>NC_064863.1:27334008-27646988 GCF_024139225.1 Suncus etruscus
CTCAACTGCTTCCTCTCTAAAGCCAAATATCGTTCAGATTTGTGAGAAGTGCTGTCAAGTCTCTGGCAGCAAGGAATAGGCAAAAGATGACATGTTCAGAAGAACTGTTCATGATCTTCACTCAATGTTCTATTCATGTTCTGAAGAAATAATTAAAACTGTTAATGATGACGTTTGAGGACTTTTTTTTTGTTATATCCTTATGCAGCCTTGCCTCACCTCGATTTTGCCTCCTGCGGCCCCCAGGTAAATTGAGTTTGAGACCCCTGATAAAGGAGCACATGGAACCATGTTGTCCCCATGTTGCCTGCTAAAGCTTCTGACTCCTCAAGAGGCATTTGCTTCCTAATTGCTGGAAGCCGGGAGTTCAACAGTCCCTGGGGACTGGGAGGAAGAAGTGAGAAGGCTGTGGGGGGCAGCCGGGGCTGCATCTTCCCCTAAGTTGGCCAAAAAGTGTACTGCATGGAGCATTTTTGTCCCCATGTTGCCTGCTGAAGTTTCTAACTCCCCGAGTGGCTTTTGCTTCCTAATTGCTGGAAGCCAGAAGTTCACCAGTCCACTTCTGCTCCCTGCAGGAATGGGGAAGCCTGGGGTCTCCTTTGAACTGCTCATCACCGGAACCCACTGGCTGGGACCCTGAGCAGGGGGCCAGGGGTAACCCTGGGACTGGGAGGAAGGAGAAAGAAGGCTGTGGGGGTCAGCCGAGGTTGCATCTTCCCCTCTAAGCTTGGTCAAAAATCTTATGGCATGGAGCCGTCTTGTCTCTGTGTTGCCTGTTGAAGCTTCAGACTCCCCTAAAACATTACTGTGAAAGATATGTAATACACCATGCCCAAAACAAAAATCACTAGTACATAAAAAATGGTTAAATGTGGGGTAATAGGAGGTGGGAGTGAGGAAGTAAAGGAGTAAAATGAGCTCCTGGGCGGCGATCTAAAAATGACAGATTAAACCCAATGATATCCAGATATTTGTTTAGCGCCCCAGCACAGTTTCACAATGGACAGGGTTAGTAAGAAAAGTTGCTTGTGATTTCCTGAAGCCAGAACCTCTTGTGCTGCCATTCCCCTTGCTGGCAAAAACTCCCGGTTTCCAGGAAGCAAAGAGATCCTTCAAGAGCTAGAAGCCCGGGAGTTCAAATCCCAACCAAACCCTCTCTTGGAACCGAGTGGGAAATAGGGAAAGCCTGGGTAACCTTTAAGCTCCTCATTGGGACCCACCTCATTGACTCCCCAGGCATGTAGCCCAGAGAAAACCCTGGTGTTCCGGAGGAAGGAGGTGGAATGGTGATGGGTAAACCAGGTCCCGCACCCCTCCTAGGCCTGGTTAAAAAGGCCTTTGGCA
Source organism: Suncus etruscus (assembly GCF_024139225.1). NCBI lineage: Eukaryota > Metazoa > Chordata > Mammalia > Eulipotyphla > Soricidae > Suncus > Suncus etruscus. Next base: position 27,335,353 of record NC_064863.1, read on the forward strand.
TGGCGGAGGTCTGCCAAACCCCACGTTGGCCAAAACTCCCGGCTCCCAGGTAGCTGAAAGCCTGGAAATTCACAGCCCCAACCCAAAACCTCCCTCTAGAGCTGGGTAGGAAATGAATGTGGTTTATTCTGGATGAACAATAACCCTAGTTTAATAATAAATGACCCTCTGTATCATAATTTTATTTTTTGATTTATAGACCACACCGGTAAACTCCTGGCTATGCATTGAGAAATCGCCCTGGTTTGGGGGACCATATGGGACACCAAGGGATCAAACCAGGGTTCTTCTTAGGCTAGCATGTGCAAATCAGATGCCTTACACCCTCGCCTCTGCTCCAAACCCTGTCACATTATTTTTTAAGCCTTAACTCTAATAATCACTTGATATTAGTATGGACACACAGCTGTTTTTAAGATGTTGTTTTGTTTTCTTGAAAGATTGTCCTCTAACCTTTGACTTTGAGTCTGTTTGCTCAGACTAATTCAGACTAATTTTTTTTTCAGGCAGCAAATATTGGATTAAATTTTCTCATCTTTATATCACTTTGTGTCTCTTATCTGGTATAATTAGTTTATTAATGATGAAAGATACTATTGTCCTAGAATTCAGGCCATGTTTTGTATAAGTTTGGTGTATTTGTAGGGTCTGTCTTATATTAATTTAACAACTTAAATTTTTGGAAAAAGAAACAATGTTGTACCTATGTTATAAACAATAATATTTGTTATAAACAAATAATGCAAATACTTTTGCATTATTGTCATTCCTGAAAAAGAAAAAAATTGAAGAATAAATAAAGAGAAATCTATAAAGAGGAAGAAAGAGAGAATGAAAGCAAGCAAAAAAGGAAAGAGAAAAAGAGGGAGAAAAGGGATTGAAAGAGAGATAAAAATAAATAAAGAAAATAATTTTTTTATTCTTTTTGAAAATATTTTACAAACAATTCTACCTCTGGGCATCTCTTTAAAAGATACATACACCTGGACTTGAAGAGAGTGAAATGTTTACAGATCTTGCCAAACATGCCACTAACCTGCACTGTATTCCTTGAACCATATTTTCCCCAAAATATCTCTGGTTATAATGCAAGTAATCTTAAAGCATCAAAACATGTGACTCTAAAAGACACTTGTAACCACAATGGTGGCCAGATAATATGACTAATATACCTCAGAGACTGAGTAGCAAAGCATCCTCATTTTCTTTCATTAAAATGCCATCTTTATTGACTAATAATTGCCTCAGTCCATCTAAGCCTTCTCAAAATCTTTTAAAGCCCTAGACTAAATACAAAACAAATTATAATATATATATATATATTCACGTGTCATTGCAGTACTATTTATTATTGCAAAAATTGAAAGCAACACAAATATTCAAAGACAATAGTGTTAATTAAGTTTGGGGAAATATCTAGATCTATATTTATATATGTGTTTGTGTATAAAACGTAGCTGTATTCCAATCTAAATAAAAATAAAATATTATTTTACTAATAATGGGATGAAATAGGGGTGTCTTGTTAAGTTTAATAAGTTATAAGGAGAAAATACAAAATCTGATGTTATCACTATGTGGTATATATACAAAAATTAAGTAAGAGAATGCCAATGCCCAATTAAAACAACTGCATTCTGACAATAGAATAAAGGGCATTATTAAGAGTATTAAAAAAAAAGACCTCAGGCAGTGTGAGAGAGAAACATTGACACTTTATCGTGAACATATTTGATAATATTATATATCTACAGCATATGATTACTCTCATTTAAAGCTAAAATCAAATAAAACAATCAAATTTTTTGTGGTTTTTAGGTCATACCCGGCAATTATCAAAGGTATCCAAGCTCTGCAAACAGAAATTGCTTCGGCAGGCTAGGGAGACCATCTGGAATGCCAGGAATCGAACTTGGTTTATTTGGGGTTGGCTTCATGCAAGGCAAACCCCCACTGTGGTCCCCAAAATTATTTTGATTCTTAATTTTCATTTAATATTTGATCTCTTTAAACTTACAAAACTAATATATGCCCAAATAAACTTACAAAACAATATATGACCAATTTTCAAATTATAGTAGTTTTTAATAACAATCACAAATATAATAGTATAATTTTAAAAGTATCCAAAAAATTGGGGCCTTAGTGATGGCGCAGCAATAGAGCATTTTCCTTGCACCCAGTTGATTCAGGACGTACAGTGATTCCACTCTTCTGGCTTCCCTTATGGTCTTCCAAGTTAGGAGTGTTTTCTGAGTGCATAGCTAGGAGTAACCCCTGAGGGTTACTGGGTGTGATAATTAAAAAAATAAAGAAAAAGAATCCAAAAATTTGGACACTGAGTTTATACAAACTGAGAATACATATCCTGATAATATATTTGTTTTATTTTGTAACCAAGTATTATATATCAAAATATATTCAAATAAGTAATAAATATGCATTTTAATATTTTCTACACTGTAAGTGTATAAATTTTCAAGATAATTTTTCTCATACTTATTGGCCAATAAGTTATTATCAACAAATCATTAGCAAATATAATACATTTATTATCAAAAAATTAAATTATCAATAAGGGAAGCATAAAATATAATGGGGAAAAGTTTTCTGTTTGAGGCTCATCCAATCAAATTGTACGGAGTACAGCTCAGTGATAGAGCATTAGATTGCAATCCAATTCTTTCCACTGGATAACTTTTGAATAAAATTCGGATTTTTTTTTGGTGTAAGACTTAAATTGTTAAAGATATTATGTCCATATTGTTTTAGCCAGGCCCGCTCAATAAATAGAGCCTTTCATTCTTAAAAGAATCCTAAACACTATACGTTCAACACAATGGAATTTAAACATAAAGGGAAAGTGGAGGTTAAACCTTCATTATATTATTTATGTGATTCTTACTAACTTACAGAAAAATGACTCCTAAAGCTAAATTTGGTTTCTATTCAGACAGAAAAACACCAATTTTATGCCTTTATTTTATTTTTTCCAGGTGGTGAATTTAGAATAAGAATATCAGGAGGATAAGGTCAAACACTAAACACTTTGGTACAAATCTTAGGTTATACACAAAATGTGAGATATTTTACTGAATAAGACTAATTTCTACTACAAAACCAACAATTACTGATACAAACAAGGCTATTTAGCTTGCTCTGCTTCTAGCTTCTTTTTCCATAATGCATCCACTTGTTTTGATTGTCTATTGAAATGTACTCTATAATAGAGATCAGTGCTGAGAAAATAAATACTATGAATTATCACAATTTGAACAAACTGTATTGGCATCTCTGTTATATTCTCTACCTTTTGCCAGTCCTTAGTGAGTCAAATAACTGCAAATATGTATGCAGAGCTTTATTGAAAACAAAATAATATCAAAATACTGAATGACTGCATCTCTTTAAAACTTATAAATACATATATTCCAATAGCAATAAACATCCTAATTTTTTAACACCAATTAGCTTGTTAGTGTTTAATATGATCATGTATAGTTCTGTGTCAAACAACGTAATAAAACACCTTAGGAAAAATGATAAATTTTGATTGATCCCATAGGGGCCATAATATGCCACCATATAGTATGAATTTATATATATGTATTTTAGAATGGGTCTATTTTTATATGTTCTATTATCATTGTTTCTATTACCTGTGACTAGCATTAAAAATACCCTTTTCATAATTTTAGAAATTGCCTTGGTTTAAAGAAGATTCAACATAATCAATTCAAATTTTAAGTAGTGGTGTGCTTTCAGAAGTTCTCATTATGCTTATTTAATAAGAAGTCAGCACCAGGCGTACCCCAAACCATTATTACCTATTTTCAAATTAAAGTGAAAATAACAAAACAGAAATTGTTTGACAATACTTACCCTCAAGGTCAAGGTTTACATGACTTTAATGTATGGTGTTAGTTGTAATTCTGGCAGAAACTGTACCCTCTACTGAGTGTGGCCATTGAATTCACCCAGTCTCAGCAGTATCCACTGTCAGTAAGAAAAACAAACAGTATTTCAAACAAAAAAGAAACAAAAATGTTCCTTAAACTCACTTATATGCACAGATGCATCTTTCTCCAGTGTTCAGCAGAAAAAAATCAGAGTTGACAGCTGTATTATCCAGATCCCAGATGCTGCTATGCTTCTTACAACTGAAGAAACTTCTGAAAGATCATAATGTGAAAGTTGGAATATCTATTTCTATCAACTGCTGCATATAATTTTTATTCAATGATCCTGAAAAGTTTGCTTTTCTGAAGAAACAACCATAACATATCATAAAAAAGGGGGGGGGGAGCAGGAGTGGTGATGCAAAAGTAGTGTGTGTGCCCTGCACGTGGCTGACCCAGGACGGACCTCTGTTCAATTCTCGACTTTGCATAAGGTCCCCCAAGCCAGTAGCGATTTCTGAATGCATAGCCAGGAGTAACGCCTGAGTGTCACCAGGTGTGGCTCAAACCAAAAATAAATAAATAAAAATAAGATAAGTATGATTATTTTAGTAAACATATAGTGAAAGAAAAAAACTAGATTTTGTGATAGAATATAATAAAATGTGAACAGATGTCGATTTATAAAGATATCTATCTGAAACATGTAACATTATAAGCCAGTTACAAAAAAGAAAATTTTCACAAGAGGAAAGTGTTTCAAAAACAATTAAATAGCTTCACAATCTAGATGATAGGTACAAAATATTGAAAAAATAGAGAAAACAAATAATTAAGAATGGCTTACTCTTAACAATTTTTTATATATTTAATTAGTTACTTTCTACAGTCTAGCTTACATTACAGGTCATAAGAAAATATTATAATTCTGCATTTTGAAGCTGCCCAGTGAGTAAATTCTGGCTGTGGGGTTTGCCGTCCAATAAGCTGAGCTCTCTGGCCTGCGGAGGCTCTGCCCTGCTGTGCCTTTGTTGACTTTGAGGACCTCAAGGAAAACTTCTCCTGTGCCTTTCTGCCTGTGTTTCTGAATTCGTGAAGGTCTCCTCAGAGGCCTAGGGAGTGCACCCCCAAAATACTGTTAACTAGAGGCAGCAGAAGAGCTCAGCCACTCTGCTTCGCTTCGCGGCCACACACTTTCTAACCAATGAATCCCACCAGAACATGCAGGAAAAACCACACTACAAGTGTGACAATGGGGAAACCTCGCAGGCAAACATCATGCACAGAGAATGAAGGTGAAAGCTCGGATGGCCAAAAAAAATTCCAACTACCTGATTAACCTCTCGAATAAGGAACTTAAAATAGCAATATGGAAAATGTTTGAAGAACTCAAAAAAAAGCATGGATCTATCTGAACAGAACACAAAGAGAGAAATCAGAAAACTCCAAATTGAAATAACAGATCTGAAAAACACGGTAGCTCAACTGAAAAACTCAATGGATGGCCTTGCCATCAGGGTATCAGTAGCTGAGGAGAGAATCAAAGTACTGGAAAATGTGATGCAGAAAAAATCAACACAACAGAAGAAATTGGAAAAGAAACTTAAATCAAATGAACAGGCAATGGAAAAAGTACTCAAGGAATGCGAACAGATTAAAATAGAAGTCTTTGATAAACTCAACAGAAACAACGTAAGAATCATTGGAGTCCCAGAGACCAGGGTAGGAGATCTCCAGGAAGAATCAACTGTCAGAGACATTATCAAAGAGATACTCCCAGAGTTAAAGAATACACGCAATCAAATCCTGCATGCCCAAAGTGTACCAGCTAAAAGAGATCCAAAGAAAAACACTCCAAGACACATCCTCGTTACAATGACAAATCCCACAGATAGAGATAGAATACTGAAAGCAGCAAGATCAAAAAGGGAAATTACATTCAAAGGAACATCTCTAACACTTACAGCAGACATGTCACAAGAAACTCTCAAGACCAGAAGACAGTGGTGGGATATTGTGAAAAGACTGAGTAAAATAAATGCCTCACCGAGAATATTGCACCCAGCCCAACTCACATTCAGGTTTGAAGGAAGAATACATAGCTTCATGGATAAACAACAGCTGAGAAACTTCACAGATGATAAACCATCCTTAAAGGAAAAACTGACAGGTCTACTCTAAGACAAGATAGACTAACAAACACAGCAAACTTATCTACAAAGATGATATTAAATCCTATGACAATCATCTTCCTCAATGTCAATGGACTAAATTCACCAATTAAAAGACACAGAGTGGCAAAATGGGTAAAAAAATATGAATCCAACCTTCTGCTGCCTACAAGAAACACATCTGAATAGTCAGAACAAACATAGACTCAAAACAAAAGGCTGGAGGAAAATCATCCAAGAATACAACACCCTCAAAAAGCTAGGGTGGCCATATTAATATCTGAGAACACCAAATTTATACTCAGAAAAGTGGTAAGGGACAAAGATGAACACTATGTACCAATCAAGCGATATGTGCAACAGGAAGAAATCAAAATATTAAACATATATGCACCCAATGAGAGACCAGCAAATTATCTACTACAGTAACTGACAAATCTGAAAGAAGACATCAATAATAACACAATAATTGTGGGAGATCTCAACACGGCCCTGTCAACACTTGATAGGTCAACCAGACTGAAACCCAACAAAAACATATTAGCCTTGAAAAGAGTAATGGAATAAAGTTGACTAGTAGATATATATAGGACACTCCATCCAAAAAACCTGGGTACACGTTCTTCTCCAATGTACATGGATCATTCTCCAGGATAGACTACATGCTGACACATAAAACATACCTCCATAAAATCAAGAGGATAGAAATCTTGCAGGCTACCTTTGCTGACCACAAATCTCTGAAATTAGATGTGAACTACAAAGGCACACAGAAGAAAAACTTTAACAATTGGAAATTAAACACCCTGCTAATGAACAACCAGTGGGTCAGAGATAAAATCAAAAAGGAAATCAAAACTTTCCTGGAAACAAATAATAATGAAGATACAAACTGCCAGAATCTATGGGACACAGCAAAAGCGGTCCTGAAAGGAAAATTTATAGCTCTACATGCACACATCAGGAAGGAATAAGGGACATAGCTGAATAACTTAATGACGCAGCTCAAAAAATTAAAAAATGACCAACAATAGGATCCAAAAATAGGGAGAAAGAAGGAAATAACAAAGCTGAAAGCAGAACTCAATGAATTGGAAAACCAAAAAACAACCCGAAATATCAATGAAACCAGAAGTTGGTTCTTTGAAAAAATAAACAAGATTGATAGACCATTGGCAAAACTCACAAAGAAAGAGAGAGAGAAATCTGATAACCCATATTAGAAATGAAAAGGAGAGATCACGACAGATATTGCAGAGATCCAAAGATAATCAGAGACTACTTTGAGAAACTTTATGCTACTAAACACTAGAACCTAGAAGAAATGGATAAATTCTTGTGAACTTACAACCTTCCACAGTAATGTAAGGAGGATGTAGCATATATAAAAACACCCCCATCACTACTGAGGAAATTGAAACTGGAATCAAACATCTGCGCAAAAATTAAAACACAGACCCAGATGGATTTCCTAATGAATTATTTCAAATCTTACAAGAGGAGCTACTACCAATCCTAGCCTGGCTATTCCATGAAATTGAAAAAACGGGAACACTCCCAAACAGCTTTTATGAAGCAAACTTCACCTTGATACCAAAACCAGACAGAGATGCTGAAAAAAAGAAAATTACAGACCAATATCCCTGATGAATGCTGATGAAAATATCTTCAACAAAATCCTGGCAAATAGGATGCAATGCATCATCAATAAGATCATACATTATGACCCAGTAGATTTCATCCCAGAAATGCAAGGATGGCTTAACATCCATAAATCTATCAACATCATATACAACATCAACAACAAGAAAAATAAAAATCACATAATCATATCAATAGATGCAGAAAAGCATTTGATAAGGTACAACACCCATTGTTGATCAAAACTCTCAGCAAGATGGGAATGGAAGGAACCTTCCCCATTCTATTTGAAGCCAGCAACCACAAACCAATGGCAAATATTATCCTCAATGGAGAAAAACTGAAAGCCTTTCCTCTAAATTCTGGTACAAGACAAGGCTGTCCGCTCTCACATCTCCTCTTCAACATAGTACTGGAAGTTCTTGCCATAGCGATCATGCAAGAAAAAGATATCAATGGAATCCAGATAGGAAAGGAAGAAGTCAAGATCTCATTTTTTGCAGACGACATGATACTCTACTTAGAAAACCCTAAAGACTCTACCTAAAAGCTTCTAGAAACAATAGATTTACATAGCAAGGTGGCAGGCTACAAAATAAACCTACAGAAATCAATGGCCTTTTTATACACCAATAATGATAGTGAAGAGATGGAAGTCAGGAAGGCAATCCATTCACAATAGCGCCACACAAACTCAAATATCTTGGAGTCAACTTGACCAAAGACGTGAAGGACCTATACAAAGAAAACTATAAAGCCCTACTTCAAGAAATGAGAGGACACATGGAAATGGAAACATATACCCTGCTCATGGATTGGCAGGATTAACATAATTAAAATGGCAATATTCCCCAAAGTATTATATAGATTTAATGCAATCCCCTTAAAAATACCCATGACATTCTTCAAAGAAGTAGATCAAACACTTATGAAATTCATTTGGAACAATAAACACCCTCAAATAGCTAAAGCACTTCTAGGGAAAAGGAAAATGGGAGGCATTAATTTCCCCAAATTTAAACTGTACTCAAAGCAATATTATCAAAACAGCATGGTATTGGAATAAAGACAGACCCTCAGATCAGTGAAATAGGCTTCAGTTCTCAGACATTGTCCCCCAGACATACAATTACCTAATTTTTGACAAAGGTGCAAGAAATCCTAAGTGGACCAGGGAAAACCTCTTCAACAAGTGGGGCTGGCAGAACTGGTTAGCCACTTGCAAAAAAGCGAACACAGACCCCCAGTTAACATCATTTATTAAGGTAAAATCCAAATGTTAAAAAGACCTTGATATCAGACCTGATACCATAAGTTATATAGAATAACACGTCGGTAAAACACTCCATGACATTGAGACTAAAGGCATCTTCAAGGAGGAAACTGCACTTTCCAAACAAGTGGAAGCAGAGATTAACAGATGGGAATGCATTACACTGAGAAGCTTCTGCACCTCAAAAGAAATAGTTCCCAGAATACAAGAGTCACCCACCGAGTGGGAGAAACTATTCACCCAACACCCATCAGATAAGGGGCTAATATCCAAAATATACAGTGCACTGACAGAACTTTACAAGACAAAAACATCTAATCCCATCAAAAAATGGGGAGAAGAAATGTACAGACCATTTGACAAAGAAGAAATACAAATGACAAAAAGGCACATGAAAATATGCTCCTCATCACTAATCATCAGGGAGATGCAAATTAAAACAATGATGAGATACCACCTCACACCACAGAGATTGGCGCACATCACAAAAAAATGAGGAAAATCAGTGCTGGCAGGGATGTAGAGAGAAAAGAACTCTTATCCACTGCTGGTGGGAATGCAGTCTAGTCCAACCTCTATGGAAGCTATATGGAGATTCCTCCAAAATCTGGAAATTGAGCTCCCATTTGACCCAGCTATTCCACTCCTAGGCATATACCCTAGGAACACAAGAACACAATATAAAAACCCATTCCTCACACCTATATTTATTACAGCACTATTCACAATAGCCAGGCTCTGAAAACAACCAAGATTCCCTTCAACAGATGAATGGCTAAAGAAAATGGTACATATACACAATGGAATCTTATGCAGCCATCAGTAGAGATGAAGTCATGAAATTCTCCTATACATGGATGTACATGGAATCTATCATGCTGAGTGAAATAATTCAGAAGGAGCGAAAGAGAGAGATGCAGAATAGTCTCACTCATCTATGGGTTTTAAGAAAAATAAAAGTCATTTTGCAACAATGAGAGAAAGACTGTAACTTCCAGCTCACTTCAAGAAGCTCACCACAAAGAGTGGTGTGTGCAGTTATAGAAATGACTACACAGAGAACTACCATAATCATGTGAATGAATGAGGGAACTGGAAAGCCTGTCTAGAGTACAGGTGGGTGTGTGGTGTGATGGAGGGTGATTTGGGACATTGGTTGTGGGAATGTTGCACTGGTGAAGGGGGTGTTCTTTAAAGGACTGAAACCTAATCACAATCATAAATGTAATCAAGATGTTTAAATAGAGCCGCTCCAAACCGGGGTGTAGGGAACCCCGCTCCTGACCCTGCGGCACCAAGGGTGAGTGCATTTTTCTGGGGCACCCACACGTGGAGGACCGGAGGCATCCGCGTCCGCCACCTTGCGCGCGACCCCCCCCCATAGACTGCGGTAGACTGCAGAGGCCAGAGCCACTCCAAACCGGGGTGTAGGGACCCCTGCTCATGTCCCCGCTGGCGACCAGGGCACTCGGAGAACACCGCACAGGCCAAATTGTTGGCACAGAGACCACACCAACCATTGCCTCAATTTTCAGGCCCCAGAGTTCACCCCACCCGACCCGAGCATAGACAGAGGAGGGCATTCCCTAGTACCTAGTGGGCCGGAGTCACCTGCCCTGCTGGGACAGGTGGGACGAATAGACTGGGTGAGCTTGGGCCTGCTCCCTGGACCTTTAGGTAACCTAGAGCAACCTAGCCCCGAGCCCCAGAGTGGAGCTGAGACCCCCCAAGGGCTGAGAGCAGCTACCGGGAGGGCTTGACTGGGGGAATTTCTTCCACGGAAACTCGGAGGAGCAGAGCTTCATTGACCCCCAGATAAGGGAGGGAACAGAGAGTCAGGCTCAACAGCGCCCGCAACCAGTGTGACCAGAAGCGGAACTAAACCTGCTGACAGGAATAAAGAGGAAGACTGACTTCCAAGTAGTAGAGGAGAGGAGAGGAGACAGAGGAGAGGAGAAACAGTGCCCCCCACCACTGTGGTCAGGAAAGGGCCAGTACTAGCTGCCAACAAAAGGGGAAAACAACTAACTAGGCCACATAAAGAGTACAGGAGGATCCAAACCTCAGCGAGTTCACCCAAAAGTCCCTCTAGAACCACCCTCAAGGAGGGAACCCACTCCCACACCACAGGGGATCAAAACAGGTGAAAATTAGAAGCACAGCACTCTAAAACACACCATTAAATACAAAGAAATATGCGTAAATCAAGGAGATCTCTAATATCTGGAGATATGGTGACAAACCCTTGCAAGCTTCCAAGTCCACCAAAACGCACAGATCCACGTGATGAAGACCTAAAAGCAGCCAGGAAGAAGGAAATGCAAGAATTAATAAAAGAATTGAGAGAAACCCTAGCTATCGAGTATAAGAAATCTATGGATGAACGAATCAGCCAAATTAAAGAAGAAATGTTAAAGAACATGAGATATTCCATACAAAAAAAAGTGAAGGAATTAAAAGACAAAGTAACAAGCCTTACAAGCAGAAACACAGAATTGGAGAAACACATTGAAGAACTCGAAGGAAAACTGCAAACAAAAAATGATCAAGAAACCAACAAAGAAATAAAAGGCAAAGCACTGGAAGGAAAGGTCCAGTATCTAATGAACAAGGACAAAAGAAACAATCTAAGAATTGTGGGTATACCAGAAGGAGAGGAAATAGGGAAAGGGAAAGAACAAGTAGTCAGAGAGATAATAGAGGAGAACTTCCCCACCCTCTGGAAGGAAACTGCAATGCCAATCCAGGAAGTAAAAAGAGTTCCCAATAAGATAGACCCTAATAAACAAACACCAAGACACATGGTAATCCAATTGGCAAAAAACAAAGAGAAAGAGGAACTCCTTAAAGCAATAAGGAAGAAAAGAAACCTCAAGTACCAAGGTAGGGACATAAGAATCAAACCAGATCTCCCATTCGAAATAATTCAAGCAAGAAGACAGTGGAATGACATATTTAAACGACTGAACGAAAGAAATTTCCAACCTAGGGTCCAATACCCAGCAAAACTTACATTCATATGGGAGGATAGACTAAAAACATTCTCAAACAAGAACAAATTTGAACTATTTGTGCAAACAAAACCGATCCTAAGCGACTTACTCAAAGACGAATTACACAATCCAAACCCCAAATTGTAACCAAAACCACCCTACACAACACAACTACACAACAATCCTCTCTCTCAATAATCTCCCTAAATGTTAACGGACTAAACTCTCCAATTAAAAGACACATAGTAGAGAACTGGATTAAGAAAAATAAACTGGACTTCTGCTGTCTGCAAGAAACACACCTACAGATGCAGGATAAGCACAGGCTTAGCATAAAAGGTTGGAAAGTAATTATTCAGGCCAATGGAAAACAAAAAAGAGCAGGGACAGCCATTCTTATATCAGACCAAATTGCATTCAACCTCAAGAAAGTGATCAGAGACAAAGAGGGTCACTACTTACTGATCAGGGGAACAATAGATCAAGAAACACTAACCCTGGTCAATATCTATGCACCTAATGTAGAGCCAGCAAAATATGTGAGGCAACTACTGGCAAACCTGGAGAAACACATGAAGGGAAATGTGATAATAGTAGGGGACCTCAATACTCCACTATCACCACTGGACAGATCCACCAAACAGAAAAATAGCAAAGAAATAAGAGCTCTGAATGAAATATTAGAAGATTTAGGGCTAATAGACTTATATAGAGCCCTCCACCCCCAGAAAGCAGAATACACATTCTTCTCAAGCCCACATGGAATCTTCTCCAGAATAGACCATGTCTTAGGATACAAAGCCAACCTATATAAGACCACAAAGGTAAGGATCATTAGAAGTACCCTCTCAGATCACTATGCAACAGAGCTCAAAATTGAGATCAAGAAGAAGCAATGGAGAAAAACTAATACCTGGAGATTAAACAACATGCTGCTCAACAACAGCTGGATCAAAGAACAACTCAAGGAAGAAATAAAAAGATTCCTTGAGACAAATGACAATGAAGAGACAACATGTCAAAATTTATGGGACACAGCAAAAGCAGTAATTAGGGGGAAACTCATAGCAATACAGGCCTATGTCAAGAAACAGGAAAATAACAAAACCAACAGTTTAAAAGATCACCTCAAAGAATTGGAACAACAGCAACAGAGAAATCCAACCACATCTAGAAGGCAAGAAATAATAAAAACCAGAGCAGAAATACACAACATAGAAACTAAGTAAACAATACAAAAAATCAATGAGACCAGGAGTTGGTTTTTCGAAAAAATAAACAAGATAGACAAACCACTGGCAAAACGCACCAAAAAAAAGAGGAAAAACACGCAAATCTGTAGGATCACAAATGAAAGGAGAGACATTACAACAGAACCCCAAGAAATACAACATATCATGAGATCATATTATGAACAACTATACTCAACTAGGCTAGAGAACCCAGTAGAAATCGATAGATTCTTGGAAAAACACCCTCTTCCAAGACTGGAAAAGGAAGATATAGAAATCCTAAACAGACCAATCACCTCAGAGGAAATTGAAGATGTAATTAAAAAACTCCCTAAGAACAAAAGCCCAGGCCCAGATGGATTTACAGGTGAATTCTATCAAACATTTCAGGAAGAGTTACTACCACTTTTCCATAGACTCTTCCAAACCATAGAAAAAACAGGAATCCTCCCCAACTTCTTTTATGAGGCTAATATCACACTCATTCCCAAAGAAGGCAAAGACACCACCAAAAAAGAAAACTACAGACCAATCTCACTAATGAACATAGATGCAAAGATACTCAATAAAATATTAGCAAACCGAATCCAGCACTTCATCAAAAAGATCATACATCACGATCAAGTGGGATTCATCCCAGGAATGCAAGGTTGGTTCAACATACGCAAGTCAATCAACATTATACACCACATCAACAACATGAAGGACAAAAACCACATGATCATATCAATCGATGCAGAGAAGGCGTTTGACAAAATCCAACATCCTTTCATGTTATAGACACTCAGCAAAATAGGGTTAGAAGGAACCTTCCTCAAGATAGTTACAGCCATATATGAAAAGCCGACAGCCAACATTATACTCAATGGTGAGAAACTAGAAGCATTCCCACTAAGATCAGGAACTAGGCAAGGCTGTCCACTCTCTCCACTTTTATTCAATATAACCTTAGAAGTCCTAGCAATAGCAATCCGACAAGAGAAGGAAATCAAAGGAATTCAAATCGGGAAAGAGGAACACAAGCTATCTCTATTTGCCGACGATATGATGATATACATCAAAACCCTAAAGAGACCACAGTAAAACTCCTAGAAACAATTAACCAATACAGAATAGTGGCTGGTTACAAAGTCAATACACAAAAGACAGTAGCGTTTCTATATACAAACAATGAAGTTGAGGAGAGAGAGATTAAAAATACAATACCATTTAAGATCGTTTCAAAAAATATCAAGTATCTAGGAATCAACCTTACAAGAGAAGTGAAAGACCTATACCAGGGAAACTTCAAATCACTTCAGAAAGAAATTGAAGATGATCTAAAGAAATGGAAGAACATCCAATGCTCATGGATAGGTAGAATTAACATAAACAAAATGACTATCCTACCCAAACTCCTATATAGATTTAATGCAATTCCTATCCAAATCCAGACACAATTCTTTAAAGAATTAGAACAATCATTCACAAAATTCATCTGGAACCACAAAAGACCCAGGATAGCCAAACAAGTACTGAAAAGCAAGAAGCTGGGAGGCATCTCCTTACCTAACCTGAAACTATACTATAAAGCCATAGTAATCAAAACAGCATGGTATTGGAACAGAGACAGGACCTCAGACCAGTGGGTCAGAACAGAATTTCCAGACATAAACCCCCAGGTATATAGCCAACTAATATTTGATAAAAGAGGCAAGAATCTGAAGTGGAGCAAGGAGAGCCTATTCAACAAATGGTGTTGGTACAACTGGAAAACCACATGTACGAAAGTGAAAATCAACCCATACCTTACTCCTTATACAAAAATCAACTCAAAATGGATCAAAGACCTTGAAATCAGATCCGAATCCATAAAGTTTATCGAGAATAAAATAGGCAGAACACTCGAAGACCTATATATCAAAAAGGTCTTTGAGAATGGAGCACCAATGGCAAGAACGTTAGCATCAAATATAAACAAGTGGGACTACATCAAACTAAAAAGCTTCTGCATGGCAAAAGAAACCCTGCTTAATGCAAGAAGACAGCTAACAGAATGGGAAAAATCTTTTTACTCGACATATCAAATAAAGGGCTGATATCTAGAACATACAAAGCACTCAGAAAGCTGAGCCCCCCAAAACCAAATGGAGCACCAATGGCAAGAACGTTAGCATCAAATATAAACAAGTGGGACTACATCAAACTAAAAAGCTTCTGCATGGCAAAAGAAACCCTGCTTAATGCAAGAAGACAGCTAACAGAATGGGAAAAATCTTTTTACTCGACATATCAAATAAAGGGCTGATATCTAGAACATACAAAGCACTCAGAAAGCTGAGCCCCCCAAAACCAAACAAAGCTATAAAAAAATGGGAAGATGAAATGTATAGACACTTCTCTGAGGAAGACAGAAGGATGGCCAACAAACACATGAAAACATGCTCACCTTCACTCATCATCAGGGAGATCCAAATCAAGACAACAATGAGATACCACCTTACACCAGTGAGGATGGCTCACATCAAAAATAATGTAAACAACCTTTGTTGGCGGGGATGCGGTATGAAAGGAACTCTCATCCACTGCTGGTGGGAATGCCCCCTAGTCCAACACCTATGGAGGAAAGTCTGGAGCATGCTCAAAGAACTCAGAATTGAGCTGCCATTTGACCCAGCAATTGCTCTCCTAGGCATATACCCACAAGATGGAAGGACATTCATTCCAAAATACGTATGCACCCCACTATTTATCGCAGCACTCCGTATAATAGCCAAATCTTGGAACCAACCTAGATGTCCAACAATGGATGAATGGATCATCAAGATGTGGTACATATACACAATGGAATATTACATGGCAGTTAGAAATGATACAATCACAGACTTTGCAGCAACGTGGATGGACCTAGATCATGTTATGTTAAACGAAGTAAGTCAGAAGACAAAAGATAAACACAGAATGGTAGCACTATTCTGAAACACCTAGAACATATATTTTACACACAACTAATACCCAACAATCATACAACAGGGTTTAACAGGGTAGAAACTCCGAACACTGTAATAGTCAACATATACGTGGGAGCAGTATCCAAAATACATGAAAAAGGAACAACGCAAACTCTTGACTGCACATTATACCATAAAGAAAACAGCAACAACAGAAACAGAAACATAGAGAGAAGAGGTATGTAATCAGACTCCCACAACAAAAGCCCACAATAATCCCTTAGAGATCGTAAAGAGGAACACAAGTATAGAACACCACAGGAAATCACGGACTGCAATGGCAACATACTATAACACTACGTTTTAATACCTTTACCTTGCTATATTTTAAATAACCTCTCAGCTTTTCTGTCCACAGGCACCCTTAGATACAAAGTGCGGACTATCTAAGATGGCAACTCGGGATACCACACCAGATAACATACCTTGATTGCACTACGAGATGGCCACGAGAAAACTCTTTAACATACATTTTATCTCTAGGTTAAACCTTCTTTTAGGAATTGAAGCACGGGACCAGTCAGACCACCAAAGCAGTACCTGTGACGTACAGACCTAAACTACAGGCTCTAGTCATCGAACACATTCAACCAAACCAGCATTCCCTTGCTATTCTCTCCCTTCTTCTCGCTACTTTTTTCTTTTTTTCTCTTCTATTCTTCTCTTTACTTTTCCCCCTTTCTCTTCTCCCTTTCTTTCTACGGTATTTTCTCTTTTCTCTTCCTTCATACCCCTCCCATATACCTTCCCCTTTCTCCCCCCCGGAAATCCACTACCCCATCACCCCTCAATCCCATCCAGATCTCCCTCCATATTAAAACTCTCCACCCTCAGTCCTTAATCTTTTAGGCATCAAGATCGACCTCCTACCCAACGAACCAGTACCCAGCACCCAGGCGAGGGAACACCCAGCCAAACCCACACCTCGTCTCCTGCAAGAAAAGACACCCAACTTCCCTGTGGACTCATGCTACGAGACCCTCCCTACCATCTCCCCCTAACGTGTACTGTTTCCTGAAACCGGACTTAGGTCCAATAGTATCCCCAATGCAAGAACTCCTTCAAGACTTCCCTGCCGCAAATTTTTACCAATCTGAAGAAGGTCAGGGGGTGTGATTGGAAGATGCCAGGGAATCCACACACCACAAGAAAAATCCAAAAGACAACGGGAAAAACCGTACTTTCAACATAGGCATAAGACCTGTAATACACCACCTCTTTACCTGTTCTCCCCCAAATGTAAAGTAGTCTTTTGCAGCACTTTGGTCCTTTAAAAACTTCGCTAACTCATTTTATTTCTTTTTTTTATTTATTTTTTATTTTGTTAAATGTTTGCCCTACATATACATTTGTGGGCACTACACTTTTATTTCCTTTTTTTTTTTAATCGTTTTTGGGTATGCGACCTATTTCTGTTACCCACTCTGTCCAACCCAAATACACCGACAATATAATGGAGCACCACTTCCCTCTGCAAAGGCACACTAAATAAAGGGGAAATCTTACATAAAAAAAAAGAGCTCTTATCTACTAGAGATGGGAACTCATAGTTGTTTACAATACAGGGTTATCTCCTACCTTGAAAATATGTCATATGGAATCAACTTAGACCTCAGGAGATTAGATACCATTCAACCAGCCTTGAACCCTGGATCCCAGACATAGAAACGGCACAGCTCTTCACAACAGCTGCAAGAAACAAACTCCATCTGGGACAGCCTTATTACTGCAGGGTCAACAACAAGGGCCAGCTCTAACATGATATCCCGACAATGAGGAAAATGTGAACAACTTGACCTTAGAGCAGTTTAGCCTACCTCACCAGCTAACGACAAGACAAAACCAGAAGACGTGGCACCCTTTGGTAGGTCCAAAAGCCAAGATCGTGATTTACAGATGACTGGATACTAGAACCACGACCAGACTGTATACATCTTGGGACCAATAAAAAAGCCCTAGTCTAGGGTTTGAACTAAGACCTGCACAATAAGCATGATCCCCAGTCCCAAAGGTCCGGCAGAGACAATTGTAACGGAAAGGGGCTTCTGGAAGCACAAAGAAAGACGCTATCCTAGATGCCATCCTAGGTTCAGGGCAAAGACCAAGATCACCAACCACAGAAGATGGATTAAAATGGCACTGAGGTAACAGAACCTCTAGGTTCACAAAGACTGACTTCACTATAAGTCCCACCTCAGGATCTGTACAGATACTGAGACCTCTAAACACAGACCTCTGATTGTATCACCCTGGACAGAGCAGAAGTCTTCCACACACCAAAAAAACAAAAAAACAAAAAAACAAACAAACAAAAAAAACACCCACCACCAGAAGAGTAATGATCCTGAGCAAAGACTAGAGCTGATCCCATGACAGTATACTCCAAGGACGGAGAAACCCCATATCGCATAGGGCAAGTGAATTCCTTTTCGAATGACCCCAATATTTACTGTGCCAGGGCAGGAGGGAAAAAAACAAAAATACAAAAAAAACACAAAACCTTGGACATTTATAT
The DNA here is from genome assembly GCF_024139225.1 of Suncus etruscus. Taxonomy (NCBI): domain Eukaryota; kingdom Metazoa; phylum Chordata; class Mammalia; order Eulipotyphla; family Soricidae; genus Suncus; species Suncus etruscus. The sequence continues at coordinate 27,354,067 of NC_064863.1, forward strand.
ATATATATATATATATATATATATATATATATATATATATATATATATATTACCTTCATTTATTATTGTTATTATTATTTTTATTTACCTAGCTATTTTGGTCAATTTCTTTGTTTGGATGTGATTATTGAAATTGTTGTCCCCCAATTATCCTTATTTTTTTTTTCTCTTCCTTTCTTTTCTTTCGATATGTGCTATGCCATGTTTCTTATTTCAAGAACACGGCGTGTTTTTTTGTTTGTTTTTTGTTTGTTTTTGTTTGTTTGTTTTGTTTTGTTTTGTTATCTGTTTTTTTTTTTGTGGTGCTTATCAATATAGCTGGAGTTCTCACTGGATATTTGACACTTCTTTTGGTACTGGTGGAGTGTTTTACCTTCTTTTTCTCATTCATTTCCCAAATCGATGATGAGAACCTCTAGAAGGATTCAGCCCATTTTCGGGGTATTAGACTCTTACCCCCAGTTTATTTATTTTCTCTTTTTCAGGCAAAACCACGCAACTTGAACTAGCTAGCCCTGCCCCCACTTAGAGGGGGAAATAAGGGAGGCATCAAGACCAAACTGATGCAAGACTACTAAGTAGTAGGTTAGATACAGAGGGGACCACATATTCTAGACGCCCTGGAGGTGAGGGAAGAGGAAATGGGAGGTAGGACAAAAACGGAGGAGTAGGGAGGACAATTTAGGGATGGGAATCCCCCCTGATTTTATGTAAATATATACCTAAAATATTATTGTCAACAATATGTAAGCCACATTGGGGCCGGAGAGATAGCATGAAGGTAAGGCATTTGCCTTTTATGCAGGAGTTCATCGGTTCGAATCCCGGCGTCCCATATGGTCCCCCGAGCCTGCCAGGAGCAATTTCTGAGCCTGGAGCCAGGAATAACCCCTGAGCACTGCCGGGTGTGACCCAAAACCCACAAATAAATAAATAAATAAATAAATAAATAAATAAATAAATAAATAAATAAAAAACAATATGTAAGCCACTATGATCAAAATAAAAATTATATTATTAAAATAAAAAAAGATGTTTAAATAAAGAAAAAAAGTTTCAAAAAAGAAAATATGTTAATACAGTAATACAAAGTAATAAAATAATGACATATTAATATGAATAACTAATTTATATTAAAATTGTACTAATAAATGTCTTACAAGCAGTAAATACCTAATTTGTGTAACTTCTATATCTATTAAGGGGTGTGTAAAGATTTTTTAAGTGAAAGAATCAATATGAAATTTTCTGGCTCAGAAATCACTCTTGACTCGGGACCATATGGGACAGCAGGGGAACTTAACTGAAGTCTGTCCTATGTCAGCCGCATGCAAGGCAATTTCCCTACTGCTGCACCATTGCTCTGGATCCTTTTTTTAATTTTAATATTTCTATACCAAACATGTAGGGGCTGGCGAGGTGGCACTAGAGGTAAGATGTATGCCTTGCAAGCGCTAAGATCACGACCACAGTTCGATCCCCCAGCATCCTATATGGTCCCCTCAAGCCAGGGGCAATTTCTGAGTGCTTAGCCAGGAGTAACCCCTGAGCATCAAAAGGGTGTGGCCGAAAAACCAAAAAAAAAAAAAAACCCAACAACATATATAGATATATTTGTTAGATATAGATAATATATTATATAAAATATGTAATAAATATATTTGTATAGGTATAAAGGGATATATTTGTATCCTTTTTAATTTTAGCATTGATGCTCTTGATTAGATTATTTAACTTTACAAAGAAAGACCAAACATAATTATGATCTAATTTAATACATACAGGTGTTATATGGAGTGACATATATTTATTTATTTATTTATTTATTTATTTATTTATTTATTTATTTATTTATTTATTTATTTTTGGTTTTTGGGCCACATCTGGTGGCGCTCAGGCTCTATGCTCCTGGCTCTGTGCTCAGAAATCGCTTTTGGGATATGGAGGGGTGGCATAGCGATAGGTCCTTTGTCTTGGAAGCATCTGATTTAGGTTGACAGCGGTTCTATTCCCCGGCATCCCATGTGGTCCTCCAAGCCAATAGCGAATTCTGAGTACTTAGCTAGGAATAACCCCTAGTGTCACTGGGTGTGGCCCATTAACCAAACAAACAAACTAAAAATAAAACAAAAACAAATGCTACTTATTAAAAAAAGAAGAAAAAAATAAATCACTCCTGGCAGGCCTCGGGGACCATGTGGGATGCTGGGATTTGAACCACAGTCGGTCCTGGGTGGGAAGCTTGGAAGGCAAATGCTCTTCTGCTCTGCCATCTCTTCAGCTCTGGAACAATATATTTTATCTAATGATTTTTGTCAGTGATCAGAGAGATAGCACTAAGGGATAAGATTCTTGCTTTATACATGACTAACCCTGATTCAATACAGTTCTGCAAAAATATCTCCAGAGTAATACCATAAAATCAACACAAAGTCAGATCTTAACCAACCAAATAAATATATTAATAACATTTAATGTTCTATTTATTAAATTATCATAATGTTCTTCATAATCATATTGTTTTATGTAAAATAAAATTAATAAGCAAATTGTTAACATAAAGAATGCAGTCATACAAAATATTTTAACTAATAAACATATTATGATGTTCATCCTTCACTTTAGCTTAGTTTGTTTAAATAACATTTTCAGAAAAGATAGAAAACTTCCTTATTCAGTCTATTCTATGAATTATTGTCAATAATGGGAGCAATTTTGTAACAGAAAAGGAAAATATTCTTTTGAAACTTTCACATCTTCTTCCAATTACATAGTTGCTCATGTACATTTAGTTCCTAATAGTTTTTGTATTCTAAATATGAGAAGTGAATGGTGTTACTTGAATATATTTAGCCCAGTATCTTATCATGTTATGTTTTACACTGAAATATCTTGATAATTAAAGTTTCAATGGGTGAATCTCTTAAATTTATTAACTACATTACAATTTTATGTACATTTTTATTTATAACTTGAATTAGTAGAGTGTATTATTATCATTAAGAAAAATAGAAAAAATACTGCAATTATAAACAGTATGAGTTGATGTAAGCATTTTTGTTAGCCCTGAAGCTATTCTGATAGTTTTATTGACTTAATCAACTTAGTCAACTCTCTTTATTGCTCTGTGGAGGTAGTTGTTTTGAACACATGCTGGGTATTAGTTCACCACTGCCAAATTAAAAATGATAATTCTCATGCGTGAAATAACTGTATGGACTAATGACCAAATATCTTTATATTGTGAGTCACTCTTGCAGCAGGTGGCCAAACCATTATACCCCATAACATAATGTATAGTTAACGTAAAAAGAATAAACGAAATGGTGATATAGTTAACCTAAGACATCAGGAGAGTATATACATGTGGAAACATTAAAAAAAGTATGATTGCTTGTGTTTTTATATCACTATTCTTCTTTTAAGTAAATATTGAAATGAAACATCTATTCTTAAAAATATGACCACAGATATTTATGGAATATATATTTGTAAATAAATAATAGAAATGAAATGATGAAATGTGATTAAAATATTATATGTTGTGTAGCAGATAATGCTTTTTAGATGTTACCTCTTTTAAAAAATTGGATAGAAAACTAAAATTAAGCAAGTTTAGGCCAAATTAAGTTTTGCAAGGAGAAACTTGGAAGAAAAGAAGATGTTTCTTTTTGTGTGTGTTTGTGTTTCTCTTTCTCCCTTCCTCCCTCTTCTTTCCCTCCTTTTTCCTTCTCTCCCTCCCTCTTCCTTCCTGCCTTCTTTCCTTCCCTCCCTCCCTCCTTCCTTCCTTCCTTCCTTCCCTCCCTCCCTCCCTCCCTCCCTCCCTCCCTCCCTCCTTCCTTCCTTCCTTCCTTCCTTCCTTCCTTCCTTCCTTCCTTCCTTCCTTCCTTCCTTCCTTCCTTCCTTCCTTCCTTCCTTCCTTCCTTCCTTCCTTCCTTCCTTCCTTCCTTCCTGTCCTTAATTCTGGTTGTCCACTCATGGATCACTTCTGACAGGACTTCAGAGACTATATGTGGTGTGCTGGGATGAACGTGGTTTTGATGTGCTCTAGGCAAGAAAAAGTCAAGTATCCGCCCCTCTTGAATATTGCACAAGCCACTAGTTGTTTTATGTTAAAATACTGAAATTTATTTTAACGGCATATAATAATTACATATGAAATTTGACTCCAGATCGTGCAGCAGTAGGGCATTTTCCTTGCAAATGGCTGACCTAGGACAGTCCGCATTTCAATCCCCCCGAGTCCCATGTGATCTCCAAGCCAGGACCAAAGATTTCTGAGCATAGAGCCAGGAGTAAACTCTGAGCGTCACCAATTGTGGCCCAAAAACCAAAAAGAAAGAAACTTTACACTATGCAAGGGGGATTAGTGTGGAGACAAGATTTAGGAAGTAATTGAGATTGGTATTCAGATAATGGGAGCATTATGTAATAATCCAGCTAGAGGTTTTTTTACTGGCAAAAGTAAAATAAGGGTTATGATTAGATATTCTAGAATAGGTTAAAAGTGATAAAAGCTAGAATGCATGTTTATGGAGAATTTGAAAAATGATTAGGAATAAAAATTTTGTAACAAACACCTAATATCTGTCTGCTCAAAACAACAGAAAACAATACTTTAATTTCATGATCATATAGAACAGAATTTGCCTTTGCAAATAAAAACACGAATAAAGGGACCGGGGTGATAGTGCAGATGTAGGGCATTTGCCTTGTGTGAGGCTCATTCAGGATGCACCTGGCTTCAATCCCCAGTATCCCATAAAGTCCCTCAAGCCAGGAGTAATTTCAGAGCATAGAGCCAGGAGTAAACCATGAGCATCACCAGGTGTGGCACCAAAACAAACAAAAAAAACACTATCAAAATTTGAATTTTTGAAATTTATATATACTATAATCAAAAACAAAAGAAGGAGTACAACATAATTTCAAGAAAATAAAGAGTTAAAGAATATTATAATGTCATAATGTTTAGTCATTTTTCAAAGTCTATACCTTTTCTGTATTAAACATAAATTTCTATAAATACATGTATTAATACATAAAATTAATAAAATACATCTATTAATACATAATATTATAGAAATATTTTATTGCTGAGGGAAATAACCAAATAAACAAGATGCAATTTTACTAATTTAAAGTTATTTTTTCACAGCAAAAATACTGTAAATGTCAAAATATTTACCTATTCTTAAATTATTTAAAATGTTGTTCAAAAAAGAAACTAATAAAAATTTCAAGAATACTAAAATAAAAAAATAGTGGAAGTATATGGAATTGATAGCAGTTGTTTCCTGGTGGGGGTTTCATAAAATATATTTTAATAAGAAGCATTAAGCAATATATACTCTGGAAGAAAACTTAAATAAATTGTTATTACTATGTAAAAATTATATATAATTAAAGAGGTAGCTCAGGGATCTATTTGCAATGTAATCTTGAAATTTTTGAATACAAGCCTAAAGAATGTGGAATATCTGTTGATAAGACTTGAAATACAAACTCATTTATAGTAAGAACCAAAAAAGAAATGCATGATTTTATACTTCCCCAAGATCTATTCAATCAGTACCATATTTAATAAGGAACTTAATTGTCTAAATATCACTTCTATGCTTTGTAAAATGACAAACCTGAGCTGCTTAAATAGATAAGAAGATATGTCACAAGCTATGTGTGGGAAACAGTTATATAATTAAAATTACCAGTCGAGAGAATAAAATGGAAATGTAATTTTGAGAGACATCAAAAGAAGTAGCCTATAAGAAATTTAATTTCTTAAAGAAATGTATTTAAAGGAAAATATTTCAGAAAATATTAATATTCAAATAGAAATCAAGTAACATGAACGCTAAGGAAGCAAAAATACTGAGCTTTAAAATATTTTTTAGAAAAATTATTTACATTTCAGTGTAAGTACATTTGTATGTAATTGTAGCAAGTATAAAACCATGTTTTATACTGAAACATATTATTTTATTTTATTTATTTTGTTCTGTTTGTTGGGCAACATCTAGCAGTACTCAAGAATTAATTATTCTCATTGAAGCTTGAGATAAAATCTAGGTTACTATAAGCAAGGAAAACATTCTACCTACTGTATTATCTCTGTCCACAGCTCTTTTACATGTGATAAACGTATGGACCAACTTTTTTTTTGGGGGGGGGCACACCCGGCGGTGCTCAGGGGTTACTTCTGGCTGTCTGCTCAAAAATAGCTCCTGGCAGGCACGAGGGACCATATGGGACACCGGGATTCGAACCAACCACCGTAGATCCTGGATCGGCTGCTTGCAAGGCAAACGCCGCTGTGCTATCTCTCCGGGCCAACGAATGGACAAACTTTTAATGGATAAAATTTTGTTAAAGGGGTAGAATGATTATAAGATTATTTTGCAGACTTTTATCTTCTATTTTAGCAATTCTCTGTCTGCCTGTTCACTTAATAATCATCAATTCAAGAATGCTTCGGCAAGTGGTTGAACTAGAAGCAGAATTTAGCTCAGCTATTCCCTGGGACACCTTTAAAATTCAATCTAACTTAATGAAAATTGTTAAAACAAGAGTGAAAATAATCTTGCTAAACTATAAATTACTGCTGAACAGAAAAAGATAAGGAAAGGAAAATGTTGACTGATCTTTTTTTTAATATTTTTAATTTGGGGATGATTTTTCACATGATAGATAATGCATATACATTTGTGTACCTAAAATTGGAACTTTGCCTTACTACCTCTATGTAGAAAAGACACCGAAATAAACATTAGATATTAATGACCATGGTTGAGAAGTTCCAGAAGTTATTAAATATATACTTTATAGAATTTTAAAGAAGCTAATGAATAAGGAAAATAATAGTAGACATCAAAGGAAAGCAAATGTAGTAATAGAACTAGAATTGCAATTAACCTTGTCATCTGTAGTTACAAAGGGAGAAAAACACTTTTTAATAATATCTAATAGCCTAAAGAGATTTTAAGGAATAGCATTGAAAATACTGGGTTCCTTCAGTCTAGTAATTTCCAGTAAATTGTGTGAGAAAGTGATAATTTGATGGTAAAAAAAAATCTACTAAGAGAAAGAAGCTAGATGTTTTTTGTAAAAAAAAAAAATATGTAATTAGATCCTAAAATTAAAGAAGACTTCCAGCAAAGATCATATTCAGGGCACTACCAGGAAAAGATAGTATAACTTTGTAACTGAAAGTATGACTGAATTCTCTCTCTCTCTCTTTTTTTTTATTAAGACCTAGAAAGATCAAAGGTAGAGCATCAGATACCCTGCAGCCTGTGCAAAACCCTTTTAAGTGATTAAAGTTTTGCAACACTGATCCTCCAGTCAAGCAATAGGGTATCTTTGAACTGCAAGGGATTATCCTACGGCTTCCCTAAAAGGAAGCATAGGTCAAGATAGATTTAAAACTAAAAGATTTGTTGGTACATGTTTAGTCTAATGTCGTGAACTACAAGGTTTATAAGGGAAAACTAATGTCCTTGAAACACATATATTACAGAAAAGTCAGAAAATTGAACTGAAAGAAAAGACCTTTGACCTTCCCCCACGTAACCCCAAACTATACAATCTTATAGAAGTCCTTGGTAGCTACTCAGTTACAAATATCTTCACTTACAAGGGGATAGGTATCTCTGTATCTGAACCAAGTGTTTAGCAAGAAGGCAGACTGAGCTGAGAAGTTGCCCTCAGCCAATCTCTGAACTAACTTCTGCAGTTTAACTGTAACCTCTTGAAAAGCTATGAGTAGGAGCATCTAGTTAATCACTCTGGATTTCAGGTACTGTATTTTTCGCTCTATATAAAGCACCTGACCATAAGACGCACATAGCTTTTGGATGCTATCCTCCCCTGCGCTCAGGCTTCAGCACCAAGCGGCATTGACTTCGTAAGATGAACTTTTTTGGGGGGAAAAAAGTGCATGTTATAGTATGAAAAATACAGTAAGTTGTTTCTGGTGAATATTAGTGACATTTCATAAGGTTAAAACAGCACGGCAGATAGGGCATTTGCCTCAGATGCAGCACATTGAGTTTGGTCCCCTGCATCCCATATATAGTCTCCCCAAACTATCAGGAATACTTTCAAATTTCAGAGTCTGGGGCAACCCCTGAGTGATACTGGGTGTACTCCCCAAAAAAGCAACTATTATTAGTGGTGATGTAGTACATTAAAGAAGGTCAATTATCTAGTGCTGCAGTATCAGAATATTATTAATTTATCATCTTAATTTTCTTGAGCAAATAGGATATAAAGACTTTTTCTTTGCAAAGAAAAAATAACTTGAGTTTGCATATAGGAAAATAAAAGAGTGCAGATGTTCATACCCAAGGAAATAGGAAAACTATTAGAAAGTGCTGATAGAAAGATATCAATTAGAGTTGATATATTTATATTCTGTAGAGTGATTCCATAGAGTCCCCAAGATGAAGTGTTTAGGTATAATTTCATTGAGAAAAGATAATTAGATTAATTGTTTTTTCAAAAGTAAGGATCTATAATGCACAACATTTAATTATTAGAATTAATAAATACTCTATATTTATCCATGCAGAACAAAATAAGTGAGAGAATGAGTCTGAAAAATGAAATTTTGAATTCTAGTATATAGGATTTGAGGGATATTTTCTAGATAATTTCTTTTTTTAACAGTTTTGTCAGTTAATTTTATTATGAATGGTTTTATTATAATTCTGGGGGAAAAAAACATTCACATTACATTATAATTTTTTTTTTTGGTTTTTGGGCCACACCGGGGGTGCTCAGGGGTTACTCCTGTCTGTCTGCTCAGAAATAGCTCCTGGCAGGCACATGAGATAATTTCTTAAAGAAGAAAGAAAAATATTTCTAGTGTCATGATGTAAACTACATGGATATTCTAGGTCATAGCCTAGGTGACAGTAAACTAGAGAGATAAGTCAAATATTAGAGAGAGATAATAATCCCAGAGTTCATAAAATATAGCTATTTATTGATCTGAAATATTTTATTTACTTCTTTGATAATACAGAATGATGAACTCCTAAGACAATAGTTAAGGCAATATTACATAATGAGGATACTTAGATAACAAAATACTTATACTTTCAAATAATTTTGAGTTTGAAAAAATTTTTAAAAATGTCATATATAAGTGATTTTTATAAGAAATATTTCTATTGTAGATACATGTAGACATTCTATCTATCTGAAGATATAATAATTTTTTTTGGTTCTTTGGGTCACACCCATTTGTCGCTCAGGGGTTACTCCAAGCTATGCACTCAGAAATTGCCCCTGGCTTGGGGGAACCACAAATGACTCCAGGGTATCAAATTGCAGTCAGTCCTAGGCTAGCACTTGCAAGGCAGATGCCATACCTCTAGCACCACCTCTCTGGCCCCAAATTTTTACTATTTTTTTTGTTGCAATTTTTTTGGTGTCTTCTTTGAGCTGCCTAGCATATTCCATCCACAAATTGAACACTGATACATTTGTTCTACCACTTGAGCCAAATACTTAACTTGTATGTTTACCACTGATAGGCATTGAAATATAATATCATAGAATGGGTAAATATAAAATGTATAGAAAACTGAAAATAATCTAAATTGAAATATCTCTTCATCAACAGATAAATTTACTTAATACTGTGGCTGGAGAAATAGAAAAACAGCTAGGGAGTTTGCCTTGCACACTGTTGACCTGCGTTTGATCACTGGTATCATGGCTAAATAAACCTGTAGGATTAATTTCTTAAGGCAGAGCCAAGAATATCCCCTGACAAACAATTAATAGAGCCAACGAGATAGAATAGGAGTTAAGGCTAATGAGCCACTGGCCCTAGTCCTATATGTAGCATTTATTTTGAGATTTTTGAGAATCACCAGGAGTGAACCCTGTGCACAGAGATGCATATAAGCCCTATGTACCACATCATGTGACCTAATGCACTTCAAAAGAAAACTACCCCAAAAAAGATTTTATTTAAAGCATTTCTTACAAATTTAAACTTAGAAATTCACATAGACACACAATTCTTCTCATATTTACACAAATATAAAACTGATATTTAAAATATTATAGGTTATAAATTATGTTGTTATATTTGTGTAGCTTAAATATCTTAAATTTATTTTTCTACATATTTCATCATATAAGTTTATCATAATTTAGTTCATTATTTTCAGATTTCATAAGTACAGAAGTTTTGAATTCTGTTTTAAAATTGAGAGTTTTACATTGTATACCTTAACTTATACAATTATGAATTAAATACTAATTTGGGGGTTAAGTACCAGATAGTTTTAATATTATAAGGACATGATGTTTTAAATGTAAGTACAATTGATATTCTTTATATTAGTACTTTAAATGTTTAGTTATATATGTATATATATATTAATCTTTGAGTTTCCTAAACTTTAATGTTGATTATGAAGGATACATATATGTGTATACATACAGCTATGTACATATCACATTAACTCTTACCATAATAATTCTAACTAAAATAAAAAATGGAAATACTATTCTAGGTAAATAGATAGAATTCAGTAAAATGAAAATATACTAAAGTATTATGAACTTTGACATGCAGACTACTGATTGCAAGAATTGATTCTGCAGAGCAGGTGAAAAATGGTCACAGTTTTAATAAAACATGTATGAAGGTATATAAGGAGAAAAAACATATCAATGCTCACTTATTTGAATCTTTTTTATGAGGGTATTCTAGTAGAAAATTAACACATTTTATGGCTAAGCTAAACTTTTACTTGAGCCTCAGTCAGAATCTGAGGAAAGACTGAGGAAAAAAAAGGAGCAGTTACAGATTCAGCTGCAATCTGCAGTATCATAACACATCAGATAGCTTAAAGAGTGTCTGATCCAGAGTTCCTGATGACCCTGATCAGAATACAAAACGTTTGAAAGCATTTATGGCAATGCTTTCCATCAACCCTCTAGATGTAGAGCAAATATGTCTCCTAGTCAGAAAAATGTTGGATAGAGAATTCTGTAATACTAGATACAGCCTCACAAAGTTGACACTTTATAAAGTCACAGTGTACAAGCAAGATCTTTCCCATTAAACTATTACTACGTTTGTAACACGATTATTTTTGCTACAGCATGCACAGTATATGAGTTTCAATGTTGATTTAGGTGGAGGAAATAATGATGATATTTTAAAAGGCAACTTTTGAATGAAAACTATGTATACTTTAAAATATATATTGTCAAATATTTTATATTACTTGACACATTGACAGCAATGATTTTTTTAAAGGTTAACATTATTGTGTTATATAAAATCTCTTAATTTTGTTTTCACATAAACTGTAATGCTTTCCCATTTTCATTTACATTTTACAAGAATTTTTTGATTATTAAGTAATGAACAAGTTATAAAAATGGGCATGTAATCTAAGGAGATTTGGGAACAGTGCAATAGAAATAGAATGCTGTTCTGCTCACAAGCCTTCTCATGGAAGAAGTTTATGCCTTTAAAAAAATGCATTAGCCACTATTTTCCAGCTTGCTTAGTGCAACAGTAGTAAACATATATGTTGTAAAGCATATATCTCAAGAAAAAAATCCCAAATTTATTGTTAATTTCATAGTATACATACAATATAATGCTCTTACATAAATACTTGTGTCTATAAATCCACAACAAGTACAAACAGCAAGATATTTAGGCATATTAATTAACATAAAATAAAGTCCTTTTTCTAACTGACTTCTGAGATTACTGCCTCCTGTTCCATTCAAGCGATAGCAAAATAAAAGTGTAAATAAATGAACTTTTCTGATACCAGGACCAGTCTTATAAACATGTAGTGTAAATAAAAAAATGACCAGAGTGGAACACCAAACAGAATAGATACCCAACGTATAACAAGCTGTAAGTCAGCGACCATTTGCAGTAGGATTCTGGGAGTAAAGGAGTGAGATATGGGAGACATGCTGGGAACGAGTGGAGGAAGGATAACATTGGTGGTGGGAATGCCCTTTATTCATTGTCACTATGTGATGTAAATAATTCTATGTAAATGAACTTCAGTCACAATAAAAAAAAAAACTTACTCTAAAAAAAAAAGAATTATCCCATTGTGTCTTCCACAGATTTTGAAACTATATCAAATGCGATTAGAAATTTGAGTTAATTTTAGGCATTATTTTGTACAGATCATGCTATATTTGTATATATTAAACATTCTCTATATATGTGTATAATATATATGAACCAAAATTAGTTTTTATTAAAATAACTAATAAATATATTTTATTATATAAACTTAAATATATAATATGTTTTATATTAATTTATAATATATAATATTTAATATATTTATTATATATGAATTAATTTACACATAGTAAACTGGAGTAGAAGGGTAAATCATATGACATATCTAATTCTTATTTTTGATAAATCTGCACTCATATACATACACACATGCTCAGGGGTTACTCAGGCTATGTGCTCAGAAATCGCTCCTGGCTTGGGGGACAATCTGAGATGCGGGTATCGAACCAAAATCAGTCATGGATCAGCAGCTTGCAAGGCAAATGCCCTACTGATGTGCTATCATTCCTGCCCTCTATGTGTTTTTAGACAAAGTTTCCCTAGAATGGTTGGGAGAAGGTATTTGAATGGAAGTGTAAGATTTTATTGATGCACAAATGATCAGAATTGAGAAACATAAAAAGAAGACATAATTTGCATTAGAATGAAAAACTTAATAATATTCCCAATTGAGTCTTGGAAGTACTTTAATCAGATACCTCTACTTCAGTCTAGAAAAGACAAAATCCTTCCCTCATTACTGAATATAATTGTCTACTGCTAAAAATAAAATAATAACTTATGGGAGCTAATTTATGTTCAAATAAAATATTTGTTTTTTATTTTTAATTTAATTTTTTTGGGGGGTCACACCCGGCAATGGTCAGGGGTTACTCCTGGCTCTCTGCTCAGAAATCACTCCTGGCAGGCTCGCGGGATGATATGGGATGCTGGGATTCAAACCACCATCCTTCCACATGCAAGGCAAATGCGCTACCTCCATTCTATCACTCTGGCCCTATCAAATAAAATATTTGGAAAGTATAATTGAACATTGGAAGTATAGCTTTTGGGTATCACATCTTAGTAAGTGCCAAGTTAATAAACATGACTAACCTTAGCTGAGAAGATTATTTCTTTATATAATGGATAGAGGAAATCCACAGGTTTTGGTTACCTTACTTCTGTTTCATGGTAGTATCATATAGCAAAAAAGAGTTCGATCACAAAAAAAGCTAGCTACTGATGGAAAAATTATTGTCCACCTGGTGAATTTTGATTCGAATCTGAATTGTTCCTCTACATGCAGGTATGTATATCATATATTTGAGGATTTATGAAAATGTCTTGTCAGAGCATGAGAAATGAACAGAGCAGGGATGAATATATTGCTAGTTCAGGTTACTAGTGATGGTTCTTTGTTGTGCAAAGTGTCTTAGAAAAGCAGAAAAGATTAGTTATGGGTCATGTGATAGATTCCAAATTTTGATGGTATCTTGAAAATACATATTAATTTATCCTGAGGTATAAATGACTACCTGTTAATGCGTCAGAATCCAGGGACATCACTTATTTTATTAAATGAATATTTTATTTTACATCAATAAACATATTGTTTGCTTAAGTTTTACCTATATTTATTATGTCACATACATATATTATCAAATATATTTATAATGTGTATTTTAAATATTTACATGCATAAAATATTTTTAAATTATTTATGATATGGGAATCAATTTGGAGAAAATATTTTAGAATTTAATGTTAAAAAAGTCTACAATTATTTTATTAATTTTCTTTTCATCCTTTATTACATATTTTCAAATTTCAAAATGTAGTGTTCTATCTAAAATAATCATACACCTTGAAACAATATAAGCACAGATGTCGAATAATTTTTATTTCACCTGTATTAGCTGCATTATATAAAATATATTCTGAAGGCCAAAGCAATGGTATAATTATAGGATGGGCCACTTTCAATTGGCTGACTGGAATTTGATTCCTAGAACCCTACTAGTCCCCAGAGCCAGCCAGGAGTGACCCTTTCATACTGCTGCTGTGGCTCCCAAAATGAATGAAGCAAAAGATTCTAAAGAATTCTTATTAATATCAGCAAATAATTGATTAAAATGTACCTAGTTAGGATTTAGTGAATTTTGGCTTTAATATAATTAAAATTCAGGTAATGATGGCATATATATATATATATATATATATAGTGTTACATTTAAAAATATGGGGTAAATATTTGTGCATTTATTTTGTCTTTACACAAAATGAAAGAAATGAATACTCTAAGAAACATCCTTGCTTTGGCAACATATCTGTATTATTTAGTATACATTTATATATAAGTGTTGAAAGTTACATGGTGTGTTCATGTTTTTATTTCCCAAAATAAGATTGCTATTAATTCTTGAAAGCACCTCTTGAGACTTAGCCATATATAACACTATCAAATGTATGTTAAATTCAACTCATTGTTTCAAACACTCTTTCATAAACATGTATTTTTAATGCTGTTTTAAATGCTGATAGGGAAAGCAGCATCTGCTTAATTACCTCACGTTCGATATTATTCAGTTAACTTAAAATTGTTAAACAAATCTAAACAATATATTTTCAGTTATAGTTACATTGGGTATGTACCACAGAGCAGTTCAGCTACTTACATTTTCTCACAAATGTGGGAATAGAAGCCCGAGGCAATGTGAATAGCAGCTCTTCAAACATCAAAGGATCTGTGAAGGATTCTTGCTCTGCTCTTGCCATCATGAATTGGCCTATGCTTGGGGAGCAATTAAAATTAAATAGCCTCTGAACAGCAAAAATTGAAAAGCTCCAGTTCTGATATGAACATATTCTCTCTCAGTAGTTGCAAAGGCAAGGTGTTAAGAAAGACAAAATAACAGAATAGAGAGGAGGAATAGGATGTTTTGTATTCAGTGTGCTTCTGTTCCTTGAAATTAACTGTAAGCACAGCTCTCTTGTTTCATAATCTTTTAGAAAAATACAGGTGTATCAATGCTATACTTTTATATAATATAAATGTATACACACAGTCATTCGTGTTTCATTGTAATATAAAAATCCCCTTAGAAACTCGTCTTAAGGGGGGCCGGAGTTATGGCACAGGGGTAGGGCAGTTGCCTTGCTATGCGCTAACCTAAGGATGTACCGCAGTTTGATCCCCTGGTGTCCCATATGGTCCCCAAGACAGGACCAATTTTTGAGTGCACAGCCAGGAGGAGTAACCCCTGAGCGTCACTGTGTAAGGTCCAAAAACCAAAAACCAAAAAAAAAAAAAAAAAAAAAAAAGAAAAGAAAGGAAAATCTAAGTAATATAAATTAGTTACTGCATTTTGCTTTGGTTCTGCATTTATTTTATGGGCCCTACCTGGTGTCTCTAAGGGATTACTCCTGACTGAGCTCAGAAATTACTCCTGGAAGGCTCCAAGGGATTCTAGGGATTGAACCCAGGTCAGTCACAAGCAAGTCAAATACCCTACTTGCTGTGCTATCGCTCTGGTCTCAGTTACTACATTTTCTAAATTCAGCATATAGAACTGTAAAGAAATCCCCTGGAAATAAAACATGAAAGTGTAAGATGCAAGCTAATAGTGTAGCAAATCACTTTTTCTGGGACCATATACATATCTTAGTGTGGGTAATTAGCATTGCTTTAATAACTTGAATTATAGACCACACTTTACTAAATTAACTTAATTTAGCATTACATGACTAAACTTTAATGATAAAGCATTTTTCTTAAATTGTTTTAGTTATTCACATTGAGAAACACAAACACACACTGTCATACAAACACACTTAACCAATATTTACGTAACTAGACCATTGATTACTTTGTATTTCTATTTTTTCTATTTTATTGTATTCAGTTATAAATAATGATCCAGGGTTTTTTTTTTGTTTGTTTTGTTTGTTTGTTTTTGCTTGTTTTGGTGCATACCCAGTGATGCTGAGGGCTCCTGACTCTGCATTCTGGGGTCTTTCCTGGTGTTCATTAGGGGACCACAATGGGTGCCAGGATTGAAAGCATGCAGGGGAAATGCAGAGCACCATCCCTACCCAGTGTACTTTCTTTGTTGAATGTTTTTTACTCTTTACTAAGACAATAGTTGGGAACTCTTTATTAAAATTAGAGTTAAAAATCATGTTAGTTAAAATAAGGAAATTTAAGACTTCATAACTATTTAAAGGAGAATGATGGATCCAACTTTCTTTGTAAACTACAGTTATTATTTATTAAAAATATCAAATATACTCTTAGTCATAAGTCCACTTTAATTCAAATGATTGAAATCAGAAATATACAGACTATGCACATTCCACAGTAAGATACTAATGAATGTCACTATAGTCTTAATAAAATAGGTTTTACTTTATTTTTATATCATCTTTATGTAAACACCATTATAAAAAGCATGTTTGAAGTTGGTTTTCAGTTATAAAAAAGATGCTTAAAGAAAAAAGAAGATGCTTTTTCACCAGTGCAACCTTCCAAACACTAATGCTTCCCCCCATTGCACTCCTACCACACTCCCTGTCTATATTTGAGGCAGGCATTCTATTTCTCTCACTCACTACCATTGTAATGATAATGGTCAGTGTAGTTATTTCTCTAGCTTCTAATAATGGGCTGGACCATACAACCTTCATCTCTACTGTCTCTGTGTATTATTACAAAATGTCTTTTATTTTTCTTAAAATCCATAGATGATGAGACTATTCTGTGTCTATCCCTCTCCCTCTGACTTATTTCATTCAACATAATAGTTTCTCTGTTCATCCATGTGTAGGAAAATTTCATGACTTCATCTCTCCTGGGCTGCATAATATTCCATTGTGTATATGTACCACAGTTTTTCTTTAGCCATTCATCTATTGAAGGGCATCTTGGTTGTTTTCAGAGTCTGGCTATTATAATGTAGCTTTTATGAATATAGGTGTGAGGAAGGTATTTTTGTATTTTGTTTTATTGTTAATAGAATATGACCCTAGAAGTGGTAGAGCTGATTCATATGGGAGCTCAATTTCCAGTTTCTGAGGAATCTCCATATTGTTTTCCATAGAAGCTGAACTAGATGGAATTCCCACCAGCAGTGAATAAGATTTCTTTTCTCTCCACATCACCACCACCACTAATTGTTCTTGTTTTTTTGTGATGTGTTCCAGTCTCTGTGGCATAAGATAGTACCTCATTGTTGTTTTGATTTTTATCTTCCTGATGATTAATGAGGTGGACCTTTTTTTTATGTGCCTTTTGGTCATCTGTATTTCTTCTTTTTTTTTTTTTTTTTTTTTTTTTTTGGTTTTTGGGCCACACCCGTTTGACGCTCAGGGGTTACTCCTGGCTATGTGCTCAGAAATCGCCCCTGGCTTGGGGGGACCATATGGGACGCCGGGGGATCGAACCGCTGTCTGTTCCTTGGCTAGCGCTTGTAAGGCAGACACCTTACCTCTAGCGCCACCTTCCCGGCCCCAACAGCTTCTTTTTTTTTTTTTTTTTTTTTTGGTTTTTGTATTTCTTCTTTGCAGAAGTGTCTGTTCATTTCTTCTCTGTATTTTTGATGGGGTTAAACAATTTATCTTGTTAAATTCTGTGCATATCTTATATATCTTAGAGATTAGCCTTTTATCTGATGGGTATTGAGGATATAGTTTCTACCATTCTTTGGGAGGCCTTTGTGTAACATAGTCACTATTTCTTTTGAGGTGCAGAAGCTTCTCAGCTTAACAGTTCTATTTGTTTATCTCGGCTTACACTTGTTTGAAGAATGCTGTTTCCTCCTTGAAGATGCCTTTAGTCTCAATGTCATGGAGTGATTTACATGCATGTTCTTTTATATGCCTTATGAATTAGGATCTGAAATAAAGGTCTTTTATTCATTTGTATTTGACCTTTATGAATGGTGTTAGGTTGAAGGCTGAGTTTGCTTTTATGCATACAGCTGACCAGTTGTCCCAACACCACTTGTTGAAAAGGCTTTCTTTCCTCCATTTTGCATTTCTTGCCCCTTTGTCAAAGATTAATTGTATACCTCGGGAACAATCTCTGAATACTCAATTCTATTCTTTTGATTTGAGGGTCTTTCTTTTTCCAATACCGTGCTGTTTTAATGACTACTGCTTTGTAATACAAGTTAAAGTTAGGGAAAATGGTGCTTCCCATATTATTTTTTTCCAAGGGTGGCTCTAGCTATTAACAACCAGTGGTGCAAAGATAAAGTCAAAGAGAAAACTAAAAGATATCTGGATAGAAATGCAAATGAAGACACAAGTTAATAGAATTTGTCAAACACAGCAAAAGAGTTACTAAGAAGAAATTGTAGAGCTTTGCAAGCACACTTCAGGAAGGAAGAAGTGACCTGCATAAATAGCTCAATGACACAACTTAGAAAATTAGAAAACGATCAACAAAGGTATCAAAAATCGATAGAAGGAAATAACAAATCTTAAAGAAGAAATCAATCAATTAAATAAAAAACTCCAAAAGATCAGCAAAAGCTAAAGTTGGTTCTTTGAAAAAATAAACAAGATTGATAAACCACTAGCAAAACTAACAAAGAAAGGGATAGAGAGAAACTTAATAAACTGAATTAGAAATGAAAATGGGGAGATCACTACAAACTTCAGAGATTTAAGGGGTAATCAGAGACTATTTTGAAAACCTCTATGCCATAAAACATGAGAACCTGGAAGAAATGGATAAATTCTTGGATTCTTATAACCATCCACTGTTGAATAAGGAAGATGTAGCATATCTAAACAGACCCATCACTATAGAGGAAATTAAAATGGTAATCAAAAGACTTCCCAAAAATAAAAGCCCAGGCCCAGATGGATTCAATAAAAAATTATTTCTGGCTTTCAAGAGGAACTACTACCAACCCTTTTCAGACTCTTTTATGAAATTAAAGAAACAGAAACACTCCCAAATAGTTTTATGAAGCCAACATCACCATGATAGCGAAACAAGACAGAGATGCTAGAATAAAGCAAAACAAAACAAAACAAATCTACAGACCAATATCCCTGATGAACACTGATGCAAAAATTCTCAACAAAATCTTGGCAAATATGATCCAGCGCCTCATCAAGAAGGTCATGCACCATGACAAAGTAGATTTTATTTTAGGAATGAAATTTTAGTTTAGCATATGTAAATCAATCAATACAATAACCATATCAACAAAAGGAAAAGTAAAAAACATATGATCATATCAGTAGTTGTAGAGTAAGCATTCAGTAAGTTCTAATACCTATTCATGATAAAAATTCTCAGGATGTGAATGGATAGAACTTCTCTCATATAGTCAAGGCATGTAACACAAGACAATGGCAATTATTATTTTTAATAGAAATATACCAGAAACCTTTCCTCTAAAATCTGATACAAGACAAGGTTGTTGCCTCTCACCACTCCTATTCAACATAGTGCCTGAAGTTCTTGCCATAGTAATTAGGCAAGAAGAAGTAGAAGAAGACCTCTTACTTTATGTGTTTTGCTTGTTTGCTTAACTTTTGTTTTGGGCAACACTTTGAAGCTCTCAGAGATTACTTCTTACTCTATACTCAGGGGTCATTTTTATATGGCTCAGAGAACCACATTACATTCCAAAGTTGAAACCCAGGTTGGTTACTTGCAAAAAAATATTACCATAGCTTCAGCTCCTTTTTAAAAATATTTTTACATGGGCCAAAGGGATAACACTGTGGAATGGCATTTGCCTTGCAAGCATGAGTGCAAGGATGGACCTGGGTTTGATTCCTGACATCCCATATGGTCTCCCAAGGCTGCCAGGCATGATTTCTGAGCACAGAGCTAGGAATAACCCCTGAGTGTGGTCCAAAAACAAAAAAACAACAATAACCAAAATAACAACAAATAACAAACAAAAATACTTTTACAAATATACCATTTTTTTTTAAAATTGTTAAATCATGTAGGTGCTGAATTTGATCATCTAGTGCTTGATTTTTCCTATTAATACCCATTTTTCTTTGGATTCTTAACTTTCCTGTTGCTAAATTCTTGCCTAGAAAGCAAGGGTTTAAATACCACTGAAGTTATGTTACATTAGTGGCAAGTGGGACTATAATATAGAAGCTAATACATTGGATCCCCTGGACGCATTTGATCTCTTGAGGACTGAAAGGACTGTTCCCTAAGTACTGATCAGGAATAGCAGCTGACTCGTTTCATTATGATCCATATACACTTTACTGAAGGAAAATTCTTAAAAATCAAATAATACAACTTATTCAAAATATTCATTAAATCAGACAATATATGCCTAACAAAATTTATCAATTCACTTAAAGTCATCTCATGTACTCTGAAAATAAATATACATTAGTGTTAATTTACAATAGTGCTTTGAATAGTATCATTTGATAAGGAAGTTGATAAATGATAAATATCATTTTGTTTTTAAATATAAACATTATTGTAGGGAATCTTTTTGAAAGTTTGCTAACATAGATTATCTAAACTGTTACCTAAATATATTCGGAGTTCAGATTTGATAATTATTTAAATACCATATTTTCTTTTCTCATTTCTTAGATAAGGGTTTTTTTCTGAGTGTAACATGTTATAAGTGAACATTGGTAATATTACTAATATCATATTTAACTTGAATTAGACTCTCAAATTAATTTTGTAGTCATGGTTAGTAGAAAAGTCTGTTAGATGGTTTTATTCATTTTGTTTCCAAAATTGTACTTAGAGTTAAACAAAAATATTAAAACACATACATACACAAACATATAAAATCAGAGCTATTGAAATTCTCATAGGGTAGATAGTTACAGACAAACATGAATAATGCAAAGATACCATCTCTGGAGCAAAATGAACATCAGAAGATATGAAGTCAGTTCTCCCTAAGGAACAATGAAACTGTAGGTAGCCTGAAATATTTAAATTAAATCACGTTCTAAAATGCAATATACACCCTGAGAGAAATAACTGAAGAGGAATTAGCTTTTAAATCCTCTAGGATACCATTTATTATGTACTTGAATTAAACAAAAATATTTATGGTTTTATATTTGTGCTTGCATATGTATGCATATAATCACAGATGCTTTAGTTTTATATAGCCAATTCACAAGTTACCATAAATGCTTTGGCTTAAAAAAAAACTAAAAATTAAATTATTGCATTTTTTGTAGGTCAAAAGTACACTAGTAACGTAATTTCTTTCTCCTGAATCAATTTTTTCCTAGAAATTAACTTAAACACATTACACTACTCACAGAAAGTGATAGAAAGAAAAATATCACTTATTAGGTACTGGAGCAATAAATTAGTGGGTAAGACACTGGCCTTGCATATCTCACAGACCAGGATTTTATTACATCACCCTGGAAGTTCTTCAGACATTCTCTATCTAGGAATGACCATTGAAATCAGAGATAGACATTTAGCACTATGGGCTATAGCCATTAAACAAAACAAATAATTCTTATTTTTATCAATATTGTAAAAACTGACTGACATTTCCAATAAATAAAAAACAACATTCTAAGAATTTTGTCATGAATTGTTTGTCATCCAAGATTCAGAGGCACTGAAAACAAAAGAGGCACATTATTGGAGAGAAAAGAGCTAAAATTACCTATTGGTGAGAAAAAGAGCTAAAAGAGGCATTCCTAGCTAGCAAAGGCTATAAAGAAAACTCTTAAAACAGGAAGTAGTAGTTTATTTTATGCCTGTTAGTATATGGATCACATAACATCTGTACATTTTCAGTAGTTTTTAGCAAACATAAGTATTTTTATTTTGTTTTGTTTTTCTTTTTGGCTACACACTACAGTGCTCAGGTTTTACTCCTGGCTCAGCACTCAGGGGTCATTTGTGGCATTGCTTGAGGCACCACATAGGATGCCAGAGATCAAACTGGGGTCCTACACCTCCAAGCAAATGCCCTACCTATTGTGCTATTTCTACCACACCCAAATATATATATATATTTTTGGAGAAGAGTAGAAGGCAAGCTGAGAAATGAACAATGCCCTTACATGATAATAAATGACATGCAAAAATATGAAGACACATCCAGGGTATGTTTTATTATGTCAATGAGTAACAAGGTTATTGTAAATCAAAATGGGCTTGACTGTGCAGAAAATATTGATTAAAATTGGCAAGCAAATGGTCTGAGTTCATATTCCACAAATGTATCTATAAAGTTCTGTCTTGGTTTTATTGAAGTCAAGGGTATAACATTTATTTTCTCAGAGATGTTGTAACCTTCCAAATAAAACCCTGCAAAATACAAGCCTGATTTTGCTGCCTTTACACCAAATAGTGACATTTTTATATCTCCACTTATATTTGTAATAGTTGTTACACTGTGAACATAAGAGGAAACAAGTACTTAACATGATTAATATACATTTTATTTGTTTTCAGATCACACTCAGCACTGCTGAGGGGTTTACTCCTGGCTCTGCACTCAGGAATCACTTTCCTACAAATCACATATGGTACTGGAGATTGAACCCCTGGTTGGTTGAGGTCAAAGAGGCAAAAGTGCCCTACATGCTATAGTATTGTCCTGGCCCTTATACAATTAATATATTATAAAACACACCCAAAGGAATTCTGTCATATGACTCTGAAACTGAATTTGGTATTTGTCCTAATTTGAGCCTGGAGTTTTGAACCAAATATCAGAATTTTACTATTTTTAGATTTATAACTGTTCTAATAAACATTCACAAGAATACTCTTTCTCAGGGGGGAAAGTTGTGGAGCATGTTGTGCCATATGCAATGGTACTGAGGGCTTACTCTCAGCTATATCAGTGATCATTCTTTCCATTACACAAATTGTATTACTGGATGTCAGACTTAGTTGGCAGCGTGCAAAGCAAATACCTTTCATGCACCATATCTCTCCAACTGTAAATCTCCATTTATCAAAATTATACAACAATTATTGACTCTAATTTCTAAGATAATTTAATTACAACTTTAAATAATATTTATAGATTTTTACTTCCCCAATTTTTTGGTTTCTTTTTTTTAAAATAAATTTCTATTGAGTTGATTTTAGTTTAAAATATTTTAAAGGGTTTATTTTGTTGTAGTTGTTCTTTGTTTTAATTTTGGGGCTACACCTGGTGATGCTCAGTGGTTACTCCTGGCTATGTGCTCAGAAATTGCTCCTGTCTTGGGGAGACCATATGGGACCCTGAAGGATCGAACTGCTCATGCAAGGCAAACGCCCTACTGTACCACCACTCTGGCCCCATTCTAAGGGTTTTTGTTTGGAGGCTATAGTGCTATTAGTTTGTACCTTAAAATATGTTTTATAATTCTATCACTGTTTTTGTAGCTACATTATACTATTACATTGAAAATTGCAAATATTATTGCACAAGATTGAATATTTATACATTTTGAGTATCTATTTACTAATTATTTGATAATACAATTATATGTCCTTCTGATGGGAACAATTTTTGGTTTTGGTTTTATACCAAGAAATACTGAAGACTTATTCCTAGCTCTGTACTCAAAGATTACTCAAGACAAGGCCTGAGTCACAATATGTGGTGCTAAATATTGAACACTGTTTGGGAACATCTGAGGCCATCTCTCTCCCCAGATTACTATCATCTTGTCCAAATAAATTATTTTAATCATATAACAGTTCCTATGCATTTGAAATTGCCTATTTATGTTCATAGAATATGTGTAAGAATGCAAGGGAAATAAGTTGTTAGTAATTTTCTTTTCAGTTAATTATGATGTTTGTATCTTTTAATTTTACTAACACTTATACTTGAAAGTGACTGTGCAAATATATTCTCATGAATGTCTAACTTTTGCCCTATACTTGGAATATAAAGTTGTCTTACGCTGTCAGTTAGACCTTTGTGTCCTTTCAAAATACATCGCAGACCCTACAGCATCACATATCTATGAAGACAATCAAATGTTTGTCATTTTTGTTACTCACAAGACAATGATCTTGCTGAAGGGAGGCAGTAACATTGCTGTGCCTTGTTTTTTTATCTGTCTGGAAGTCTGCCACTCACAGAGAAGAGTTATGTTGGATTCCTTTTTCTTGTCAGCTCTGTCACATCTTTTCCTCTGGCTATATATTTTGTGATTATGTTTTTATCATTTTCTGCTGATTATATTACTGAGAGTTCTTTTTACAGTGACAGTTTTTTGTTTGACAATTGTAGCCATGGATCTGAGTTTAGGGATAATATAATCGAAGAGGACAGTATTCTATTCATGATACATTTTTTTTTAATCAAAACACAAGTTCTTTACATAGTTTAAAACAGTCCTTTTAAACTTGAAGTTGGGTAATTTGATATGAAAATATGTTTATGTAATCTACATATGCCTTAAGATATATTTTTTAAAAATAATGACAGAATACCTGAGAGTTCAGAGTGAGAGGTAGTGAGGGATAGTTCAGAATACCAGGAGAGATACTGCAGTAGAGGGACTTGCTTTGTAAGTGGCTGAGCCAAAATTGATCCCTGAACTTTATTGTTTCTCCTAAGCACTGCCAGGAATGATCCTTGAGCTAGAAATAAGTTGTGAGCATGAGTTTAGCACAAAGTCTAAGAAAAAAGAAGACGAAGAAGAAGGAGGAGTAGGAGAAAGAAGAAGAAGAAAAAGAAGGAAGAGAACAACAACAGCAACAACAACAACAACAAAATATTTCTGAAAAAAAAGTTTATTCACATCTAAAAGTATCACATTTTTCTAATGCGTGATACTTATATCTGTCTTTATTATATATTACTATACTTGTTTTGTTTCTTTTCTTTATGATAGTGGCTTCACGAATAGCATGCAAATAGTTATATCTAACATATGTATCTTCAGACCTGTGATTTATTGTTTATATCTTCCCAAATTGGAATTTTGTTGGTTATGTATTTTTAAAAATTATTTATTTTGCATCTAGGATTTTGAGTTGCACTCAGCAGTGCTGAGATTTTATTCTTGACTTTGTGCTTGGAATCAGTCTTGATCATACTCATTGGACCATATACAACCTAGGATCAAATTGGGGTTTCTCACATGAAAGACAAATGACAACCTATATACTGGTTCTCTGGCACTTTCATTATATATTTTGTTATGTAAAAATCATCAACTATTTGGAAAAGCTAAACTTCAACTTGTTCAGTATTTAAAAGCAAATGGTTGCTTTGTATGTTCCATGTAATAATAACTTGATGTAAATAGTCTTGGGCAACAATAAATACATGCATATTTCAAGTACATTTTTGGAAGTAAGAACAAGGAAAGGGCAAATTTTGCATCTAAAAGTAATAAAAATAAATGCATATGATACTGCTTACGGTCAAATACCTACCACAAATGCCTAGACAATGTACCTTAATAGGTGATTATGATGATGAAAATTTATTATTTTGATGATCTCTTTGATGATCAATTTCTATATAAATAAATAGAACTTTATGATTTGGCCAGTAGTTGTTTTTTCCTCAAGAAGAATCAGGAAGAAAATCACCCATATCTTGAATTGAATCTCTATTTCTGTCATTGTAGGCAATCTACTGAGAATAAAAAAGGAGAGCAAAGTGTAAGCATTTGCACTTTATATTCCTTTCACATAATCTCCTGTATCATTGGCAATAATTTAGTAGAAATTCATAACATGGCTGGGTTATTATAATCCTTTATAATAAACTATCATATTGTGAATGTACAAATGAGATATGAAATCAAATATATTAGTGGGATGCAAGTGTAGGTTAAAAGAAAAGGTATTTTGTGTCGATCAAGGAGTTGGATCTAATCACACACTATTTGCATGTCCTTGAGAAATTATTTTTTCAATATAAGCCAAATAGTAAAGTAAAATAATATTATACATCATGGTTACTGTTAGAATTCTGAACTCTGATTTATCTTTTATTATTTGCATGAATAATGACCACATATTCATTAGACAGAATTTTCCCTCCAAATTCTGAGCAATACTAGAAAAAATTTTAAGCTATCTTGGATGTTTCCAACTCATGTTCTCAAACTTTAGATTTATATTTTTAGTAGCTAGGCTCTCCCTTTACATGTCACTCATACCCAAACTATTCCCATGTATCATATTTTGATACATATTATTTATTTTGAGAATCTTTTCTCCTGTTACTTTTTTTTCTATATATGTCATCCCTAAATAATTTCTTTCTGTCACCAACCATTGAAGCAAAATTTTCATTAGCTTTGTAGATGTGAATGCCACACATATTAACATATAGGTTATATATAATAGAAAAATCTAAAAGGAATTTAAGTATAACTCAAAATCAATCTCAACACTTGTTAAAAATTGGCAACTTATATGTCTAATATCAATGAATTTTACTAACTCATTTGAATATCCCATTTAGAATACTTAATCTAAGCATCATATAGCATTTCCCCATTAATCACCCTGTTTCTTATTAGTACCATACACAACAATAATATTGGACTATTCAACTATATATAGTATGATAAATGTGTTTATTTATTTAAGCTACTACCATCTTAGCTTTGATATTCATCATCTTTTATAGGATGTATAATAGTTGTATAACTGTCTTAATTTCAAACTTAATTCCAAATTGTTCTCTAAAAACAAACCTATGATATTCTAATAAAGAAGCTGATCTAATTCCTTCTCCTCATTTTGATGAAACACTACTGTGACTCAAAACATATACGTCTGAGCCTATCCCAAATGTTGGTGGCAGAAAATTAGAACTATATACATACATTTTACAAAACTGTGGATAAGAAATTTAGGGTGGACATCTCTAGGTAGTTGCATTGCTATTCTATTCCAGGTGCTTTATTTGATTTCAATTATCTGGTGACTTTAGTGGAAAGAATGAAGTTTGAAGGTTTCACTTCTGTACTCATTAACTGGTTCTGTTTGTTGGCTGAACTTCACTTTCTAGTTGCCAAGTAGCTTCAATTAGAGAAAAAGGGGTTTCTCTAATGAGACCTCAGAACAGTTAGGAACAAAAGTCAAAATTTCCTAGGCTTTCTGAAAAGGACTCTCTGTCATATTTAATTGAACATCAGAAGCTCAGTCCAGATTTAAAGAAGTGGTAAATAAGTGTGACCTTATAAGATGAATGGCAAAGATGAATGGCAAAGAGATATTATAGTACATCCTACAAATATAGTTGGAAATGTTTTTCTGGACATCCTTGCAACCATTCATTATGAGCACTAATAAAATATATAGGAAATTATTTTAATGGCACTTAGCAATTTGAATTCATCTTTAAAGGCTGGCTCAGTATAGAGCAAATGCCTTGAAACTGTAATGCCTTGGGTTTGAATCATTGTAAAACACAGAAATACAAACATAAACACACAGATGCTAATTCTGTATATAACCAGTGTTCCATTCATGTTCTTTTACAAGCCAGAATTGCTATCACTGATCAAGGCATCTTATTAACTTTGAGAAGTTTTTGTTTGTTTTAGCTTTTGGGGCCACACCCAGTGATTCTAAGGGGTTAGTCCTGGCTACTAGCTCAGAAAACGCTTTTGGCTTGGGGGACCATATGGGACGCCGGGAGATCCGACTGTGGTCAGTACAAGGTTAGCATGGGCAAGGCAGATGCCTTAATGCTTGTACTTCCGCTGGGGCCCGAATTTTGAGGTTCTTCTTTTACCAGCTTATATAAAAATTTTATATTGAAATATCTTTCCAAGAAATAACTTGTTTGAATTTTACTTATTCACTAAACTCCATTTCTAAAATTTAAATTCTTACTTCTACTAGATTAACCTGTATCTTCCTGGCACTCAGAGAAAACTCTTCAAGAAAATATACCTTAATCTACTTATTTTATGGCTACTCTTTTGCTATATGCTTCAGCTAATTACACCTAGTTAAATTTTTAACACTTCACTGTATTTCACTTATATATTTATATATTTAGTCCTATTAATTTTTGAGCCACACCCTGTGATGCTCCGGGGTTACTTCTGGCTAAGTGCTCAGAAATCTCTCTTGGCTTGGGGGACCATATAGGATGCCAGAAGATCAAACTGGAGTCTGTCCTATGTTAGCTGCCTGCAAGTCAAACATCCTACCACTTGTTCCACCCATCTGGCCCATAGCCATACTAATTTAATTATTCATGTTTTATTCAGCTTTGAACACATGTAATTGAATGCTATAATAGGAACACAAAACAAATTCAACCACTATTTGTAAGTGGTTTCCAGTCCAATTGAAATATTACCACAGCATCAGAGTAATAATTCAGAGGGTAGGATGCTTGCATCGCACACAGCACCAGCTATGGTTTCCAGATCCCTGCCTGACTGGTCTTTGAGTACAGAGACAGAAGAAAGGCCTGAGCCCCACACAGGGTGTGGTCCCAAAACTGACCAAACAAATAAAATCTGAAAAATAATTAAAAATCGCTTAACATTTCAGATTTTATGTATATTTCGATGCATAGTCATAGATGCAGAATTACTTTTAAATATTTTTAGCATAAGGTATATTAATGACATGTAGTTCTAATATGTTCATTAATAACTCTTTGTTGAACAAGTAGTCATATTATTATTCAGTAATTAATCCAAATGAATTGCTAAATATTTGAGTTTTTGTTTTTAGAATATCAAACAAGATGATATGCATGAAAAATTTAAATATATTAATACAAATACAAAACATTGATATCATTATGATAGTAAGAAATGATAATAAATATAGTGACCATAGTAAAATAGGTGCTGTTCATGCCCAGATGTACTAGACAACATTACCATTAGTATACTTTGAGAATAAATGTCATACATATTAGTACTGGGGGAATAGTTATATATTACTAAGTATCAAACTCAGGGACAAGAAAATGCAAAGTTCTTTGAGCTAACTTTATAGCTCTATATTCATATTTTAGAATTAAAATGTTCTCTTCTTGTAATATTTTATTTATAAACACTAATTATATTTTGTAATAGATACTTGTTAATATTTTTATGATAATAATGGTAATCCAAGTTAAACTAGCAGTTTATTTAACTGTGACAGTTGCATCAGAAAATTGTGATTTTGGGGCCGGAGCGATGGCACAGTGGTAGGCATTTGCCTTGCAGTGGCTGACACAGGACAGACCCCAGTTAGATCCCTGGCATCCCATATGGTCCTTTGAGCCAGGAGTAATTTCTGAGTGCATAGCCAGGAGTAACCCTTGAGTGTCACCGGGTGTGGCCCAAAAACAAAGACTACGAGAACAAAAAAAAAAAAAGAAACAATTGTGATTTTTTTCTGATAAAGTGTTAAAAGTTTTTACTAATTTATTTGTTGCATTTTGAAGCCAAATCTAGAGGTGCTCAGGAATTTACCCCTCACTCTGCTCTCAGGGATCACTCCTGGCAAACATGGGGAACCATGTATGATGCTGAAGGATCAAACCCAGTTTGGAAGAATGCAAGGCAAACATTCTACCCACTTTGCTATCACTTTTCCACCAGTTATTACTAATTTAAACTCAAGTATTTATGAAATTATTTGCCAAATAATACACATATAACATTGCTCATTATAAATTATATGAATATACAAATGCTTTACATAATTTTCTAATCTTTTCATATGAAAACTATTAACTATATAGATATAAAGCTAATTTTATTAAACAATGAATGGATTTGTTAATAATACCATGAAATATTAGACTTATCTTCTACCATATAGCATATTAATTTTAAAATAATAGTGTAAAATGGTGTTGCAATCATATCAATGTTTATCCTGATTTGGTTTAGTCATAACTGTGCCTATTCATGATAATGAGAACGTTTAAAGGGATCATTTATAATTCAGTTTTACTTGTTCCTGTTAGCCAAGTTTCTCCAATATGCTCTAATCTAAATATAAATTCAAGTTACAACTACTTACTTTAGAATAATTTTAGGGATTAAATCAGGGATCCTCAAACATTTTAATGGGGGACCAGTTCACTGTACCTCAGTTTAAAGAAATCTATGAACAATAATGATTCATGAATCATACACAGTAAGAGGATCTCAGCCTGAGAAGGAGAAAAGAAGTTGAGAGATGGTGAGGAGAAAAGTCATTCTACACATGAACACTACAGTACTGGGATGGGATGGCAGCTAAGCACGACAGACAGCAGTGGCAAAAACACCTGTGGGGCCATATAAATGTCCTCAGTGGGCTGCATGTGACCCGCAAGCCATAGTTTGAGGACCCCAGGATTAAATCAAAGTTTTAAATAAAAATCAAAAGACAATACAAAATAATTAACTTTTAGAAATAAAGAACTTTTATTTACTTTAGTACTTCAGACATATTTACATGTTTAATTACTAATAATACAAAGGAAACATTGAAAAAATTCTCAAAATCTTTAATCTCATCTCTAAATTTTGTTTTCTCATTATAGAATCCCTCTGCAAACCCTAGTTACGTGACTGATTTTTTTTCTATAAATCATTTGTTCATTATCACCTGCAACTAATTCAACAAACAGATGTTACTTGTGAGACAGTGCTAGACACCATTGTGCATGTGCATTTTGCCTACTTGATATTCTTCTGTCTCATTTAAAATCAAACTCATTTAAAAATATAACTAAGATCAATTTAAGCAGATGTTTCTTGCTTTCCTACTATTAACACTTTCCTTCTTTCTGCTCCTGGCATTTATGAATGTGTTTTTCACCTTGTATATTTTCACTTCCTTGCACTCTGTTTTGTGTCATGTAAAAAAGGTCTGTGATCTTTAAGCACACTGACTCAAAATCACTTTAGAAACAAAGGCTATATATTCAATCTTCCAAGTAATGGTTCATGAGCATGGCTGCAGATACTTAATCATTTGTAATTAAATATTTCTTAAGGTTCTGATGAAGTGATAAATAAAAAATGTAAAATAGTTTAGAATAAGAAAAGACAGAGAATAAAAATATGATTCAAAATAAAATTTTAGATTTTATTCAAGTGAAGTGGAAAGACTATCCAATCATTATATACTTTTAAAACTCTGAGATAAATAGGTTAAAACAAAATTTATAAAATATATTCTATCCTACATGGCTCTTGTTGCAAAATTTTGAGAGATACCACCTTTTATATTAATAACAAAACAGTAAAATTTTGAAAGTACATAAATAACAATTTTTTAAAAAATAGACCAAATATTTATACACAGTTTTACATTCTTCAAAGATTTTAATTTTAAGTAGTGTATTTTTTTAAATAATTTTAAGTAGTGAACATATTTCAGAGGTTAATAAATTGGCATAGTGCCAAAGTCAAGCTAAGATGTACTCAAAATTTAATTTGAGGCTAATTTAATAACTCAGCATGTCATCCTTAGTCTTACAGATTTACTTCATTATCAAAACCCCATAGGACACTTTATAATCAAGTAAACAAAATCTAGTAATTATTTAAAACATTTAAAAAGACTGGAAGAACTTACCATATCTAAGTTAGTTCATTTATGTTATAGTATTATATATACTTTGCTATTCTATGTTTTAATAGTAAATGATGAGATACAATAGAAATGATAGTTATTATAAAAGTATTATAAAATTCCTTCCTATGGAGAATAACTTTATATTGTGAATAATATAGTTCTGAAAATATATTATGTCACAACTAATATTAAACTATGCTAGTTTGCCAATATAAGAATGCATACTTAAATAAAATTTATATTCAGTTTTTCTAATACCAGATATGAAAGATATGACAAAATGAACCTAAATTAACAACTAAATTCACCAAAATTAATAACCCTAATATACTGGAATATTGGAAAATTAATTATTATATTATTAATCTAACCTTTTATTTTATTCCATGAGGTCATTTTGAATTTAGTCAATAAGTAGTAACCAATTTTCTTTAAATCAAGCCAAGAGTCTGTATATTTACTATTATCTTGTAAACCTTTAGCATTATCTTTACCACATTTCCTGTTTTATTTGATATTTTTCTTTTATATTTAATTATTTTATTAAGATATTATTCACATTGAGAATTAAACCATGAAAGACAACTTGAAAAATAAAATTTACTGAGGCTCCAATATCCCTTTTAAAAAATTAACAATGTATATTTGTGTTGAAATGAATTTAAAATAAAAATGCAGTCTGGGTCAATGTAACTATATAAATGATTAATAAAATATATGTATACTAATCATTTCTTCAGCAACTTTTATAGTTCAAAATTCTAATAAATCCTTGCTAAGACCAAAGCACCTAAATCTAAACAGCAATAACCAATCCTTTACTTTGGAATAGATTTTTTTCTTGTATTTGGATCTTTTTTATTAAATTAAACCTAACAAGTTTATTTTTATGCTAAATATGGCCTTTATAGTTGTATTGGCACTATTTTTGTTCATAGATGTAACTCACTATATAATTTTATAATTTTAATTTTCGGGTGAAGTTGTGTAGGTAATAATTTATTTTCTCATTTTTTTCTTTTCTTTTTTAATATATTTTTATTTTAATCATAGTGGGTTATATATCATTGACAATAATATTTTAGGTACATATTAACATAAAATCAGGGGAATTCCCATCACCGAATTGTCTTCCCTCCACTTCCGTTCCCGTCCTACCTTCCTTATCCACCCTCACCCCTGGGACTGCCAGAATAAGTGGTCCCCTCCGTGCCTAGCTTACTACTTAGTGGTCTTATTCCTGTTTGGTCTTGGTACCTCCTTTATTTCCCCCCTCTAATCGGGAGGTGGGACTAGATAGTTTAAGTTATGTGGTTTTGTTTGAAGAAGAAAAAGTAATAAACTGGGGGAAAAATCAAATACACTGAAAATGGGTGGGGTCCCTAGAGGCTCTCATCCTAGGTCTGAGAGATGAAGGGGAAAAAGAAGGTGAAACATCACAATAGTAAAAAAGAAGACTATTAACTATTTTATATGTGGATTTATTTTGCATTTGGATACCTCCAACCTGAGCATAATTTTTGTTTTGCAGATGCTTTGTGTTTTTTTTTAAATTTTTATTGTGGCCAAAGTGAATTAAAAATCTTTCAGTGATATTTAAGGTACATAGTGACAATAAATGAGGGGCAATTCCACCACCAGTGTTGTCCTCCCTCTACCCTTGTTCCCAGCATGCATCCTATAGCTCCCTCCTATACCCCCCACTTGTACATATTATGTTGTTGTTGACTTTGATTTTGGTGTTCAAGCCTGATCATTTTTTATTTCCACTAAATGTTCATACTACTGTCTGGTCCTGCTACTATCCATTTCCCGCTCAATTTATGAGGCTGAATAAGATGTTTCATGTATGTGGTTCTGTTGGAGATAAAAAGGAAAAGAAAAAAACTGGGAGGAGTCAGTGTCGGTGTTATAAATATCAATTTAGAAGAAAAAAATGAAAAAAAGAAAAAGGTAATAAACCAAAACAAACAAAAAAAAAACAAAAAAGAACAAACAAAAAGCAGAACCAGCAACTATGAAAAACAAGCAATAAACAAAAACAAAACAAAAACAAAACAAAAACAGTCAAAACACAATCCTGATAATACATAGCTTTGTGATTTTTTAATTAAGTTTAATAGATTTTAAGAACAATTTAACAGATTTTGATGATGTGCTTTTCTTTAGAGGAAATTTAACCAGCAAATACAAGAATAATTTTAATCTGATTAGCTACCTTTGTTTTAATTTTCATTTTTTAAAGGCTCTCTAATTATTTTTCAATTTTACTTTGCAAACATACTCTAAGAGTCTTTCCACCAAGATCTTGTAATATAATAATAGTGTTATTCTTTTTTTGATGATTCATTCAAATTTTTCTTCTCTGTAATTTTAGTTTGTCTAGAATATATTTCTGTGATTTAAAGATATCCATATTAACATCTTGCCATTTAGATTAGAATAAATCAGAAAATATTAAGAAAATGATTGCACCTATACTATATTGTAATGTGCTATTCTTATGGTTTCATTGATAGCATAATTTGATTATGCCTTGAATAGGGCATAAAGAAATTTAAAAATAATGACTCAAAGTTGGGGCCAGAGAGATAGCATGGGGGTAGGATGTTTGCCTTGATTGCAGAAGGACAGTGGTTTTAATCTCGGTATCTTGTATGGTCCCTCCAGCCTGCCAGGAATGATTTCTGACCATAGAGTCAGGAGTAACCCCTGAGCACTGCTGGGTATGACCTACAAACAAAAAAAAGTTCAAACTTGCAATAAATGAAATTTTAGGATTACTTATTAAAATATTTTTCTTGAAATAAATTTTAATTAAAAATTGAAAATTGCTTAGAATTTTAAGAAATATGTGACTATGGTTATTTACATATACTTTACTTTTAAATTTAAGTTATATTAAACTAATTATATATGTATTTAGATAAAATGCTAATATTAAGTTCCTTTTTAAGATACCATTATAGAAGGATTCATTATGATATCTTAAGAGTGTGAGATGATGATATGTATACACATTGCATGCACACAAATAACATTTCATCCACAGAACGTTATGGTTTCCATAGTATCACTGATTTCATACGTGTAGGCCCTGAGAACTTTAAGTTTTGACATTGGAGGTCCCTGATTATTCATGAGAGTAACTGGTTTTATTCAGAAATGATAGAAAAGACCAAGAGAACTCTTGAGTATGTCAAGGATTGGTATTCATCCCTGAACACAGTTTGGTAGCACCCCAAAAATAATTAGAGCATTTTTTTCTGTGTTATGTTCCTTAAGTAGGGGGTTGTTTGGACCATTTTTGGTGGTTCTTAAGACTTAATCCTGGTGTGCTTATATAAGTATCATAGTCCTTGTTATATTCCATTGATTACCCAATTTATCTTTTTAATGTAGTCTTTAAAATGTTTTTCTTTTATGTCTATTTATTTTG
This sequence comes from Suncus etruscus, assembly GCF_024139225.1. Lineage (NCBI taxonomy): Eukaryota > Metazoa > Chordata > Mammalia > Eulipotyphla > Soricidae > Suncus > Suncus etruscus. Next base: position 27,389,083 of record NC_064863.1, read on the forward strand.
AATGATTAGACATGAAATCAAACTTCTGTTTTTACTTTTCAGTAGGCATGTTAAATGCCTATATATACAAAATAAGAAGATTGAGTCATAGTGAGTCAAGGAATTTATGATTTAGAAACATAATCTAAGTCAGATTGCCATAAATTGAATATTTAAGTACAGTAATAACTTTTGAATAGGAATAAATATCATAATCTGAAAAAAATATCAAAATCTGAAAAAATGTCAAGTGTTTAAATTCTATACCAGGGGATTATCTCCATGGAAATAATTTTAATTTAAAGAAAGACAAGAAATATACTTTACTTAAAATATCGGAATTCTAGGTTTCTCAAAGAAAAAACTAAATAATAACAAATGTTAAAAAAGGGAAGCCAACAACAACAGAATCGATTTCCAGTCTACAACAAGCTAGACACAGAGGTCAGGACCACTTACTTATACTAGTAGCTTGGAGGTCAAGGGAGGGGGTTATGGGATGCATGCTGGGAACAGGGGTGAAGGGAGGACAACACTGGTGGTGGGGATGCCCCTGATTCAATGTCACTATTAACCTAAAGTATTGCTGTGAGAGATTTGTAATTTACATTGGTCAAAATAAAAATTATTTAATTTAAAAAAAAGAAAATCAGTAACAATTGTCAAAAACATACTAGAAGGGGCAGAGAGGTGGCACTAGATGTAAGGCACCTGCCTTGCAAGCATTAGCCAAGGACAGACTGCGGTTCTATCCCCAGGCCAGGAGTAGCCCCTGAGTGTCAAATGGGTTTGGCCCAAAAAATGAAAAAAAAAAAAAGAAAAAGAAAAAAAATACTTTCTATATAAATTAAATCTATGGGCAACTTGAAAATTGCTATTAATATATTAAATTTAGAGGAGCCTAAATTTGTTGTGCAAATATCATGTAACATTTCTTTCCAGTGCTTAGTATTTGATAGACATCATTTAAATTATATTGAATGATTAAATAATCACTTTCATTTTTCTTTTTTTTGTGGGGGGGGAGCACACCAGGTGATGCTCAGGGGTTATACCTGGCTATGTGCTCAGAAATTGCTCCTGGCTTGGGGACCATATGAGACGCTTGATATCAAACCAAGGTCCATCCTGGATCCGCCACATGCAAGGTGAATGCCCTACCACTGTGCTATCACTCTGGCCCCACTTTCATTTTCTTATATCCTGCATTCTTTTATTTCTACACAATATACAAGTAGGAAACTTTTTTATTTGTTGTTGTTTTTTTTTTGCCTCTTAGGTGGTATTTTACAGTTTTGGTGTTATTTTTAATATTATAACTGAACAGAAGTTAGAGTAATGCCAAAAGTGTCACAAATATTATGTAACATGTAGATTTTTCTTAAGCCAAAAAGTCTCACGATGCAAAACTGACTACCACAGTTTTTAGAAACTTATATTTTAAGGGAATATTTATATTTTATTTAAGGGAGATATTTACTTATCTTATTTTTTGTAAGATATGGACAGGGATTATTACTGTACATTTTAAGACAAATGATCAAGGGATATTTAGCTCCTGAATAATTTTTTTTCTACTAACTAGACATGTGATTTCATATCAACAGTGTTTGATTTCCTCAGCTGTTCTTGTATCTGTTCTGCTGCAGATAAAACATTTCAAAGGGAAGATTAAATGTAAAAATGATGAAAATGTAGTTGAAATGAAGAATATATTGGCAAATCCTCTAATTTTAGAATGACAAAACAGTCCTGATTGCCGTGATGAGAAATTAATTGAAAATGATTTGGGTAGAAAAATAAGATAATTTATTGATATGAATATGGTAATGTGAATAATTTGGTATTCACTGAAATAATTTGAGTGCTGTGGCTTTTATGCTGAAAGTTTCCCATTAGAATGTGAATCTAAAATTCTAAATGACTTTATAATGTAGTAGGAACTCATGACTACATGACACAGATAAACTATTCTAAGGAGTCTTTTCAGGAATTCCAAATAAAATTATACTCAGTGGGATGAAAGCTAGAGATTTGATTAGAAATATAAATAGCTCAACACTAACTCCTTTAAATATTGGCATAGTATTATACATTCATGAAACACTTCTATTTAGCTATAGTCATGATATATAAAAGACACCAAACTTTGGATATGTTAACCTTAAAGACGTAGAATGAAAATGCATATGCAAGATACATTTCTGATGCCTGTCATCTCTATTTTAAAGACTAATATTTTAATTTAGTATTAATATTACATATTAAGTAATTTTTTATATTTGATGAACTATTTGTATTGTCACAACATGAATGTGTTAGAATCATATTATCACAAAGTCAGAACTTTCTCATATACCACTAAATAATCAGAGTTAAATTGTTCTAAGGTCATAACCTATGGTGTTCAGGGATTACCTTGATTATCTCATCCTTAGATGAGATTCTAAGTTTTGAACTCAGGTTGGCCACATATGAGGCAAGCACCCTACTAACTGTAATTTCTATCCAGTCTATAATAGCCAGTTCTAAAACAATGTTTTTCAAAGAGTAGGTCCACAAATTATTGTTCATATAACGCTGAAGCTATGACTCAATTGTAACTTATACCATCTCTTGTAATAAAACTGTCTTGATTGTTTTATATTTAAATGAATCTCTATAGCCCTTCTTAATGCTGTGATTTTCTTCATGGGCCAATGAAAGCAATATACAGTATTTTATTTTCTTATTAAACTTGTTATTTTAATTAAACTTATATGCAATAAATTATTTCCAATTATTTCTTCCCCTCTCCTCACTAACTTCAGTCAATGTGTTACTCTCTCACTAACTTCAGTCAATGTGTTACTCTTGGGAAACATCCATATAGTAGTACATTGCATAAATGTTGCCTTTACTTATAGGACAGTAGTTTTCTATTGCATATATTATTATCTGGTTATTTATTTTTTGAAACCTTAGTTGTTTCCGATTTTAGCTATTTTGTGTTGCTGCAATGGACATTGGTGCGAAATTTCTTTTCTGAGTATAGGTTTTGGGCCCTTGGGGTAAATGCCAAGAAGTGGAATAATTTGTATGGATCAGGGATTATTCTTGATGGTGCATAAGGTCCATATGAGAGGGTTCCTGGGATTGAAGTGGGTTATGCACTGAAAGATAAAAATCTACACAATGGGGGCAGAGCAGTGATGCAGTGTTTGGGCGTTTGCTCTGCACACAGCTAATCTAGGACATACTATGGTTCTATCACCCAGCGTTACATATAGTCCTGTCAGCCAGGAGCGATATCTGAGCCCATAGCCAGGAGTAACTCCTGAGCATCACTGGGTATGGCCCAAAACCAAAACCAAAAAAAAAAAAAAAAAAAAAAAAAAAAAACCACCCTTATACACTGGACCATATCTAAGGCCCATAATTATATTTATAATGTGAAGCTGAATTAAAAATTATTAAAGGATAAAAAATAATGAGGCTGAGAATAAGATTTTCTACAGATAAGATAAATTTGTTTATATAAAAGAAATGACAAAAAGGACAACAATATAATAGGGAGCAAGTTTATATAATTTTTAAATTAATTCTTGAAATTTGAGAAAAAAGATATAATGCATAAAAACCTTACTTTTTTTTCTTTGGTGGAGTTGGGGCACAAATATTAAGATGCCTCTGGTGATTCTCAGGAACCATACTGTGTCTAGGTACAAGTCTGAGTCTCTGTCATGAAAAACATGGACTCAGCCACGTTGCAGCAATATTTCATTCCTTGATTTTTAATTATATTAGGATTTATTTTGAAGACTATAAAAGTATTCGCAGATTCAGAAACTTAGCTGATGTTTGTGTCTTCTATCCTAATTGAAAAGAGAAAAAAAGTAGCTAAAATGTATTGAAGAATATAATAGTATGGCACATACTAAGCAATTAGCAACAATCAGAAATAATAAGAATAAATTGATTATATTTGTATGCTATACTATACAAATATAAAGAGATCTTTCATATAATTACAGCATCATTATTGGGAGTCAACTGACACAGTTTGATCACCTGATAAACCAGCTTAAAGGTCTTTATTTCAGTAATATTCTGTACCTAGATAGAATAGAGTATTTGCAAATTTTCTGGAACTACAAAAAATTAAAATAAAATGGCTAACTTAAAGTGCATTGGATATTATTTTTAATTGGAAACATACAAGGATCTCATGCATATTTTAGATGAAGACAGATAACTGAAAGAGATGCATTATTTAAAGTCTAATGCCCATGAGGAGTCTCGAGTAAATACTAAAGAGAAAAACATGCTGTAACTATGTTTATATTTGTACCACTCAATATTCAATGGTAATTTACTTCTATAGCTCTCATATATTACCAACAGTCATTTAAGTGTTCTGAAACTTTTAAACTATGGGTTAATATCAAATTAATTGAAATTTATAACTTACATAGAACATCAAAATAGTCTAACATTTGTAAATGTTTTAAGATATTTTTCTGTTCCTAAAGTTTTCTGAAATATTGATGCCTAAAAGAAAATGGATTCAAATATTACGGAGAAAATATCCATAGACATAGGTATGACAGTTCAAAGAATTATTGCTCTATTTAAGTCAGACACAATGACTTGACATCTGCAAGAACCTATTTAGAATCTTTTTTCTGTGCAAAATGCATTTTTTTACAAAACAATAAAAGATGAGACATAAGAAAAGAGAGAACTATTTTTTTAACTGAATATGGCTCCTGTCTAAGAGAAAAAAGTTCAAGGGATTTTCCACAGAAGAGAGAGAGGCAAAGAAAAAAAATCATTATAAAAACTGTCATGTGGCTATTAAAGGTGCTGGTTTGATCTTGAATTATACCTGTTATACTTTGGAAGAATGTGAGCGTAAACTCCATTCCATCATTGGCCAATGTAAGGAAAAAATTATGGCCTTAACTTAAACCATGCAAAAGATGCAAAGATGAATTCAGCAAGTAGAATTGAAAATCGCTGATCAGTTTAGAGTGGAGTCCAGTTAAAAACATAACTTTAGTATTCATTTTTAAATGTATTATTACTCATAATATAGCAAATGAATTTTGAACTCTAACCTAAAATTTTAATAAATCACTGACAATGGAAAGTATATCTTATCACAGAATTATAGGTTATATATCAGACATGTATAACGTGAGAGGTTTAAAGGAAACAACTTGATTTTGAACTTTAGTGTGTTTTCATAAGGAAAACAATCTACAAAGAGCAAATAATTTAGAATTGGGTAGAAGGAATAATTTTAACAAGCTTTGGAATATATATATATATATAATATTGTCTTGGTACCTTGTTTTGGTATGATTAAGAAATAAAAAAAGGAAGGATCTCTCCTTCCTGGGAGCCGGGAGTCTAGCAGGAGGAGGTTTGGCAAGCCCACACCATGCCGGAGGCCTGCTTGGCCAGGCCTAGGGGGGGTGCGGGACTTGGGTAACCCCAGCACCCCTCTGCCGCCTTGCTCCAGATCTCCAGGGCTTCCCTGGGCCACACACCTGGGCAAGCCGGTGAGTTGGGTCCCTTGGTGGAGCTTGAAGGTACCCTAGGCCTTCCCCCACTATCCATGCGGCTCCTTAGGGAGGGTCTGGGTGGGGCTCTGAACTTCTGGTCTCCCAGCTTCTTGAAGGATCTCTCCTTCCTGGGAGCCGGGAGTCTAGCAGGAGGAGGTTTGGCAAGCCCACGCCATGCCGGAGGCCTGCTTGGCCAGGCCTAGGGGGGGTGCGGGACTTGGGTAACCCCAGCACCCCTCTGCCGCCTTGCTCCAGATCTCCAGGGCTTCCCCGGGCCACACGCCTGGGCAAGCCGGTGAGTTGGGTCCCTTGGTGGAGCTTGAAGGTACCCTAGGCCTTCCCCCACTATCCATGCGGCTCCTTAGGGAGGGTCTGGGTGGGGCTCTGAACCTCTGGTCTCCCAGCTTCTTCAAGGATCTCTCCTTCCTGGGAGCCGGGAGTCTAGCAGGAGGAGGTTTGGCAAGCCCACGCCATGCCGGAGGCCTGCTTGGCCAGGCCTAGTGGGGGTGCGGGACTTGGGTAACCCCAGCACCCCTTTGCCGCCTTGCTCCAGATCTCCAGGGCTTCCCCGGGCCACACGCCTGGGCAAGCCGGTGAGTTGGGTCCCTTGGTGGAGCTTGAAGGTACCCTAGGCCTTCCCCCACTATCCATGCGGCTCCTTAGGGAGGGTCTGGGTGGGGCTCTGAACTTCTGGTCTCCCAGCTTCTTGAAGGATCTCTCCTTCCTGGGAGCCGGGAGTCTAGCAGGAGGAGGTTTGGCTGGCACTGGTAATCTCTGTCCAGTCTACATTCTCAAAATCGCGCAAGGGCGATAGCCCCCTCGCGCACAAGAAACATTAATAGTACTCTCACAAGAAACATTAATAGTACTCACTATCATTGAATTATGTTTTTATGTATGCAGAATGTCCATTTTGTACTCTGCCCTTTTGCATACCCCTTCATAAGTTCATATTTCTCTTTAACTTCTTTATCTCCTATCATCATTACTCCTTTTTTACCCTTTCTAACTTAAGTACTGTTGAGTCCTAATTCACAGACCAAAGTGGTGCCCTAGAGTTAACACCCACCCAACTATTTTAAAAGGCATAAAAATGACGCATATCTTTTCAACATTTTATGGGTGTTTTCTTTGACGGCTATAACTTTTGCTAAATACTTTCTTATACAGTGATGATCCCCCCCCATGTTTTTTATCTTCTCTTTGTGAACTGCTCAATATGGAATTTGGTGTGAAAGAATCCCTCAGTTTAATACTTATGTTTGAACCAAGTCATGGGTCTTGTTGGAAATGTTCTTATGCCCCCATATATCTGATAGCACCACGTGGCTTTATTACTTGTTTGCGTAGGCACACTAACATGGGAAAATACTATACATACCAATAAGTTCTTATCTAATAGAAATGGGAACACACAAATCTTGTAGTGCAATGAGACCTTACACCCTGAACATTGACATAAAAACCTGGCACAGGCCTCAGAAGAATGGGCATTCTCCATTTACCCCTTGATCTACAGAAGACATTTACAAAACATCCAAGGTTGTATATAACATCACCCGGAGGCATTCCTGTACCAGGGACGACCCTACAGCTGCTCTGACATCGATCTACTCAAAAGAGACATCCCTTAACACTGAGAAGACAACAAGAACAATGACCTGCTTACTGGACAGGGCTTGCTGTATTGCCCCTTTATGGTGAGGTTTGTCTATAACATCACCTGGAAGCAATCCTCTACCACGGAAGACCCTACCACTGCTCAGACATTGTCCTGCTCAAAAGAGACTTCCCTTAACACTGAGAAGACTTAACAACAACAACCTGCTTACAGGACAGGGCTTCCTGCATTCCCCTTTCATGGTGAGGTGAAACGAGAAGGCACTCCACATTATGACTTCAATATAGGACATGCAGATTCCAGAATCTTTAATACAGAAACATGAGACCGACAACAGAGACTGTGTGATAAGTGTTTTGGCGCTACAGACAATGTCTTGGAGCGAACGATAACTTTCCTGAGGCCTAGAGCTGGTCTTATGCCAGGAAACTTCAGGGGTAGGATCTCTTTGTATTTAGGCCAAGGCTATTCCTTTCCATGCCTCTCATATTTTGGTGAGCCTATGCAAACAACAATTGCCACTCTAACACCGTTTTTACTGTGCTCCTTTGACTCTAATCCTTAAAACACACCCACTTAAAATTTGAGGTTAACTTAAGCTAATATGCATGTACATGGAAATGTAAAAAATACTATGCCTCTAATGTTTAAGGAGTTACGTAAGTTTGATGGCTTTAGATTGCCTTGTGTGCTGTTAAGAAATATTATAATGTGCTACAATCTGGGGACTTGAGGGACAAAGTAATTGCACATGGATTCTGTTTTATTTATCTTAACTTTCTTTGGTGAAAGTTCAAAGTTAAGATATCAGCAAGGGGACTTCTTCTGATAATTATGTTATGGGTGATTGTCCTTCCACTGTAACTTTACCTTATCCTCTTTCTTTGCATCTTTTGTTCTCATAATTCATAATAAAAATTATAAAACTGAAAAAAAAGAATAAATATTTAAATCTGGAAAAAATTATTTAATGACTCAAAAAAAAAAGAAATAAAAAAAATCTTTTAAGGGGTCGGAGTGGTGCACAAGCTGTAAGATGTCTGCCTTGTGTGCGCTAGCCTAGGACAGACAGTGGTTCGATCCCCCGGTGTCCCATATGGTCCCTCAATTCAGGAGCGATTTCTGAGTGCATAGCCAGGAGTAACCCTTGAGTGTCACCGGGTGTGGCTGAAAAACCACACACACACACACACACACACAAAATAAATCTTTTAAATCACATACACATTTAATACAGAGTTTAAAAGTGTTTGATACTTTAGTTTCAGTCATACAATATTCCATTCTCATCCCTTCACCATTCTTTATTTTTTTCTGCCACCAATTTTCTGTTACTGCCAGGTCTTCACAAAGGTAGCCCTATCACCAATATTCCTATATGGCAGACACATATTCTCACCCTTCTCCTTTCCTTTAATTCATTTTAGGGACTGTGATTTACAATACTCTTATTGAAGAGATAACATGCATATTATATTACTTCATTTCAATCCAAAGTTCTTTCTTTTTTATTATTGTAAGAATTTATTCAAGAGACAAAATTGATTAACATAATGAGGTAGACTAACATAACATAATATAGTGACATAACATAACATATAATATAATTGATATAATAATAATACATGTAAGTCAAAGAAAGTTTCTGATTAAAAACACAATTTTTTCCATAATGGCTTACATATCTTTCACTGTAGTATTTTAGGTATATATTAACATTGAATCAGGGGAATACCCATCACCAACTATGTCCTCCCCCCATTCCAGTTCCCTTTCTACAACCCATATAACCCACCATCACCCCCCGGGCTGCTAGAGTAGGTGGACCCCTCTTTGTCTGGCTTACTATTAGTGATCACATATCTGTTTGGTCCTGGAACCCTCCTTTGTTTTCCCCTCTATTTAAGAGGCAGAGCTAGAAAAATCGAGGTATGTGGTTTTGTTTGAAGGAAAGAAAAGCAAAAGATTGTGGTACAAAATAAGAGGGAAAAAAAAGAAGTCAAATACTCTGAAAATTGGCAGAGTCCCTCTAGAGGCTTCCAACCTCAGTTTGAGAGAGGATGTGAAAAATGTAATTGATATACCACAACAATACAGAAAAAAATATCGAATTAAATAACCGGTGAGCACTACAGCAATAAAGACAGGCACCACACAATAGTCTCGGTTCTGAAATCAAATCATGCTCGAGTACAAAAAGAAAGAGAAAGACAAGACAAAATAAAATAAAATAATATTGGAGACATCTACCGTAGTCTCCACACCAAAATAAAGACGTCAAAAAAAATCAATCAATTGATAAATAAGCATGTGGAAAAATGATTGTTTTGTGCTTTTTTTTCTCCTTTTCTTTATCCCCCTGCATAGTTCTTTTTAAAATGATATTTCCAACTAGTACTGGCATGGGGGTCTGTTGTCTGTCTTAATTGCCCTTCTCATCCATCATTTCTTTTTTGTAAATAATATTTTATTTAAATACCTTGGTTACAAACATGATTGTGGTTGAGTTTCAGTCATATAAGAGGTCACACCCCCCTTCACTAGTGCAACATTCCCACCACCAATGACCCAAATATCCCTCCTTTCCACCCCGCCCCCATCTGTACTCTAGACAGGCTTTCTATTTCCCTCATACATTTTCATTGTTAGGATAGTTCACAATGTAGTTATTTCTCTAACTAATCTCATCACACTTTATGGTGAGGTTCATGAAGTGGCTATAACTGATCTCATCTATGGGTTTTAAGAAAAATGAAAGACATTCTTGCAATAATTTTCAGAGACAAAAGAGAGGAGGGCTAAAAGTCATCCATCCTTTTTATTGTTCATGGTTATTATTAATGTACTATGTCTTCTTATTAGACCTTAGATGCAATTGAGCTTACAGTCTACCTAATAATACTTCTCCTGGGAATATATGCTAGGAGCCTAACAACACAATGTAGAAAAGGCATTTGCACTTTTATTTTCATTGCCATCATAATCTGGAAAGTACTCAAGTGCCCAAGAACACATGAGTGGATACACACACACACACACACACACACACACACACACACACAATGGGATACTAAAATTAAGAATATTTAGAAATTGTGCTGTGGGGTGTAAGGACTTGGTATGGGGGTAAATCATTGCAATGGCCAGTTGGATATCCAGGAAATCTTCCTACACCTGGAACATATCACCCTCCATAAAACTTTGTTTCCATGTAGAACCATTATTCTCCACCCAAAAAAAATTATATAAAATTTTAGAACAAGGTTTCAGAGCTATAGTACAGTGAGTAGAGTGCTTGGAGTGTTCTCTTCGCAGAGTCAGGAGTAAGCCCTGAGCACAGCTGGATGTGATTCACTATTCAATAAACAAACAAACAAACAAATAAACAAAACAAAAGAAAAAAGGGCTGGGGTGGTCACAATGGTAGGGCTTTTGCCTTGCAGGTGACTAACTTAACATGGATTCAGGTTTGATTCCTGGCATCCCATATGATTCCCCAAGTCAGGAGCTATTTCTGAGTGCAGAGCCAGGAGTAAACCCTGAGTGCTTCCAGGTGTGGCCCAAAAATAAAATCCCCCAAAATTGAAACAAAATAAAGCAAAACCAAAAAAGACAAAAATTAAAACTGTAAGATTCATAAAATATTAAATGCATGTAATGAACTTTTTTACTGAACCATGACTTTGACAATAATGATATTTTCAATACTAGAGATGTATTCTTTGCCATTCTTTCAGCAAGATATTGATGATGTTGAAATTGCTTATGGCATCTGGAAAAATATAAATTATAGATTATATGCAGTTTCTACAGAAAAATACCTATCTTATTCTACATAAAATGTTTTGTAATTTAAATTTTATTATGATAAAACTTATACCTATACATTTATGTGTAAGATAAATTTGCTAGATACTCTGCTATTACAGAACAAAACTAATACTGGTAGTTATAAAACTCTTAGACATGGATCATTATGTTACTTTTGTTATTTATATTTTGTTCTGTTTTGTTTAGAGGCCAATGCCAATGGTTCTCAGGATGCCAGCGATAAAAAATAGGAATTGAATGGTTGGTTTCATGGATAGAATATAGGCCTCTTGCACTCAGATAATCAACTCCACTTTTTAGTTCTCATCCTGGTCCAATTATGGTAATGTATTTGTCAATGTTATTTCTTTCTTAAAAACATATTAAAATATCAGGGATTGAATCAATGGCCAAATTACATTTAAATTAGATTTAAATGCATATATTAATAAAGGGTATCAAATTTTTATTATTGAATTCACCCATGGCTTTGTGTGAAAATTTTACTTAATCACCTAAGCAATGTGTCTATTATAATACAAAGTAGGCAAGACCAAAATATATCAGTTTCATATATCTTACATGATTATATACTAAGCTGAGGTATGTGTCTTTGTAAGTTAAATAATATATTCCTCTAAGAAAACGCAAGTTAGAGGTGTTCATTTCCTATTAAATAAGGGTTAAATGTATGGGTTTATTATATGTGAATTATTATTTCTCAGTGCAGGAGCATTTTATTTGATTAATGACAATTTAGACTATAATTTTTTATTTGCTATCTTACCTATTGACCTCCGGGGTGAGACACCTGTGATACTGAAGCAGATGTTAAGCTGTTATCATCATCATTTGTGCTTGTTGGTTTGACCTTCAGAGTAAAATAGGCAGCACTAGGAATCCCAGAACCTTTTTTGAATTTATGTTTTCAGTAGATATAGGGTGATAAGCTGAGTAAGTTGAATAACAAGTGTAAAGTAAAATATATACACCTCATTTCAATTTATTTCCATATTATTTTCTTTCCTTTAGGTAACAAACACTCCTTTGTATTTAAGCTATGCTATCTTATTATTTGTGCCACAATAGAATTTTAAACATTCAGATGACTAAATGAAATGTACTCAGAAAAATAAAAATATTAAGTTTGCATTCATATTTCCATTTTTTCTAATATTTACTGAAATCTACTATACATTCGGGAATTTGTCTTAGTCTGAGTGAACACTTTATTCTTTACCAAACTTGATTGAAATGTTTTACTGTTTTTAGCTATTTACCTTTTCTAACAATTTGTAGAGATAAATGATTCATAAATACGATTGGACATAAAGAATTATTATCAAATATATTAAGTTATTAGATTAAATAAATAGTTAAAATAGTAAAAACAATATCAAACCTTTTGTTAACAAAAGACAAACATATTTGTTAATGTAAGATAATTCTAAAACAATAAAGTAAAATTAATTAGGAGGAATAATGGGACTAGTCTAAATGTGTGTAGAAGAAAGTGAAAGGCCCAGTTAGACATTTGTGTTATGGTGTTTTTGTAAATGTGACAATTTTTGTGATTTTTTATTATACATAAATTTTATTACTCATAAAGAAAGGGAACTTTCCAAAAAGGATGTTCTCTTGGGTCAGAATCTTTAAGTTTTTATGAAATAGAATGACAACTTGTTTCAAAGATCCATAGTTTTGGGAGCAGTTTCAAAGGATTCTTTGGAAGTTGCCTCTCCTGAGAACAAAATATAATTTATATATGCCTATATTTAATTAATACTTCTGTGGCTAAGTGAGTCATGACGACCATTAACTCCTGTGTAAAAAGGAGAGGATGAGACTATCAGGTCATGCTGAGGAGCAGTGTGATGCATGGATTAGAGCCAGAAAGCATGGTACCAACTGTGTGGAGATTTATACAATGAGCATGACTTACATTGTTGAGTACCCAGGGCTGGAGCCTGAGATATATCAGGATTTGAAGCAGAGGCCATTTATCACACAAAACACAAAGCAACTTCACAGTCCTTCCACCTGTCTTATTCTAAAAGGGGGTGGTGTAAGGAAGAGGATCACTTTACACTTTGGACAAATATTAGAAGGAAAAAGAGTATGAAGCAAAATACCACTAATTCTATACATTTGAAATTAGAATTCAAAGGTAGGGTCAACCTATTTTTATCAATTTATAACATACTCAGACAAAAATTCTATTTTGTCCAACTGGCAAACTTTTCAGATCAAAACTTAAAATATTTTAACACTAGCTAATGTAATTTAAAATATCTTTCAAGCAAAGATGGGAAATTTCTCATTTAATTCTAATTATATGATCTTTAAGATCCTGACTGATTTTACTTAAATATAAATACTTTCTTAAAGAACAAATCTGCATTTATTTTAAAATATAATTGTAGGGGCTGGAGCGATGGTTCAGTGGTAGGGCCTTTGCCTTGCACACGACTGACCTAGGACTGACCATGGTTTGATTCCTCGGAAATTATATGGTCCCCCAGCCAGGAGCTATTTCTGAACACATAGCCAAGAGTAACCCCTGAGTATCAGTGAGTGTGGCCCAAAATTTTTAAAAAATGTAATTTTGTGTAATTGATCTCAATATAGGTATATTTAAAAATAAGTGAAAGGAAAGAATTAAAACAATACTAACTGCATATGTATAATTTAGAATTTACAAACTAACCTCACAAGCAACTTGTTAAGAGATAAGTCCAATTTTAATTTTCTTCTTGTACAAACGATTAAACTGCAGGGATCAGTGAATTTTAAGTAGTCAGTCAAAAGTTATAGAATCTTAAAATATTTTAGATCTAAATAACATTTTAATCTAAATGTTTCTCAAAGGACTAGAGTATTATTTCTTCTCTGTTAACTCTAACTTCTATCATCACTGCATATGTAATTTTACATATTCCAGGAGTTACATTACATGCTTAGTTCTTAAAAGTGTGAAACCTTTGGCACTGCTCACAGAACCAACAGCTGGAGATCTTCTGACTTGATACATGTCAGCAGCTGCTTTCAAAATTATTGAAGCCAAATTTCTTTCTACCTCCACTCTGCTTTTATTGGGAACTGTTGCTTTCATTTTTTTTTCTGCAAAAGCTGCTATACATCTTTTCATAAATAATGCATTTATGATTAGACTTTTTAAATTTTTTCTTTCATCTCTTTTTCTCTTGTTTCATTTCTTCTTCAAAGACAGTATGTGGTACTTTATTTAGTTATTATTTATTTTACCAATGATGCTTTGTCTTGAAGATTAAGGACACTATTGCATCCTAAATTTTACTTGAAAATAGTGCATCAAGCCTAATATCAATTTTTTTTGCAAAGGAGTAAAATTAGGTTTGACAGGCATTTATTTAATTTTTAGCAGTGCTAATATATTGCTAAGATCTTCTTTTCTTTTCTTTTTGCTTTGTTTTGTTTTGTTTTTGGGCCACACCCAGCGGCGCTCAGGGATTACTACTGGCTATCTGCTCAAAAATAGCTCCTGGCAGGCACGGGTGTGGGGGAGGGGAACCACATGGGATGCCTGGATTTGAACCAACTACCTTCGGTCCTGAGTCGGCTGCTTGCAAGGCAAAGGGCCGCTGTGCTATCTCTCCGCCCCTCAGATCTTATTTTCTTTGTAATTTCATTTACATGTATTCGAAACATCAAAATTAAAGATAGTGTAAATTTTTTAAAAGATAAATGCTTATATAGCAAAGAGATATGCCAGGATTGTGACATTGATAAAAAAAAAAAGACATTCAAAGAAGTCTTCACTTTAATGTGCAGTATTGATTGTAAAAGAATTTATTTAAAAAATTAAGTTTCTTGAAGAAATTTTTGAACACACTGACTGAGAATGTGGTGTTAATAAAAATATATGCATAATAATCTACCACTAAAAGTATTTTAAAATAAAACAAATATCAAATAATAAGAATAAAGAGAAAAGATTTTTTCAAAACTTCTATTCCATGTTGACCTTGCAAATCAGAATTCTTACTGAATTCAAGAACACAGTAAAATTATCTGAGCCACTCACAAAAACTATGCCATACCATCATAGATCAGATATAGAGGACATAATATCTGATAATTTATCAAAATTTTTTAAAATTTTAAAATTTGCTAATATTTTTAATGTTATAATTTCTATAGATAAAAGAAGCCAAATTGTTTCTCTTTGTCAATCTTCACGATATTATTTACTTGGTTTATATTTATTATTTTCTTCTTTATTTTTCAGTGATGTTTTAAGAGTTGTAAAATTGAACAACAATAAAACAAAATAAAATCCTTCAAATTTTGAATGAAGAATTGAATGAACTTGCCCTTAAAGAAGACACACAGATGAGGTTGAAACAATAGCACAGCCAGTAGGATGTTTGCCTTGCATGCTATCAGGAAACAAACAAAAAAGACACATAGATGATCTAATTGTGAGTATATATATATATATATATATATATATATATATATATATATATATATATATATATTGTATACATTGTTATATATAATGTTATTGAAGCCATTATTATTTACAAAGTCCTTCATAGTCGAGTTTCAGACATACAATGAATCGGCCAATCCTACAACCAGTATAGATCTCCCTCCACAAAGTTCCCCAATTGCATCCTATACCAATTCTTTTGCCTGCCCTCCCCAGCATAACAGTAGAGTATGCCAATATAACTGGCCTATTTTAAGTTTAGATTGTTTAAGTTTGTACCTCTTGATACGATTTTTATTGCCTTTGACTTGGAAATTTAGTTCTATCCTTCTTATATAAAGCAATGATATTTCAGCAGTAATTATACTAAAACATTATTTATTACTTTTTATCAGAGTAGTATTGTTAGAGAAATTGTTAAATTCTGAGACCCTAAAACTATAGCTAATTACAATAAGCATGCGAAAGTTTGTAATGTGAGAATAAGCAGTAGTCAAGTCATTTCTCATATTTTCTGAAGAAGGGGCTAAAATAGGATGTTCCCATCAATATGGAGATGGCAAAATAATTGAACAATAAAAGGCTGTGTCCTTCAGGAAGACAGAGAGGAAGATGTTCCCACCAATATTGTAGGAGGTGACAAAAGTAATTAAACAATAAGAGGTTAAGGTCCTCATGTAGGTTAAAAAATAAAAACAAAATATACAGTGTAATTGCTACCAGGTGGCTGTTTGAAGTGTTAAGAGAATGCTAAGATTGTAAACTTTATATACTGCTTGAATATTTGATTCGGAGTTTTAGACTAAGGTCCACTGTGTTGGGCGGGCAGAAACCCCTATTAGCTGGAAATTAAACCTCCCTTTTGCTATTACATTATTAAGGCTTGTTTCTGAGTTCGCACCATGGGGGAAGCTTGATTCTGAACCTAACAATATAAGTTAAAACAATGACATAACATGAGACCAATAAAACTGGCACAAGAAGAAAAAGAACTAAAACAACCAATATTGCTATGGATGTGGGTAAAAGGGAACCCTCATTCTCTGCTGGTAAGAATACTGAGTTCTACCTTTTTAAAAAACAGTACTGATACTTCTCAAAAACTAGGAATTGAGCTTCCAAATGATTCTACAATAGAACTCTTTGAATCTACCTTAAGGCCTCAAACATTATTATGAAGATACATCAGAATTCCTTTTTAATTAAGGCATGATTCACAATAGCAGTTCATAAACCATCTAGGAGGGGCTGGAGCAAAACACAGTGGGTAGGGCTTTTTACCTTGTACGTGGCCGACCTGAGTTATCCCAGACTTCTTATATTGTACCAGGAGCCAGCCAGGAATAATTTCTGAGTGCAGAGACAGGAGTAACACCCTCAGCGCTGTTCTTTTTTTTTTTTTTTCCTAGCTCTCTTTCTTTTTCTCTTTCTTTATTTCTTTCAGCACTATTGTTATAAAATCTTTAGTGATTGAGTTTCAGTCATAAAATATACAATACCTTTCACCAATGCACATATCCCCCTACCTACGCCTCCATTTTCCCTTCTGCTCTTCCCTATGCCTGCCTCTGAGGCAATTCTTTTACTTCTTTCTCACACTTTTCTCTCTTACTTTTTCTTGATGTCAATGTGCTTTATACAGTTGTTAAAGAGGTGGTCCCATTCATATCATTTTATTCATTTCTGCACCCAAATCATGTCCATCTGATCATTTCCAACTATCATAGTCATAATGAACTCTTCTCTATCTCAAGTTTCCTTCTAGTAAGTGTGTTGATGTTTCTATCATGAATTGATCCTCCTAGCCCTCAACTCTTTGTTTCTGGATATCCTTACCATGCTGTTATTTATTTTCCTTATATCTCACAAATGAGTGAGATTATTCTGTGTCTATTACTCTCTGACTTATTTCACTCAGCATAATAATCTCTGTATCCATCAATGTATAAGCTAATTCCATAATTTAAATTTTCCTATCAGATGAATAGTATTCCATCCTGTGGATGTACCACTGTTTTTTGTTTTTAGCAACTCATCAGTTTATCTGTTTATTGTGTTACATTCTTCACACCAATCTGCATTAAACTTATAGCAAAAGTCATAATTTCATTTCTATAATTAAAGAGTATAATAAATACATATTCAAAAATTATTAATCATTCATTCAAAATTCTAACAAATAATAACAAACATATGTGTGTGCATATATAGGTATGCACTTTTGCCATTTTTTTTTTTGGTTTTTGGGCCACACCCTGTGACGCTCATGGGTTACTCCTGGCTATGAGCTCAGAAGTTGCTCCTGGCTTCTTGGGGGACCATATGGGACGCCGGGGGATCGAACCGCGGTCCGTCCTAGACTAGCGCAGGAAAGGCAGGCACCTTACCTCCAGCGCCACCGCCCGGCCCCACACTTTTGCCATTGTAATGTATGTTTTTAGATAATGGTGTTCAGGTGTTAGTTTTAAAACATGCCTAGCTGATGCTGTAGTTGTCTATTTTGCCTGCAAAATTGCAAACTAATACTTATTGTTAAGTAATATCAAAGAAAATACATGTTGTATATGATAATGTTTTATTTTCCAATAATCAAGTCACTAACCTGCAAAAATACTGGATAAATTAATATTATATTATATTATAATATATTATATATTATTCGTAAATAGTTATTTTACCATCAATGGTAAAAGTGTCAACAGAAAAGAAGAAAATGATTCATATATTACTACTCTTCAGTAGATTAAATATATTCAAACAAGAGCATGCATGAGCTCATCTTATAAACTGATATAATTTATGTATCATAGCTATAGTCATATAGTATCATGGTTCTGATTTTTACAAATTAGGTGAAAATATGGATTCCTAATTATTGGAGGAATTCTGTAATGATAGTTTGGATGAAAGGAAATAGACATGGTGAAGAATGGTGAAAATGAATTTACATATAACACAAATAAGTACAAGTAAAGTCTTTTTTTTTTTCGGGCCACACCCATTAGATGCTCAGGGGTTATTCCCGGCTAAGCGCTCAGAAATTGCCCCTGGCTTGGGGGGACCATATGGGATGCCAGGGGATCGAACCGCAGTCCTTTCTTGGCTAGCGCTTGCAAGGCAGACATCTTACCTCTAGCGCCACCTCACTGGCCCCCAAGTAAAGTCTTTATAGTAAAATCTTTGTAATTTATGCAGTACAAAGTTTAGGATAATTAAACATGTTGGTAAACATATGCTGCTCATTAATAGATTAATTGTGATTGATTTCCATAGTAAAAAGTGTGCATAAATGAATATATATTCTATTCTGCAAAATTTATTTTGCTTAATCCAAAGTTTTAAGCAATGAACATTGATACAGTTTATTCCATAGAATTACTGGAAAGCCTAGATTAAATTATTTTATACAAAGAAGAGTTAAGGGAAGGAAAAAGGTAGAGTATAGTTGCTTATGATCATAAGGTGCCAATTAGTTTTTTTTTTTTTTACTAAAACTGATTATTCAGGAGTACTGTGTGACTTACATTTCCATTTTAACACATTTTTTCCTAGGTGTTTAGTTGTTCCTAAGTATGAGATTTATTTTGTCATTCACTGAGATCTCAGTTGTAACTGTGGTGTGCCTAACTTATCCACCTAAAGTTTGAGAAGAAAAAATTACCATTCCTCAAAGCACTAAATTGCTTTCAGTATTACAATTTCCAGTCCTCTGTTTCTCCTTGATCCTCTGACATTTTTTTTCATGTCTCTTCTGTAGTGCACTTAAGCAGAGCTATTTTGATTAAATAACTCCTCAGAGGACTGAGATTATAATACAATAGTCTTCCAAACAGGTTATTCTTGAGTACATATTGCCATTATGCAGTGCAGATGTAGAATTGGTATTTCTTAAATGCATGTTTCTATGAAAGCTGCCTTGTAGATGAATATATATTTCATTCTTTCTGACATCATTGAATTATAAATAATAAAGTGAAGCCCAAATTGTTTATTTGCATTGAAAGTTTTTGAAGGAAAAATACATTCATCAATGATATAGTAACCTCTAGGAAAAAGAGTAACTTTAAAATTACAGTGAACACCATCTGAAATAATTTTCTTTAAATTGAGCAATTGTTCCGAAATGCCATAAATCAATTGTCCAAATCAAATAGCATTAAAATGAGTGGTGAATATATTCTCATTCAATTTTTTTTTCAATTCAATTTCTTCTTCAGCATTTTGGAGAACACATAGTATTACCTACGCTGAGTAATTGCGAATTAGCAAGATCTTTACAGGACAGAACGCATTGTATTAGTCAGAATATCTATTCTTCTGAGGATTTGGCATGCCACTTTTAAAGCAACTGCAAGGAAAAGTACATTTTTTGTAAGTCAAAAACTTTTTATTATATATCTGGACTTTTCCAAAAACTAATATAAAACATTAGACAGTTGAATTTTCAAACATGAGTGTTTAAGCTAAATAAAATTAAAATTAGAATAAATAGCCAGGTGGTGAGTTCTTATTTTCCACTTTGTCATGTAGTTAGCCTTTAAAAATGTCATTGTATAGTAAGTATCAAAAATTTTGTTAAACTGTGTTTTACTTCTAATTTTACTTGATATTTTCTTTTGTTGAATTCTTAATCTGTTAATATTATTGGTGCTTTTTTTTTTTTTTTTGGTTTTTGGGCCACACCCGATGATGCTCAGGGGTTACTCCTGGTTATGCACTCAGAAATCGCTCCTGGCTTAGAAGACCATATGGTACCCTGGGGTATTGAATGGCACTCTGCCCTAGGCTAGCACAGGCAAGGCAGACACCTTACCACTTGCACCACCACTCTGGTCCCAATTGGTGCAAGAAGTAAAGCATCTACCTTGTGCACACTAGCCTAGGACAGACCTGGGTTCGATCTCTGGCACTTCATATGGACCCCCATGCTGCCAGGAACAGCATTTGAACGCAGAGCCAGGAGTGCTGCTGGGTATGCCCCCCAAACAAAAACAAGTACGAAAAGAAAAAGTGAGACCAGAAAAAGTATACCCATTCCATTCCTGTCATCAAAGATTTACATACAAGGAAAATAAAATATATGCTTTATATAATTCCTTATAAAGGAAAAAATTAGCAAAATTCTATATTTCTGATACTTTTTCTCTCCTTTATACAACTTTGGACTAAAGAGCTATTTGAAAGAAAAATTTAAGAAGAAACTTCATATTTTGGAAATAAGTATAAAATAACTATTTCAAAATAATTTATTGATTTAATAATAATTAAACTAGATTATTTTGATTTTTATAAAATTGGCATTCACAATATAGGAGAGGAAATGTTAAAAGCTAATTATAGAAGTAAATTGA
The DNA here is from genome assembly GCF_024139225.1 of Suncus etruscus. Lineage (NCBI taxonomy): Eukaryota > Metazoa > Chordata > Mammalia > Eulipotyphla > Soricidae > Suncus > Suncus etruscus. The sequence continues at coordinate 27,409,867 of NC_064863.1, forward strand.
ATTATTAGATGTATGTATAGATAGATACATAGATAGATATAAGAATTTTATGCCTTGATACTCAAAGCTAGTAAATTGTACCCACCAACATTTTTTGAATAGACTTTTGAATAGACTTTGGAAGACCAGTTTCAGAAATTTTCTGGTGTATGTTAAGCAGATGGAACCCTTTCCAATTCTATTTTTCTTTTCGTTATTCTCAAAGTATATATCATCATATATGTACCTTACCTGCATAATTACTGTTAATTACTGTTAAATGGCATGTGTAAGCAAATATTACTTTCATACATGTGTGCACAACTTTTTACATAATTATAATTGCGCTACTCATGTTCAAACATATCCCTCCTTTAATTTTATAATTCTGAATTCCTGACCCCAAATCATAAAAATGACTCTTCCTTGAGAACGTACACATGTCTTAGATGTGTAGTAGCTTCTTAGTAAATTTCTTTGATTTTATCTTTGTTCTATATCTTGATTTAAGGAAAAAAATAAATTTTCTCATGTGAAATTGGTTCTGAAATACAAGAACTGGAATAATAATACTGTGGAAGGGTGTTTGTCTTGCTCACAACCAATTTCCAGAATCTCATATGGTCTTCCTTGCTACATAGGTGTGAATTGGTTTTTTTTGTTTGTTTTGTTTTGTTTTGGCTACATACATCCAGCAGTGCTCAGAGGTTATTCCTGGCTCTGCACTCTGAAATCACTCCTGGCAGGCTTAAGGGATGAAATGGGATGCTGGGAATTGAATCTGGGTCTGTCCTGGGTCAGCTGCATGCAAGGCAAATGCCCTACTGCTATGCAGAGATTTAAGACCTATGCGAAAAAATAATAAGAAAACATATTACTAAATAGAAGAAAAAAGTTGTAGGATATAATATGGATATAAAAGAGAAGTGAAAAATTTCTGTGACTAATGAATTGCAGGAAAATTAGCTTTGATTTGTGTCAAAATGTAAGGACTTTATGTTTTGTTTTTGTTTTAGATTTCAGACAGTTGGTTCACAAAGCTTCTTTCCTGTTCTATACTCAGAGATAACTCTGTTCAATAGAATGTGAAATTACTTTGTATATATTATTTTATCTGAAGGAGAGTGTTTTTGAATCATACTTGACAGAGATCTGGGGTTACTTCTTGCTCTAGGTAGGAAGTTACTTCTATTATTGCTGAGTGTAATCATGTAGTGTAGAGGATCAAATCAGGGCCAGTTATTTGTGACACAGGAGTACTAATACTTATGCAATCACTCGGCACTTAAAAATATTCTTGTTTTTCATGAAAATGGGTTTGAAAAATACATGCAGATATGTTTCTCTTTCTATGAAATATGTAAACATCATTTTTTGGAATTCATAGTTAAACTGTAATCTCAAAAATTGAAAGTTCTCAGGAGTTTGTTTATTTCATAGGGTCCACAGAACGAGACATCCAAGTAAAAAACTACTAGATGCAAAACATAAATAAAGGCAGACTCAGAAAAATCAGTACGACTTTGAAAATTTAAGAACTTAAGAGTATTTAATCACTAAAACATGATCACATGTAATATGATGGTGATTTATTTTGGGGTGGCTACTCTTAAGATTTTAACGGGATCTGGAGAAACACTACAGCTCTTTGGGCACTTTCATGTGGCCAGTTTTGGAATAATTACGGTACCAACACAATATACAGGCTCTTTAATCAAAACACTGGGATTGATCCCTGCTGATATAGAGTCAGGAGTGAACCCTGAGCACTACTATTTGAGCATCACGTTATAGGAAAATAACAGCATCTACATATAAATATCTTTTAAGACCTAAATTTGAGGCTCATCTATATTAATTCCTCAAGTTTTCCTACAGAATGATTTAATTGTGTGCATTTGTTCTATTTAAGTTTTAAAAAATCCAACATTCTTTCTTTCTTTCTTTCTTTCTTTCTTCTTTCTTTCTTTTTGTGTTTGGTCCACACCTGGTGACGCTCAAGGGTTACTACTGGCTATGTGCTCAGATATCGCTCCTGGCTTGGGGGACCCGATGGGATACCTGGGAATTGAACCGCTGTCCATCCTAGGCTAGCGCACACAGGCTTTACGGCTTTACGGCTTGCACCACCGCTCCGACTCCTGGACCCAACCTTCTTATGAAAAGTTGTCAGTGAATCCCTGTTTCATTTTTTTAGCTTCCCTAGAAAAATCATCCTCTTGATTTCCCTAGTGTCCTTTTAATTGACGAGACTATATAAATAGGTTATCTCACTGTAGCATGCAATGCATTATTCAATTTTTCTGTTTCTTTTTCAAGTGCAACAAAAGTAGGAATGTTACTAACACATTTTTCTTACAAAAATAGTCTTCCTTTTTGATAATTAGTTCACTTCTAAAGATTTCAGAGAAGCCTGGGTTAGAACTTATATCTTAACTACCTCTACATTTATCAACCAGAAAGAAAGCATTTGGAAGATAGACTTAGTTTCTAAAATGTTCTGAGATGTGGTTCTGTAATAATGAGGAATAAGATCAATATTAAGGAGGATAAAGCAGTTCAAGAAAATAATTCTTTTGGTGGAAAAATTACAAGAAAAGGTTCTTATTTCCCGATTCTCTCCACTGACCAGCCAATACCTAAACCAATTTACTCACTTTCTCCAGTCCTTCATCATTTTCCCTGTGACCCCACAGTTATTAAGGTCTCTTTTGACATGAACAAACAAGAGCACTGAGAAAGAACATTTACTTTATATCTAAATTAATGAAAAATGAGGTAGAAAAAGGAGCACTATGCCACTTGAGATATTTTGCTTTCATAAAAGATAAGTGCTCGAGAGGTCAAAACTGTTGGTGAGAGCTTCCAAGTATTCTCGGAATAAGAAAAACAGTTCTATATTTTACTAAACTCAAAAATATCTTCTTTTCCCATTCATTTGAAGTCTTATAGTCTTGTAAAAGATTGTTAATCTGTGATAGTATGCTTTATTATATTTTTAACTTTTATTTTTTAATTTAAATTGCTCCTTTCTTCTCTGACTTAATTCACACTAATTGAATTATGTGAATTAAAACAAAAACATATATATATATATATATATATATGGTAACATTAAAATTTATCTAGATCTGATATAGCCCTCATTATCTTGCATAGGTGGTTACATTGATACCATGAAAGACTTGGGAATATGGAAAAGAGAGAAAATTTTTGTTAGAAGCCAAATAAACTTATCATGTTTCTATTGAAAATATAGAGGGACATAGAGGAAAAGGGAGCTGAAAATTCTAATCCAAATAGCTTTTATGGGGATATCAATTTAGGATAAAGAGAACACTTTGGAAAAACATTTCAAGTCAACTGGTAGGGGTGCATGCTAAGCAAATAAAAACCTATCATTTCAGTTTTTTCATCAATAACAATAGTTATTAAGTTACATACCCCATAGTTGCATGATTAGATGCTCAATATACAAGCAATCTGTAGTCCTTAAACACATCTGAAACTTTGGCACTACTCATTTTGCTATTCATCGCTAGCTGTTATGCATTTTTCTCTTGTTAAAAAAGTATGTCACTCACTCTTTAGGTATCCCTTACTTAACCCAACCAAATATGACTCTAAGCCTTAAGAACATCTTACCTGTACCATACTGACACCGGTTTCACCACAATATTTATTATCTGTAAAATAAACTATCAACCATTATCTACATTATCTACATTTTTATGTAGATGTTTGAGTTATTAGAAAAAAGGTAAATAGGGGGCCGGGGAGATAGCATGGAGGTAAGGCATTTGCCTTTCATGCAGGAGGTCATCGGTTCGAATCCTGGTGCCCCATATGGTCCCCCGTGCCTGCCAGGAGCAATTTCTGAGCCTGGAGCCAGGAATAACCCCTGAGCACTGCCGGGTGTGACCCAAAAACCACACACACTCAAAAAGGTAAATAACAAAGGAACAGTTGGTTTCCTGTTCTGTATTCATTATGTGGGTGAAATTTTCATTGCCAATGTTTATTCCAAGTTATTTTATTAAATAAAATTATTTTATCAGAGCTATATTCCATATATATGATGTAGCTTAAATATATAATGCATCTTTATTATTTTAGAATAGCTGAAGAATTTTTATTTTTTTTGGAACCATACCTATTAGTGCTCAAATATGACACTTCTGATAGGTCTCTGAGAATTTTATGTGGTGCCAAATAGCTAAATATTAAACTAGGGTGACAGCCAATGGGGTTACATTTAAGGCAAGTGCCTTAAGCACAATATTCTCTTTCTCTCTGTTCTTACTAAATCACTTTAAATAATAATTATGAATGTCGTTGAATTTTAATTAATATATTTTTCCATAGCTGTAAACTATACTATAGTTGGGCCAACTATACTATAGAGTTATTTGCCTTGCCTGCCACAGTGTGTTACTTTGTTCCCAGTATGTTCTTTGAGCACCATCAGAGTCAATCCTGAGCAAAGTTAGATATGGTTGTGACCCAAAGCCCAACTCTAAAAAAATTCTATGACTTTACCTTCAAATATTACTAAGAAATACAAAACAAAACAAAACAAAAAGGCAGGGCAGAAGTTAGAATACAGAGTGTAAGGATCTTGCTTTACAACAGGCAATTTGATCCCTGGCACCCCATGTTCTCTGATCCTCACCAATACTGATCCCTGAGTTTAAGCCCAGAATTAATTTTAAAAACTGCTGAGTTTGACTCAAAACAAACAGACAAATAAAGGAAATTAAAATAAAAATTTGACTGAAATTAAATTTGTTAAATTTTATACAGTTAAAATTCCACAAATAAATTGGGGAGTCCAATATCATTTGGGGGGGAATAATTTTAATTCTACATAATAATGTAATTTTGATATTGCTACACATGAAAGCAGGTTTTTTATCCCCTTTTTGTTATTCTGAAAACATAGTATACTTCCAAATTACCTAAAATTATCCATTTTTTGGAACTATTGTTTCACAAAGGGCCAATTTGCTTGCCAATCCGAATCTTGCCTAAAAAGTAACCATGAATAGGCAAGTAAGAATACCTAGTCACAGAAAACTTGTATGTTTTAATCAATGAATATCTATAGCAATTATAAAACCAGTATAAAAGTAGTTAAATGTACACAAGGAGACAAAAAATATACATGGCCACATTCTGAATAAAATTCCCCCTCCCCTTGGGGTGATGGTGGAGTATATGGGTTGCAGAAAGGAAACTGGGATGGGAGGAGGACATATTTGGTGATGGGTATTCCCCTGATTCAATGATAATATGTACCTAAAATACTACTGCGAAAGATATGTAAGCCATTATGATAAAAAAAAAACTTATGTTTTAATCAGAAATGTTCTTTGACTTACATGTATTATTATATTATATTAATTATATTATATGTTATGTTATGTTACTATATTATGTTATGTTAGTTTACCTCAATATGTTAATCAATTTTGTCTCTTGAATAAATTTTTTCAAAAAAAAAATCCCCCCCCGTTTTTTCGCACACATTTTCTTCTCATGCCTCCTGTTCCCGATGTTACTTCAACTCAGTACTTTAGTTTTCATCTTACATTGATTACAGTAATTTTTTTGCTAATCTTAATTTCCATTGCTGGCATTTGTATCTTTAACTATTAAGATTGGTACTGACCAATAATGTGTTATCTTTAGTGAGAATTGATGACTGCCTATGCACTCTAGATTAATATCCCAGACAGCCTCATGGAACATTATTATTATTGTTATTCAGGACCCACTCAGCAGTGATCTAATGTGACTCCTGGCACTTTTCTGAGGAATTACTCCAGGCAGGAATCAGAGGACCATTTGTGATGCCAGGGATTGAACTTCGTTGGCCACATGCAAGAAAAATGCTTTATCCATTGTGTAATCGCTCTGGGCCTCCATTTATTTTCTTTCTTCTTTCTCATTAAGAACTACTTTGATGCATCAATGTCAAAAGATATAGAAATAAGTCATAGAAAAACATGCCATTTTTACTTAAGGATTATTTTGAATATGAGTTTGAAATTTAGCAAATACATAGAGAGGTACTTTTTTTTTTTTAAGTTTTTCTTCTGAGTCCCTTTGGAATTCACAAATAATTTCAGAGCCTTGTGGTCAGCGAAGGTAGTCTGCAAAATTTCTATTCTCTTGATATTATGAAGGTATGTTTTTTTTAATTTTTATTTTTAATTATGAGAACAAGGGTGCAAAGAAAGAGGACAAGGTAAAGTTACAGTGGAAGGACAATCACCCATGACATAATTCTCAGAAGTCCCCTTGCTGATATCTTAACTTTGAAAATTCAGCCAAAGAACATTAAGATAAATAAGACAGAATCCATGTACAATTACTTTGTCCCTCAAGTCCCCAGATTGTAACACATTATAATATTTCTTAAAAGTACACAAGGCAATCTAAAGCCATAAAACTTACGTAACTCCTTAAACATTACAGGCTCTGGCTATTCAGGTGCATTTCTTGTAGGCAGCAGAAGGTTGGATTGAGTTTTTTGATCCATTTAGCCACTCTGTGTCTCTTGACTGGTGCATTTAGTCCATTGATGTTGAGAGAAAGAATTGTTCTGGGATTTAATGCCATCTTTATATCGAAATTTGGTGTGTCTTTTGGTTACTCTTGTCTTAAATTAGGTCTTTCAGTTTTTCTCTTAACACTGGTTTTGAGTCTGTAAAGTTTCTGAGCTGTTTTTTGTCTGTGAAACCATGTATTCTTCCGTCAAACCGGAAAGTGAGTTTTGCTGGGTACAGTATTCTAGGTGAAGCATTCATTTCATTCAGTCTTGTCACAATGTCCCACCACTGCTTTCTGGCATTGAGTGTTTCTGGTGACAGGTCTGCTGTAAATCTCAAGGATGCTTGCTTGAATATAATTTCCCCTTTTGATCTTGCTGTTTTCAGAATTCTGTCTCTATCTGTAGGATTTGTCATTGTGACTAGGATGTGTCTTGGGGTGGTTTTTCTGGGGTCTCTTTTGGTTGGTACTCTTCGAGCATGCAGGATTTGATCACATATATTCTTTAGCTCTGGAAGTTTCTCTTTAATGATGTTCTTGACTGTTGATTCTTCCTGGAAATTTTCTTCCTGGATCTCTGGGACTCCAATGATTCTTAAGTTGTTTCTATTGATCTTATCATAGACTTCTATTTTCATTTGTTCCCATTCTTTGACTAATTTTTTCATTGTCTGTTCATTTACTTTAAGTTTTTTTTTCCAATCTCTCCTGCTGTATGGAATTATTATGTATCTCATCTTCCACAGCACCAAGTCTATTCTCAGCTTCTGATACCCTGTCCCAGAGCTTATCCATTTTGTCATTCACTTCGTTTACTGACTTTTTCAGACCTGTTAGTTGACATGTTATTTCAGTTTGGAGTTTTGTGATTTCTGTCTTCATATTTTATTTGTTCTTATTAGTGTTCTGTTCAACTCGATCCATGGTTTCTTTGAGTTCTTTGAGCGTCTTCCATATTGCTAGTCTAAAGTCCTTATCTGAGAGGTTGATTTGTGGGTTGGTCATTATCTGGTCCTCAGAATTGTCATCTTCATTCTCTATGTCTGATGCTGGCCTGCGTTGTTTCCCCATTGTTACACTTGTATTGTGGGTTTTTCTACGTGTTGTGGTGGAATTCATTGGCTATATGATGCAGGCACCACTCTCCTCTGGCTCTGCCCTTTCTGGATGGGCCGACTTGCCTCTAAGGGAGGGGAGTCCTCTGTGGATGAAGCCTCACACAGGATCAAATCTTAGGCCCGAGCACGCAGCAGAGAAGACAGCCTGGAGAGAAATGCTTGCTTCTGTGATCCAGCAGGGTTCTTAGTGTGATTTTTTTCCTTCTTGTTGCAATGGTGTTCTTTTTCGCTCGCTCACTGGATAGCTTCAGAATGCAGTTTTTTGGGGGTTCACTTCCCAGGGCTCTGAGGAGAGCCGCTCGCTCGCTGGGTAGCTTCCGAATGCAGTTTTTGGGGGCTCGCTTTCCAGGGCTCTGAGGAGAGTTTCAGGAGTCAGAAAAGACAGAGAAGGACAGACAGGGCTCTCTTCAGGTCCTCAGTTTCCTCAGAAGAAGCACAGCCAGGCAGGGACTCCGCCAGAGAGGTACTTTCTAAACTTTCTCATCTGCCTCACGACAGATCTCTCTAAAGAATTTCCATTGTCATAAATCTTTGACTTGTGAATTTCATCAGCCCAAGATTAGACCCTTGTCTCAGGAGAGCGTATTATAAGCCAAAATTAAATACAGAATATCTTTGTCACTAAGTATTATAACTCCTATCTGTCCCACACCATCATTTCACTTTCCTAAAAATTGATTTATAGTGTTCTAAGGTATATAATTCTCTTCAGTTTTCCTTTGTTGCTGATTTTTAAGCCTGAATTCTAAAAAATACCACTTTGTGGTTTAATTTATCAAATGACTATCTCACAGATATCTATCTAGATTGATATGCAGATTTATAGATATGTAAATATGCATCCAAATTCAATTCTATTTGCTTTTAGTGATAAATATTTTTAAAAAATCACAATATAAAGAAATTATTTTGCATAACTTAAAATGTCAATGTGAAAGTATTATACCTCTTGCTCTCTATTTCAAAAAATAAAATGATTTTACTATTACTAAAACAAAAGATCCTACTATTAAATTAAAATTAAATAAAATATATTTTATCATTACATCAAAGTTATGAATCAGAGGAACACATCTAAAAGTTTTTGGTGATGATGTATTACCCTACATGCATAATTATTGAAATAATTAAATTAGATTGAAATAATACTTTTGGTTGTTACAGGTAGTTGTTGTTTGTAGGCCACACCGGACATTGCTCAGGGCTTATTCTTTGTTCCACACTCAGGAGTCAGTCCTGGAGGTGATTTGGGGACAAATATATGTGGTGAGAAGTGAACCCAGGTTAGCTGCTTTAGGGCAATTGTTTTGTCTACTGGTATCTCTCTAGCCTAGACATAGATTTAAATGTGTCAGAAAATAAATCTATATAATGTTGATTCTACATAACTATAGATTCAACCCAATACAGTAAATCCCAATAAAAGTTACAACAGGAATATTCCTTATATTATAAGATTATAATATTCAGTGCACTTTTTAAATCAAACCTTCACTTTCAACTTGCCATTAGTTCCATTCTAAAAGTCAATTTTGTAATAATACAGTGTAGTCATTAACAAAAATGTTTAATGTTCACTGCTTTCCATATTTTACTGTAGAAAATTGACATCTGTTGCTGTATAATTTTAAGGTATCCAAATTTATTTCTATAGTTCAAAAAGTTTATAGCATTAATTTTATCATAAAGATAAAATAATCCTTGTTATGAGAACTTATAATTTACAAAAAATCTATTTTGTCTCTATCATGCAACAATATTACTTCTAGTCAACTTATTGAACATTATCCCTGTACTTTTAAAACATAAATGTGAAATGTGTAGGAAGGATCTTATTATTTTTTCCAGATTTAGTGACATTCATATTATTTATCACCTATTAGAGTTGGGCAGTTTAGTATTTTAAATCTATATTTTCCTATTAATCATTTTGATAGTATACTATTAGTACTATAGGCTTAACACAATTGATTACCCTATAAATTATGATTATAAAATATAATTCAAATTCAATAAACCATTTGATCAATCAATTATCTCACTAAAATGTATTACCATACTTAATCTGGATTTTTCAATTTAAAAATAATTTTGCATACTATTTATATGTATTTGATTGCATTTAATTAATGTCATTTAAAATTTTAATACAGCGATAGCAATAAGAATTACAATGCTAGGCGATTCATTTATATGGGATTGATTTATTTTTGTTTTGTTTTGTTTTGTTTTGTTTTGGAGTCATAATCAGCAGTGATCCGGCACTGGCTCTGACCAACTTTGACACAGTCATTAGAGAGTATTATAGTAGGGCTTGTGTATTTTCTGACTTTCCTAGGATTACATGTTGTCTATCATATGTCAGACAACATTCTTAAACCTTGTACTCTCTATCTGGCTATAATTTAAGATTTACAATTAATCACACAAGTATATATTTGGGTCCTGTAAGCTATACTTTTAAAATCATTTGATTTGATGACATTATTAATTAACTATATCCTATTTTTCTCTACAAAATCCAACTTATATGCATTGACATAGCTATTATGAGGAAAACCCTAGAAGACAACAGTATGGAAACGGCTCAAAAATGAAAAAAAAAGTAATTTTATGTAACAAAAAACTTTCATTTGTGATATCTATTCAATGAAAACAAACATACTGATCAGAAAATGACACAAATGTTTATTCAGTGTTATAAATAGTAAATACGAGTTATGGAAACAACTCAGTGCTCATTAGCAGAAGAATGATGCTAATAAATTAGTTATGGTTATATACTATATTATGTATATATAAATTATTTTTGTATATATATATAGTATATATATACATTATGTATATATAAATATATAGTATATATTATGTATATATATAGTATTATGTATATATAAAGTATTATCCATGCATAGGAAAAGTTGAAACCTTACAATTCTGTATGATTTTAATAAAGCAGGAGTGAGTAAAGTATGAAATACATATAATGGAGTGGTATGCAGATATAAGTAAAGATGAGTTTTGTTTTTGTTTTTTTGTTACAGTTTTGTGTTTTGTTGAGTTTTTGTTACAGTTTTATGAAAGTGAGAGATTTTTATAATTAATTGATTAAATTTTAGTTGCAGAGATAAAACTGAGGTCACACTCATTCTAGGCAAAAGCACAGATGTCACACTATATCCCTGATGTGGTGGTGGTGGTGATGGAGAGTGGTTTGTTAAATGAAGTGAAAATTAAAGATAATTAGGTGAATAGTTTCTCACACTCAGTGGGTGGCTCTTGTATCCTGGGCACTATTTTCTTTGAGGTGCAGAAGCTTCTCAGCTAATATATTCTAATCTGTTAATCTCTGCTTTCACTTGCTTGGAGAGTGCAGTTAGCTGGGGGTCTAAGTTCGCTTTTTTGCAAGTGTCTAGCCAGTTGTGTCAACACCACTTGTTGAAGAGGCTTTCTTTGCTCCATTTAGGACTTCTTGTTCTTTTATCAAAGATTACATAATTGTATGTCTGGGGAACATTCTCTGAGTACTCAAGTCTATTCCAATGATGTGAGGGTCTGTCTTTATTCCAATACCATGCTGTTTTGATAACTATTGCTTTGTAATACAGTTTAAAGTTGGGGAAAGTGATGCCTCCCACATTCTTTTTCCCAATAATTGCTTTTGGCTATTCGAGGGTGTTTATTGTTCCAAATGAATTTCAAAAGTGCATGATCCACTTCAGATATGGGGCTAATCTCCAAAATATACAAGGCACTGACAGAACTTTACAAGAAAAAATATCTAATCTCATAAAAAATTGGGGAGAAGTAATTGACAGACACTTTGACAAAGAAGAAATACCAAAGACACATGAAAACATGCTCCACATCACTAATCATCAGGGAGATGCAAATCAAAACAACTATGAGGTACCACCTCACACCACAGAGATTGGCACACATCACAAAGAATGAGAACAAGCAGTGTTGGCAGGGATGTGGAGAGAAAGGAACTCTTATCCACTGCTGGTGGAAATGCCATCTAGTTCAACCTTCATGGAAAGCGATATGGAGATTCCTCCAAAAACTGGAAATCAAGCTCCCTTACGACCCAGCTATCCACTCCTAGGAATATAGCCTAAGAACACAAAAATACAATACAAAAATCCCTTCTTTACACCTATATTCATTGCAGCACTATTTACCATAGCAAGACTCAGGAACCAGCCAAGATACCCTTCAACAGATGAATGGCTAAAGAATCTTTTGTACATATACACAATGCAATATTATGCAGCTGTCAGGAGAGATGAAGTCATGAAATTTTCCTATACATGAATGTACATGGAATCTATTATGGTGAGTGAAATAAGTCAGACAGAGAGAGAAAGACACAGAATGGTCTCACTCATCTATTGGTTTTAAGAAAAATGAAAGACATTCTTTCAATAATAATTTTCAGACACAAAAGAAAGAAGTGTTGGAAGTTAACCTCATGAAGCTCACCACAAACAAGGATGCGCTTAGTTAGAGAAATAACTACATTGTGAACTTTTCTAATAATGAGAATGTATGAGGGAAATAGAAAGCCTGTCTAGAGTACAGGTGAGGGTTGGGTGGGGAGGAGGGAGATTTGGGACATTGGTGATGAGAATATTGCACTGGTGATGGGTGGTGTTCTTTACATGACTAAAACCCAAGAAAAATCATGTATGTAATCAAGGTTTTTAAATAAAATACATATACATATATATTTATATATATATATATATGAAAATTAAAGATAATTTCACTCAGGGGAAATGTTAAGAAATAACTAGGTAAACAATGGTAGCTACTGAGAATAATATGGAGATTCTTTCTATAAAACAACCATTGAATGTGACTGAGGGACTAACAAAAAGGCAGGCAAGAACCTAAGGTCAATGATGATTGGGTATTGTCACGAGTGGTAGATTTTAGACATTGTGTGTCTAAAATATTTATATTGTAAATCATAATACTCAGTAAAAATAAAATAAGCCTCAGAAATACATCTATGAAATGTCTGCAGCTGGATGGAACTTTGCAAACATTATATAATTAATTTTCACAACACTTAAGGCAAAGTTTAATATTTTCACATTATAACCTGTGAAGTGAGAATTAATGTTAAAGTCACTTGCTAAAAGCATTAGATGAAATGCCTGTCAGGCTTAAAATGAGTATTTGTAGTGTGAGACCAGATTTGTAAATACTGTAAAGGAAAGCTATTGTTAGAAGGATTAAAGAATATTATTTGATATTAATATGCTGAGAGCTCTTGAGAGGATTATATCTTGCATTTTATTATAAGCAGTTAAGTAAAATGGTTCAACTTTTTGAAGAAATTGGAACATTGCTACAATTCATTATTTGGATATACAAACTGAGCGATTTTTTAATTTCATTTTATTCCTTGTACTTTGGGTGTAAGTATGACTTTGTAGAGATGGAAATAACTTTCTCTGTATTCTATATCTCATAACTTGTGTTTTAATTTATTATTCACAGGAGTAACTAATTATTTGTGTAAAGTGTATACAAGTGACAGATGAAAGACTATTATACACTAGAATTTGTCATTCGAAATATATTCGGCTGGAGAGATAGCCTGGAGGTAAAGCGTTTGCCTAGCATGCAGAAGGACGTTGGTTCTAATCTCAGCATCCCATATGGTCCCTCGAGCATACCAGGAGTGATTTGTGAGTGTAGAGCCAGGAGTAACCCCTGAGCACTGCTGGGTGTGACCCATAAACAAACAAAGAAAAATATATGTATTTTCTTTCTTTCTTTTTTTTTTTTTTTGGTTTTTGGTTTTTGGTTTTTGGGCCACACCTGGTAATGCTCAGGGGTTACTCCTGGCTATGTGCTCAGAAGTTGCTCCTGGCTTGGGGGACCATATGGGATACCGGGGGATCGAACCGCGGTACGTCCAAGGCTAGCGCAGGCAAGGCAGGCACCTTACCTTTAGCGCCACCGCCCGGCCCCCATATATGTATTTTCTTATTAATTGATATTTTCATAGGCGATGCATTCATGATAGTGGCAGAAAATTTACATCAATAACAAAAATAATTGAAAAAAATTTATTTTAAAACATTGTTGGGGCCAGAATGATAGCACAGCTGTAGGTCGTTTGCCTTGCACACAGCTGATCCATGATAGACCACTGTTTGATCCTGGCATCCAATATAGTCCCCCAAACCAGGAGCGATTTCTGATCACATAGCCAGGAGTAACCCCTGAGCGTCACCGGGTGTGAACCCAAAAAGAAAGAACAAACAAACAAAAAAATATTGTTGAAACTCTAGCTGTAATTTTTGGGGGGTGAGAAACTCTCCGTGGCACTCCGATTTACTGCTGGCTCTGTGCTCAGAAATCGCTACTGGCTCAAGGGACTTTATGGGATGCTGGGGATAGAACCTGCATCCTTCCTGGGTCAGCCATGGCAAGGCAAATGTCCTTTCCCTGTGCTACCGCTCTGACCCCTATAGGTGTCATTTTAAGTTACATGAATCAACAGAAGAAAGACAACAAACAGATATGTGATATGAAGTTTTTTTTAATTGTTTTTATACACAGACCTTCACTACCACAATATATACAGTCGCATTTTCCACATTTGGGGAAATTACAGGGGTCAGCATACCCGGAGTACCATGGGTGAGCCTCGCCCTGGGGAAACCACCTTCATGATCATGGTATCCACCCTGCCAGGTAAGTATGAAAACAAAAGTTTTTTAAAGAGAAAATTAATAATGACTTATTTGCCTCTTAAATCACTATTGACATTAATGTTTATGAACATACTAAGAATTAATACATAGAGTAATTAAATACTTTACAATATAAATATGTAAAATGTATCTTGATTACTCATGAATAAATTGAATTTTATTGTATACTCAAATCTTATTTTAATATTTTCCCAAATGAATTTATATATATATATGTATAGTGATTAAGACAAATTATTATAGGTCAAATTTTAACATTTTTAACTTAGGAGCAACAAAAGCTATAGTAGGGATAAGTAGATTAATTAACTAAACAATTAAAGTCTTAACTTTCTAGCTTATGCTATCTTCTGTTAAAAAAAAAAGGCTGTAGGGTATGGAGCAATGGCCCAAGTAATAGGGCATCTGTCTTGCATGTGCTAACCTAGGACAGACCTTGGTTTAATCCCCTGGCATCCCATATGGTCAAACAAACCAGGAACAATATCTGGGAGTAATCACTGAGTGTCACTAGTGTGACCCAAAAATTAAAATAAAATAAAATACCCTGTAGACTTATGAAATAATATTTATAATATTATGAAATAATATTATATTGGTTAATGTAACATTTTCTATTCAAATGAGTTGTGAAATTTAGTAAATATAATTTAGTAAAATAGAAAAATAGTTTTTTCTACATTTCTTTTATACAAGGATTTTTTTATAATTTAAACACCGTGGCTACAATGATGTACATATTACATTTTTTCCACAAATAAAGTTGTTCATATTTGAGTTACAGTCATACAATGTACAACAACCCTTACCAGTGTTCATTTCTCACTACCAAAGGCAAAAGTTTCTCTGTCAACATTCCTGATGCTCTCATCTGGGGCAAATAAAAATAGTTTTTTAATAATTATGTAAGAAAATCATTTCCATTAAACACACTGATAAATTAAATTCTAAAAAAATATATCGAGAAAATAATAAAAGGCATCACTTTGAGAAAACAATGTAAGCTATCCCAATTCAAAATAAAAGAATAACATAACATTATATTTACAAAATAAAAATCATAGCATGAATTAGATTTATCCTATGTCAGATATGCATATCATTCTATATTGTACATAAATACAAGACTTAAATCTTCTAAAATGAAGCACTAATACTCCAATTAATAACAATTTATAATTTGTATGCTATAATATATTCTTTATATTTAATACTACAAAAGAAATAAGGCATTGAATTTTAAAAATTAGTTCATTTTATTGGTGAAATAAATAAATGAAATAAATGAAAAACTGTCCTCTATATAACTGCTTTTTCATTATTCTATCAGTAAAATGTGGGTTTCTATCAAGCTGTTTATTTTTTCTCACAAAATATAGATATAGAATTCTAAGAAACATTGATCCTTTAATTATGCAGAGCAAATAATGAGTGGAGTAGGTATAACCTGGTTTTGTCAATTTAATTTAGCTGCATTCACTATTTGATATTAATCATTGGGGAAGTGTCTATTTTTAGACTGATATATATAAAATATATATTTTAAAGGCTTCCTAAGATATACATAAGTATACTCCATTAGTGCCCTGTCAAGAGCTCAAGCCCATTAAACCCTTATAAAGTATTTTCAATGTTCTAGAATCTGACAGAGCCATTATAAGTTAATTTAGTATGCAATATTTTTGCAAATACGTACAACTTTTATTATTTTCAGGAATTAAAAGTCATTCATAAGAGTGGCTTACATAAAACAAATTTAATTAAGTAATTTGTTCGTTCCTCTGTGACAAGTTTACACATGATTGACGACATAGAAGGCAGAGAATCATCTTTTTAATAATTTAACATGTTCTGCCAAATGCAAAAAAAAACAAAAAACCCACACAAATGTAACTGAAAAAAATGTAACCATCTATGCCACAAAAGTGTGTTGTTCAAATATGATATTAAATACAAAGTACATACTTGATGACTGATTCTAGTTTGCCACACTTCATACTTCAAAAGCTGGGTTGATAAAAGAGCAAAATTCTAATTGCATATAAATTGCTTAATTCTGGTTTCTTATAAAAGGTGTCTATTTCAACAAAGGATATAATTATATTGTCATGAAAAAAATTAGAGTATATTGGAAGAAATTTTTTTTTACCAAAAAAGCAACTATCTTACAAAATAATACAAAAGAATCAAGATATAAGCATTTTATAGTGAAAATAAGTTTATGTATAATTAATTAATTAAAACAAAAGTTACTTCAAAAGTTCTTTTGAAACCTATCCACTGATATTTAGAGGTAAAATATTCTAAGCAACATCCTATTAACCTTATCTTTTAAATTTAAATGCATTTCATTATAATATTGTCTAAGATTCCGGCATTCATAAATAATTATAAACAAACAATTTTTTATATTTGGAATATGATTTATAATTATTGTTAACTTGAAGCAATCAGTAAATTTTAAGCAGAACTTGTTTTTCTAGGTCTATTTATATTTTATATCAATATTTTAAAACATCTTTAAAAGGGAATTTTATTTTCATGTTTAATCAAATTTGAAATTCAGTTTTATAAATTCTGCAAAAGTTAATTTTTTTCTAAAAGAATATGTGAACATTAATTTATAGAGATGTTCAGGCAGTTGCATTTGTATGATTTAAATTCATGATATCACAGTATTCTACCCTGCGCATCACACGGAATCATTTTTATATCTGGTCAACTCCCCAACTCAAATATGTATATATATATGTAAATATATATATAAGTAAATATATATATATATATTTTATATCTGGTCAACTCCCCAATTCAAATATATATAATATATATAAATATAAGTAAATATATATAATTTATATCTGGTCAACTCCTCAACTCAAATATATATAATATATATAAATATAAGTAAATATATATTATATATAAATATAAGTAAATATATATTAAATTAAGCATTAAATTAAAAAGATGAATGAACTTTTTTCTCACGTCAGCTTCAAATTCAGTTAATACATGCCAATACATTATTGACCATAAGAATTTTAATGAGATTGTTAAATTGTCATTGAAAACTCTTTTTATTTCTTTACTTTATTTTGGTTTTTGGGCTATACCCGGTTACTCTCAGGGGTTACTCCTAGCTATGCACTCAAAAATTATTCCTGGCTTGGGAGAAAGCATATGGGACACCAGGGGATCAATCCACTATCCAACCTAGGTTAGCCTGCACAAGGCAAAGGCCCTACGACTTGTGCCACCACTCTGCCCCCCACATTTTTTTAATATTTCAACTTGAAACATGAAGTCCTGGGATATTGAAAAGTGGCAGAGAAACTATTTGCATGTGTGTAGCGGCAAGTTCAATCAATCCACATCACAAAGGTTCAAATCCCAGAGTTCACAAGTATCTTCCCTATGTACCTCATTGAAGTGTGAAAACATTGTAAACATAGTCAATACTGTCATCATGAATGTACAACATTAACACTGCAGTGCCAAAGTTTCCTGAGGATGAAAATTAAGCATACAAGGAAACATTAAAATTAGTTACCAAATATATAAAAAAATAAAACATAATAATGTTATTCATGATAAAGTAACTTCTCATATTATTACAATATTAGAATAATATTCAAATAAAATAAAAGTTTAATGTTTATTAAAGGAGACTAGTACTGGCTTTTCTCACTCAAACATGTAAAATATTTGAGTCTAGATATGTCATCAAGTAGTATATTAAAAGTCATAAAAGTTTTTAGTGAGAGTAAGTTTCTATGAATCTTTGCTTAAGTAGATAGATAAAAAAGTTATTGCTCCTCTGCATGTACAGATTTTGAAATAGCTGGAATCTTTAATATTTAAGGTTTACATATATTTGCAATACTATTTACATTTTAGGAGCATGCTCCTCACCTATAATTAAGGATGAAATTTGCTATTTTCAGCATAGCAGAGTATCACATAGCAAGTATAATATCTAAACAAAAAAATGAGGACAGCATATTCAAATTAAAATAAGGCTATCATATATATTTCTATTCAGCATATCATTACATATGCATAAGAACATCAAAATTTGATTATCTCCAAAGTGATTTTTTCTCATATATTGGATATTATATTACTCATTGTATGCCAAAATTGATATGTTATTTATGCATCATAATATTTGATCAAAAATAGAATAGATGGGTTTTCAGCATGGTTCAAATTCCACTAACTATTTTCTCATTTAAAATTAGCATTTTTAAACTACAATTTAAATTTATATTTTTTATACCTTTCCATCCATCCTTTAAAATTTGCATAATTTGACTAGAAAATCTGAAGAAAAATGTAGGCATTAGCTCTAATTTATTTTGGGGCACCAAAATAGGTCAGATATTTAACCATGCATAGGAGCTACAAATATAAAATGAAAAAAAATCTAGATTCTGACCCAAGTCATAACTGAAGAGGCCTTTACTTAAAAAACCTAATAGTTTACACTAAAAAAAAGTAAAGAAAAGAAAAGTATCACTGCCATTTGTAAATAGAAAATAGTAAAGAACCCTAGTTTAGAAAGTAAACATTTTGATTTTAATAATGCACACTTAAAAACTATATAAGAATACAAAGCAATTATGTTTCAATATAACAAAATAAATATAGGTCAGAGAAAGGTTTTTAAGGAAATTATTTTACCTAAAATATTTAGATGACCATATCAACATGAAAAGTCATATGCTTATATAATAAATTTATAAAATATATTCGTGTATGAATAATGATTTTTCAAGTAACTTTTTTACACCAGAAAACAATGATTTCAAACTTTTTGTTTGTTTGTTTTTGGGTCACACCTGGCAGCGTTCAGGGGCTACTCCTGACTCTATGCTCAGAAATCGCACCCCGGCAGGTTCTAGGGACCATATGGATTGCCAGGATTCGAACCACCGTCTTGCATGCAAGGCAAACACCTTACCACGATACTATCTCTCTGGCCCCTGATTTCAAGCTTTTAAACACAAAAATGTAAACTTTCTTCAGAAGAATATGTTTCATTTTTTATGTATATTTTCAATAAGAATTTACTATTATCTCTATTCTATAATTTGTAGTTTACAATGTTTTAATGTGAAATAAAAATTGTCTTTGGCAAGAAAGGTTGGACATTACTGAATTCAATTTCAAATTATGTATGTTTTCTCAAGAATGTTTAGGTTTGTGGCTGGAGAGATAGTATGGAGGTAGGGCATTTGCCTTGCATGAAGAAGGATGGTGGTTCGAATCCCCACATCCTCTATGGTCCCCAGAGATGCCAGAAGCTATTTCTGAGTATAGAGCCAGGAGTAACCCTGAGCACTTCCTGGTGTAACCCCCCCAAAATAAAAACAAACAAATAAACAAAAAGAATATTTAGGCCTGCTATCATGTATAGCTATGCAGGAGCAGCCTACTAGACAAAGCCAAGTAGTTTTTCATTATTTTCTGGAAATTCTAACCAATGCCCTCAAAAATATCTAGCATACAAGAAAGGTAATTATATCAACCTCTATGTACAATTATATTTAAACTATATTTAAACATATTAAAAAGGTCAACTTTAGTATTTCCCAATGTTACTTGATTAAATGTTAACTGTTCCCTAATTTTGTATTCTCTTGTTCCAATTAGAAGGACTATTTGTAGATTTATCATTCTTGAGAAAAATGGTAATAGATTAAGTTCCAGCAAAAATTCTCTTCATTTTACACAAATGTTTATTTCTTGGATTTTATTGACATGATTTTTGGGTAACTGATGTTATTCTTTGACTTTCAAGATATTCACATGAAAAGTTAGTTTGCTGGAATTATTAGGTCTATTTTAATCGGTTAGTTTTGTTCTCAATGATGTACATGAGTTTTTACCATTTTCCCATTGTATATTTTTGAAGTATTTCAAATGTTTTGTATTTTGAAATTTGCTGTCCCACTCCCAAAAAATAAACAGTAAGTAGGAATAGGGGGAAAAAGGAAGTAAGAAAGACTAAATTAAAACAAAGTTGCTTGCATCTGAGCAATATCACAGCATGTAAGGCATTTGCCTTCATGAGGCTAACAGGGTTTTATCTCCAGCATCTCAAATGGTCCTGGAGTCTGCCAGGAATAACTTCTAAGTGCAGTATCAGGAGTAACCTCTGAGAGCCTCCTGGTGTGGCCCCAAAACAACAACAAATAAACCAGTTTACTTCATTCAACAAAAACTTAAATGTGGTCTAAGGATCATCACTTTAGTTCTTTGGCAACTTTAACAATGTATTAGAAAGAATTAAGCACACACACAAATGTGAAGCCACAAAACAATAGACATACTTCAACAGCAGTTTATTTAACAAAAATGTTCAATAAAAACTTAAAAAATTATTTTTGTAAAATAATTTATTCAAATGATGGAAATTTTAAAATTTTAAATAATTTTAAAGATTAGTAATATAAAATAATGTGAAAGTACATAATAATACTTTTGAATCAAACATACATTAAGGAATGCATGCTGCATCAGTTAGCAATGTGAACTTCAAAAAGTAGATACATTAGGTCACTAATATATAAAAAGTTTTTGTGTTGGTGTGAGTCTGTTGTACCCATGACTAATTGTTCAAATACTAAAATTTTATATCATAATTTATGAGATGGTACACATTTACATATGAGTTTAAGAAATTCAAAATGATAAAATGTTACATCTAAATTTGGTCAATTTGCTATAGTAATCATTATTCTAATGATATATGTAAACTAAAATGTTAAGGTAATCAAAATGATGGTCTAAATGGCACTGAATATGTAAATTACTTTAAATATATATGAATAATAAAAATAAAAAATAAAAAAAGAAAAATAGAAAAATGTCTATTTTAAAATATCCACTAATTTGTATCACTAGGTAAATAATTTTCTAGATATAAAACAAAAAATTGGAACTGATAAAATTATTGGTGACTGTTCACACCCTGCTTTACCCAAAGGCATTCCCTCAATTTTCTCTCTCTTTGCACAAAAGCCTTTGACGTTTTAAAGTCCACCTAGAAAGGTACTTTTGTCTCTGACTCAAACTTCTCCCCACTGGTGATTTCGTACTAGTTTAATAAAGAAGTGTCGATATTAGGTGGATGTACAGAAACCACGAGGTGAGAAGCAGACTGAATACATGATTATCTCATGACTAGCTTGATTTATTAATTCTTTGCAGCTACCTGCTTCAGCCCCTTCATCAGGGTAATTTCACAATGTGGTGATTTCACAACAGGTGATTAGACAAATGAGAATTTCAAGCATAACTATTTCTTTTTTTGGTTTGTTTTTTTGGGCCACACTCATTTGATGCTCAGGGGTTACTCCTGGCTAAGCGCTCAGAAATTGCCCCTGGCTTGGGGGGGACCATATGGGACTCTGGGGGATCGAACTGCAGTCCTTCTTTGACTAGCGCTTGCTAGGCAGACACCTTACTCTAGCGCCACCTCACAGGCCCCATTATTTCTTATTCTGATTTCAAACTGTCTATATTTTATCATAATCACATAAAGTATATCATATATAACTATGAATACATTATAACATCTAAATATCACACATCTATTTTCTGAAGAATTATGGATAAAATATAATGTTACTTTTAGGAAAATTTAAAAATAAATTTAAAGATATTATCTACTTAAGGATAATCTAAGAGAAACAAGTTGCATGTAAATAATATATATTATTAAAAATAAGGTATTTCAAATATTCAAAATTATTTTGACTTTAGATAATCAGTGTATCGATCTATTAAATTAAAAATTTAAAGAGAAACTTCAAGTGATTTTCTCAATAATGTCAAATTAATATTTGATTGAATGTAATAACATTTTGATAAATACTGTTAAAGTAATTGCTAAAGATTATATTAATATGTTAAAGTTATATTAATATGGAAAACTACATTGTAAAACCTTTGATGTTTAAGACATTTTACACAATATAATGATTTTAATACAATATTTTACATCTAGACTAAGTTCTAAAGAGATATTTCTCAATATTTTATCAATTATGCTTCACAACTTTTACTTTCAATAGCTACAGGTTTTTATACTGTTATTTACTTCTTATAGTTGATGCATCAAGCTACAGGATAAAGCATGTCACTTCCTCCTACTACGATTTGGAACAGTGGCTCTCATATATAGTTCCCTTAAGGAAGGAGCACATCAGTTGGTATAGATCAGATACTCCAAGTGCTGACTCCATTGGCTATTTGCTGAATCCTGAGTTTTCTTAAAATCTCATGGTATCTGTAGAGATAATATAGGGTTCAGATATTTGCTTTGCTTACTGAAGACCTCAAGCATTCTTGGAAGGACTCTTAGGCACAGAATCAGAAATAGCACCAAACACTCTTGGTGTGACCCTCCAAAAGATTTTAAAGTGACAACCTGGACATACATTTCTTAAAGTGTCTTTGTTTCCCAAACAAAAGGTCTCTTCAAAGCCACAGATTAGTCCTAAGACAGAGGCTCTAGTACTGTAATGTAGTTTTACCACAGAAGCAGAGCAGTTGTGCATCATGCAGTTTGGCAGCCACCACTGATCCTGAATCAATCCTTGAAATCCCTAGTCTTCCAGGAGGGATTCCTGAGCAGAAATTCATGGGTAAGCCCTGAACACTTCTGAATGTGACCCAAAACAATAAAAAATAAGTCAGTACATAAATAAATAAATCAGTCACAGTTAACTCAATTCCACTGTTAGATGGCTTCTGCTATAGCTTTCTGATTTTTACCTTCTCCATAAAGCTTTACTTCTTTTTATGTAGGCTATATACTGTATATCCTTCAATATTTCATAGCATGTTATGCCTTAGAACATCAATTCTAGAATAAATAATTTTTATTTTTAATTTGTTCCTCATTTATTTTAGAATGTGAAATTTTAATATAGCTGGTTGAAATTTGCTAGCATTTTAGAAAGGGATAGTCCATTACCATTTCCCAAATTGTTCAGTAGCAATGATAGTTTTTCTTCACATTTATTTTCCAGTTTTCATAGGGATTAACATTTGGGAGTAATTCAACTAATTTCTCATTATGTATTTGTTAATATAAAATAATTATATATTAAATTGGCCATGGTTTTAGTTACTGCAGAAACTGTTTTTGAAGTCAAATATATCTATCTGGAGTAAACTTATGCAATATGTATATTCAGTATGTATAAGTGTGGGTTTGTGTTAAACCTTTTTCAAATAACATTATTATAAATTTATCAAATTTCTGATGTTAGTGGAAGTCCCCAAGAGACACTTGTGGTGTTATTCTGAAAAATATACATGGTACCACACAATTATCCTGGGTCAGCTGCTTGCAAGACCATTGTTTACCTACTGTATTTACTATTTCTTGGACCTCCAACTTAAAGAATATGACAACCATTTTAATAACTCCTATATTTTTAGATTTGTCTCTCTCCTTTTTCAGTAGAGCCAACAGAGTAATTTATTAACATATAACCCTCCTGTTATAATGATAGTAGAGATGACATTATCTTTCTGAGCTAGGACATTTCTTCTATTTAACAATCTTTTCATTCCTTGGACAGAAGGTTTTGACTTTAACTTCTTCAAGATTTTCAGCAAATGTTTCCATCATAAAAGCATATTTATAGTTCAAATTATTATTGAGAAGTAATCTATTTCCTTTTCACTTGATAACACTCATCACCTTTTGCAAGAGTTATGCCAATGAAATATAAACTCTAGGAAAGTAAGTATTCTCTCTTGAATTTAGAAATGATGAATGGATGCTTCCAGAGTCAGTGATTCAGTTTTGAAAAATTGCTGACTGCCTTTCGATACATTTGAGAATGTAATTCACTCTTTGCAAATTAGTTCCCTGGACTCTACTGAACTTTTGACACAAGATAAACATGTTAGCACATGGTTTAACATTTCTTGGAGAATTATAAATATTTAATATAATTCAGGAGATTCAAAGAGATATCCCAGTGGTCTGAGTGAAAGCAAAGCATGTACTCAAAAACTTTAGTTTGATTCTCATCATCACATGCTCCTACCACAAAACTGTTCGTTGACAAGCCCACAAAGCTACAGCTGATGTCTTCTATTGATTCCAGAACTCTAAAAGTCAAGTCATAGTACATATTTGGACCTGGGCATTAAAATATTTAATGTGATGTAAAACTTATAATGGGCTTCTGTTTGATGTTTTTATAGTTGATTATGTAATATGCATATATAAAATATATAGCATTATTTATGTCAATATAATATTGCAGTTATTGTCTAATTTTTTACTCTGTTAAAATTAATGGTGCTATGTAGCATCAGGGAGAGTTTTTGATTTCTCTGTAAATGAAAACAAAAGTATTTTTTACTAAAATTGAACATTAGTTTAATTTTAAGGAATGAAATGAGTACCCCATTGGGGAAAGCAAGGCAAGGAATTTGAGATATTTATTATTCCTTTTATAGTAAGGTATTTCTCTGCATTAAAAGAGTAAGTAGCTTTGCTAAAGGCTTAAAATATGACTGCCTAAGGGGGAAACAGAAAATTTTCTCTTTTCCCTGGAAACAATGAAAAACAAAACAAAACAAAACAAAACAATAAAATCAGACTTGGTATGGTATTACTTTCTCATTTATATTTGACTGGGCTTTTAAGTCTCAATACTATGTTACCAATATATTGAGTCATTTTTGCAGGAAAACTGTTTTGTTGAAAGCAGTGGATAGCATTATGATATGCCACGTATCCCCTGTTCCCCCATGTTGTTAAACTACACCAGATAAATGCCTTATAGTGGTAAAAACATCAAGCTTCTCAGATGAAGTACATGTCAAAAAATCAGGAACCCACAACAAACTGAATCAATGGAGAAAGGATTCAAATCCTTTGCCTGAAGGCTGAAAGGAACTTGTAACTTCTCTTACTCAATATAGATTGGAACTAAAAAGAAATAACAACAATATAAATCAGTAGATTATAACACTTTGTATGATACATTTAAGTTTTTCAAAGAGTAACTAAGTTAATATTTCTAATCATTTTACATTTTTCTAAGGCACATACCATTACCCTATTTTAAGTTATTTTTTCTGGACTATTTTCACTTGTAAGTTCGTTTCATGGCATTTTAGCATAACACATGAAGCAATAATTCATAATAGAATCCATCGCTAATCTTAAAATTTTGAGTATAATTATAATTATGCCAAGGGCTTTGCTTATGGAAAAGTAAACCATGTAATGTAATACACCTGTGTAGCACATTTCTGAAAAAATGTGATTCTTTCTCTACTTACTGTTATGAAAAAAATGTCATTAAGGACAGAAATGATAATAAAGTGGTAGGGCATTTGCCTTGCACATGGCTGACCTGGGAGGGACCTGGGTTCGATTCCCAGCATTCCATCTGCACCTGCCCCCAACCTGCTAGAAGTGATTTCTGAGCGCAGAGCTAGGAGTAACCCCTGAATGCCACCGGGTGTAGCCCAAAATAACAACACAAAAGTCCTTAAAAATACTAATTTAAAATAATTCATTATTGATTTTGCTATTTTTCAGAAAAGTAGAAAACTGTCCCTAAAATTTGCATGAGAGGGAATGATCCATTATAACCAACATAGTACTAAAGAATAGAAAAAAATTAAAGTATTTCAGTACCTTAGTTCAATATTTTCCAACTAAACTCCCACAGATTCAAATCAGTGTGGTGTGAGTGAAGAAAAAATAGATACAGCGCTATATAGAAAAGAAAAAGTGCCTCCCTCTAAGATTGAATTTATGGCCACAGTGATGGCATGGTGATTGAATGTTTGCCTTGCATGCTGATGACCCCAGAAGGACTGTTTTAGATCCTTGGCTTCCCATATGGTCGGTCTCCTGAGCCTGCCAGGAGCGATTTCTGAGCACAGAGAGAGGAGTAACCCCTCAGCAATGCCGAGTGTCTCCCCCCAAAAAGATTGATATTAATATATATTTTAGAGCTTTGACAAAAGATTAAAGCTAAGCCGTTACAACAATGTTAGCCCCTTTAACAAATAGTCTTAGAACAACTGGACATCAGTATGATAAAAAATAAAATTTAGAAAAGGACTTTATGCAATGCACAAAAATTGATTCAAATTTGATTGCCTACCTGTCTCAGGCTAACTGAGTCTGAGAGCACTAAGGGGGCATTCAGGGTTATTCTATAGGAGGATGGGAGCCAGGAGTCAGCTAAGAGTGGGTTTTCAGAGACTAGACATACTCGAGTAGTTGGAACTGAATCCGATTTATTGGGAGTTCTGCTTCATATTAAGTAAAAAGTTATCAATAGTAGGCAGTTGAGTAGATCAAGTATAAAGTGTTCTTTTGCGCAAAATAAAAATTACATGTCAGCATAATCATTAGACAATCATATAAACATATGTATATTGTAAATTCTTTGTAATCAGTTTCTTTTACTATAAACAGACATCAGTAAGGTACTTAATACTTCCTTTTGGATATGATTCTGGGTAGTCAACAGAAATTAGAAAAATACTTATTCTTTTCTCTTGGATAAAATTCTTGCTGTTTAACTATTAATCAACAAAATACAAACCTATGGTCAATTTAATATTATAACAAAGGGCTATTGTGAAAAAAGGGCAGATGTAATTAAAAGGCCACAGACACCTGCAGCCTACACAATACTAAAAAAATGACTAAAATATTATTACTAATTCTATTCAGATTTGGGAAAAATGTTATTGTAGATTATTCTATCAGCTTAGAGTAAGGTATTTTCCAGCAATTCCTTTTTTAATGCACGGGGCAAAGGCACACTATTTGTTTTTATTATTTACTCGTCATTGTTATTTTTCATCATATTAATGTTTAGTAAGTTCATGGTTGCTATCCTGCCAATTGCTAACCTAAGTTACAACTGGCCTTTACCCAGCAGTGTCTACCAGGACAGCATCCCCTTTTGCAGGGGAGAGGCTTAGCTTTCACCATAATAGTCCTGTTGGAATTAGGCCATCATGCCTGTAGACCAGGTTCTATGGCACCTATCTTTATGTAAAACACAAAACTACAAATATCTAATAAAATTATAAAGACACCTAAAACAATATTTGAAGTATCTGTAAATATGATGACACCTTATTAAATAAAAGCCTAAATATACAATCTGTGAAATAAATAATAAAACATCATTTCATTACATATAATTCAGTCTAATTCTCTAATATTCAAAAACAATATGGAATATATTTATTAAAAATAAACTATAAGCAACAGGGTGGGATAAAATTTGCAAATCGAATTTTAATGAAATACCACTAAAAAAATAAAAATAGTTGTTCTTTAAGTCTTAACTCAATAAAAAATAAACCAAGTCATTAAACATCAGACTTTAACAACTATATCACCAAAGATCATCAAGATAAATAATAATTTAAAAATAATTTTACCTTCTACGCCTGTCCCCCTGTGTTTCTGAATCCCTAAAGGTTTCCTCAGAGGCCTAGAGAGAGCACCCCCAAAAAACTGCATTTTGAAGATGCCCAGTAAGTACATTCTGGCTGCGGGGGTCACTGTCTAATAAGCTGAGGTCTCTGGCCTGTGGAGGCTCCGCCCTGCTGTGCCTTTGTTCACTCTGAGGACTGTCAACTAGAGGCAGCAGAAGAGCATGGCTACTTCGCTTTGCTTTGCAGCTGTACACTCTTTCTAACCAATGAACCCCACCACAACATGCAGAAAAAACCACACTACAAGCGTGAAAATGGGGAAACCTCGCAGGCAAACACCTTCCACAGAAAATAAAGACGAAAGCTCGGATGACCTAATAAATTCCAACCACCTGATTAACCTCTCAGATAAGGAGCTTAGAATAGAAATATGGAAGATGTTCGTAGAACTCAAATAAAGCATAGATCGATCTGAACAGAACACAAAGACAGAAATCAGAAAACTCCAAGCTGAAATAACAGATCTGAAAAACATGGTTGCTCAACTGAAAACCTCAATGGATAGCCTCACCAACAGGGTATCAGCAGCTGAGGAGAGAATCAGAGTACTGGATGTGATGCAGAAAAAGTCAACACAACAAAAGAAATTGGAAAAAAATTTTAAGACAAATGAACAGGCAATAAAAAAAGTACTCAAGGAATGTGAACAGATGAAAATAGAAGTCTTTGATAAAATCAACAGAAACAAAATGAGAATCATTGGAGTCACAGAGGCCCAGGTAGGAGATCTCCAGAAAGAATCAACTGTCAAAGTGATCATCAAAGAGATACTCCCAGAGTTAAAGACTAAATGCAATCAAATCCTGCATACCCGAAGAGTACCAGCTAAAAGAGACCCAAAGAAAAACACCCCAAGACACATCCTCGTTACAATGACAAATCTCACAGATAGAGATAGAATACTGAAAGCAGCAAGATCAAAAAGGAAAAATACATTCAAAGGAGCATCCCTAAGACTTACAGCAGACATGTCACAAGAAACTCTTAAGGCCAGAAGAGAGTGGTGGGATATTGTGACAAGACTGAATGAAATGAATGCCTCACCGAGAATACTGCACCCAGCCCGACTCACGTTCAGGGTTGAAGAAAGAATACATAGCTTCATGGATAAACAATAGCACAGAAAATTCACAGATGATAAACCATCCTTAAAGGAAAAACTGACAGGTCTACTTTAAGACAAGAGAGACTAACAAACACAGCAAACTTATCTACAAAAATGACACTAAATCCTATGACAATCATCTCCCTCAATGGTAATGGACTAAACTCACCAAATAAAAGACACAGAGTGGCAAAATGGGTCAAAAAGATGAATCCAACATTCTCCTGCCTACAAGAAACACATCTGAATAGTCAGAAAAAACATAGACTCAAAATCAAAGGCTGGAGAAAGTCATCCAAGCAAACAACACCCTCAAAAAAGCTGGGGTAGCCAAATTAATATCTGATGACACCAACTTTATACTCAGAAAAGTGGTAAGAGACAAAGAAGGACACTTTGTACTAATCAAGGGATATATGCAACAGGAAGAAATCAAACTATTAAACATATATGCACCCAATGAGAGACCAGCAAATTATCTATTACAATTACTGACAAATCAGAAAGAAGAAATCAATAATAACACAATAATTGTGAGAGACCTCAACATGGCCCTATCAACACTTGATAGGTCAACCAGATTGAAACCCAACAAAAACATAGTAGTCCTGAAAATAGTTATGGAAGAAAGAGGACTAGTAGACATATATAGGACACTCCATCCCAAAAAACCTGGATACACATTCTGCTCCAATGTACATGGGTCATTCTCCAGAATAGACTACATGCTGACACATAAAACATACCTCCATAAAATTAAGAGGATAGAAATCTTGCAGGCTACCTTTGCTGACCACAAATCTCTGAAATTAGATGGGAACTACAAAGCCACACAGAAGAAAAACTTTAACAATTAGAAATTAAACACTCTGCTACTGAACAACCAGTAGGTCCGAGATAAAATCAAAAAGCAAATCAAAACTTTCCTGGAAACAAATGATAATGAAAACACAAACTGCCAGAATCTACGGGACACAGCAAAAGCGGTCTTGAAAGGAAAATTTATAGCTCTACAAGCACACATCAGGAAGGAAGAAGGGGAATGCCTGAATAACTTAATGACGCAGCTCAAAAAATTAGAAAATGACCAACAAAAGGAACCTAAAATAGGGATACACAAGGAAATAACAAAGCTGAAAGCAGAACTCAATAAAGTGGAAACCCAAAAAACAATCTGAAAGATCAAAGAAAGCAGATGTTGGTTCTTTGAAAAAATAAACAAGATTGATAGACCATTGGCAAAATTCACAAAGAAAGAGAGAGAAATCTGATAACCTGTATTAAAAATGAAAAGGGGAGATCACGGCAATATTGCAGAGATCCAAAGGGTAATCAGAGACTACTTTGAGAAACTTTATGCTACAAAACATGAGAACCTAGAAGACATAAATAATTCTTGGACACTTATAACCTTCCACATTTAAGTAAGGATGATGTAGCATATTTAAACACCCCCATCACTACTGAGGAAATTGAAACTGTAATCAAACATCTGCCAAAAAGAAAAGCCCAGGCCCAGATGGATATACTAATGAATTTTTTTCAAATCTTTCAAGAGGAGCTACTACCAATCCCAGCCAAGATCTTCCATGAAATTGAAAAAACGGGAAAACTCCCAAACAGTTTTTATAAAGCCAACATCAAATTGATACCAAAACCAGACAGAGATGCTGCCAAAAAAGAAAATTACAGAGCAATATCCTTGATCATTGCTGATGCAAATATCTTCAACAAAATCCTGGCAAATAGGATCCAATGCATCATCAAGAAGATCATACACTACGACCAATTAGGTTTCATCTCAGGAATGCAAGAATGGTTTAACATCCGTAAACCTATCAACATCATACACAACATCAACAACAAGAAAAACAAAAATCACATGATCATATCAAGAGATGCAGAGTACATTTGATAAGGTCCAACATCCATTCTTGATCAAAACTCTCAGCAAGATGGGAATGGAAGGAACCTTTCTCAATCTAGTTGAAGCCATCTACCACAAGCCAATGGCAAATATTATCATCAATGGAGAAAAGGTAAAAGCCTTTCCTCTAAATTCTGGTACAAGACAAGGCTGTCTGCTCTCACCACTCCTCTTCAACATAGTACTGAAGTTCTTGCTATAGTGATCAGGCAAGAAAAAGATATCAAGGAAATCCAGATAGGAACTTTCAAGTCAAGCTCTCTTTGTTTGCAGATGACATGATACTCTACTTAGAAAACCCTAAAGACTCTACCTAAAAGCTTCTAGAAACAATAGATTCATATAGCAAAGTGGCAGGCTACAAAATCAACCTACAAAATAAATGGCCTTTTTATACACCAATTATGATAGGGAAGAGATGGAAGTCAGGAAGGCAATCCCATTCACAATAGTGCCACACAAACTCAAATACCTTGGAGTCAACTTGACCAAACACGTGAAGGACCTATACAAAGAAAACTATAAAGCCCTGCTCCAAGAAATAAGAGACGACAAGAGGAAATGGAAACACATACCCTGCTCATGGATTGGCAGGATTAACATCATTAAAATGGCAATACTCCTCAAAGCATTATACAGATTTAATGTGTTCCCCTTAAAAATACCCATGACATTCTTCAAAGAAGTGGATCAAACACTTATGAAGTTCATGTGGAAAAATAAACACCCTCGAATATCTAAAGCACTCCTAGGGAAGAAGAAAATGGGAGGCATTAATTTTCCCAACTTTAAACTGTACTACAAAGCAATAGTTATCAAAACAGCATGGTATTGGAATAAAGACAGACCCTCAGATCAGTGGAATAGGCTTGAGTTCTCAGACATTGTCCCCCAGATTTACAATTACCTAATTTTTGACAAAGGAGCAAGATATCCTAAGTGGAGCAGGGAAAATCTCTTCAACAAGTGGTGCTGGCAGAACTGGTTAGCCACTTGCAAAAAAAGCAAACAAAGACCCCCAGTTAACATCATGTACAAAGGCAAAATACAAATGGATTAAAGACCTTGATTTCAGACCTGATACTATAAGGTATATAGAACAACACGTCAGTAAAACTCTCCATGACATTGAGTCTAAAGGCATCTTCAAGGAGAAAACTGCACTTTCTAAACAAGTGGAAGCAGAGATCAACAGATGGGAATACATTAAACTGAGAAGCTTCTGCACCTCAAAAGTAATAGTGCCCAGGATTCAAGAGTCTCCCACTGAGTGGGAGAAACTATTCACCCAACACCCTTCAGATAAGGGGCTAATATCCAAAATATACAGGCACTGAGAGAACTTTATAAGAAAAATCATCTAATCCCATCAAAAAATGGGGAGAAGAAATGAACACTTTGATAAAAAAGAAATACAAATGGCCAAAAGGCACATGAAAAATGCTCCTCATCACTAATCATCAGGGAGATGCAAATCAAAACAATGATGAGATACCACCTCACACCACAGAGATTGGCATACATCACAAAGAATGAGAACAGTCAGTGCTGGCGGGGATGTGGAGAGAAAGAAACTCTCATCCACTGCTGGTGGGAATGCTGTCTAGTCCAACCTGTATGGAAAGCGATATGGAGATTCCTCCAAAATCTGGAAATTGAGCTCCCATTCGACCCAGCTATTCCACTCCTAGAGATATACCTTAAGAACACAAGAATACAATGCAAAAACCCCTTCCTCACATCTATATTTATTTCAGCACTATTCACAATAGCCAGGCTCTGAAACAACCAAGATGACCTTCAACAGAAGAATGGCTAAGAAACTGTGGTACATATACACAATGGAATATTATGCAGCCATCAGGAGAGATGAAGTCATGAAGTTTTCCTATACATGGATGTACATGGAATCTATCATGCTGAGTGAAATAAGTCAGAGGAAGAGAGAGATGCAGAATAGTCTCACTCATTTATGCGTTTTAAGAAAAATAAAAGTCATTTTTGTGACAAAACAGAGACAATGAGTGGAGGACTGGAACACCAGCTCACTTCATGAAGCTCACCACAAAGGGTGGTGAGTGCAGCTATAGAAATAACTACACAGAGAACTACCATAATCATGTGAATGCATGAAGTAACTGGAAAGCCTGTCTGGAGTACAGGTGGGGGTGGGGTGGAATGGGGATGTTTAAATAAAGAAAAAAATGGGAAAATAATTTTACATATTAAATCATATACTATCATTAAAATTTAAAGCAGCATATTTAAATATCAATATATACCTGTTATACCTCCCAAAATTTGAGCACTTGCATGTCAGATTATAGAGGCAGATAAAGTAAAGAAAGGTAGAGAAAATAATAACTTCAAAGAGTGTGGTTATCTTGAAATTCCTGAGTAGATAATATATATTAAAGGACAAGGAGAATTTAACAATGGGTCCAAATGAAACCAATTATTTGGCTTGCCCATCATATTAGCTACAATTTGGGCAATTTATAATCTTGACAAGAGTAATTTCAGTTGAATTGAAAATGTGAAATCCTGAAACAAGTGGTTTTATAAATGAGCAGGAGGAAACAATTGTAAGACAAACAATTCAGTGAAGAAATTGGCTGAAATATAAGCAAAGAAATGGAATGGGATTTTGAAGTATGGAGAAGAAAATTATTTCCATCCAAGCTACAAAGATGAGACAGACCCCTGGGACCATCATTAAAGATATTCAGAATTTACAGAAGTTTAATTATGGACTTCTCAGCTTCAAAAACAGAATGAAGGAGGGATTCTATGACAAAATTAGAATTTGTGGCTCAAGAAAGGAGTGACTCTATAGGGGATAATTTTCTCAAAGTAAGCATTAGGGATTGCAAATTTGTTCTAAAAATTATGAATTTGCTGAATGCAGAAAACAGTGATCAAGCCTCAATTACCCAAGAAATTATGGAATGGGTAAAGTATTTAAGCAAATATTAAGAGCT
Organism: Suncus etruscus; assembly: GCF_024139225.1. Taxonomy (NCBI): domain Eukaryota; kingdom Metazoa; phylum Chordata; class Mammalia; order Eulipotyphla; family Soricidae; genus Suncus; species Suncus etruscus. The sequence continues at coordinate 27,443,787 of NC_064863.1, forward strand.
AAAAATATTTTTAAACTGAATTAACAAAGATTCATTCTAAGACAAGAATCTGCAAGGCTGATGTAGATGTCATGTTGTGATCTAGTCAAAAGAGACTCAGAATATCCTGGCTAATGTTGGGTTTTTTAGATTCTTTGTTTGCAATTATTATTCAAGATAAAGATATTAACATGTGGATTTTATGTAATAGCAATGCTCAAAATGAGGCAAAGGAGCAATATATAAATAAGAAAATTAAAATCTATTAATCTATATTAAAAATGCTTCTCTAGACAAAATTTAGTGTATGCAAATAGTGATGATACACAAATAAAATTCTATATATATATCAATTCAAAGAACCAATGGCATGTCATGACACATAAATATGCTTTATCAATGTTTCTTTGAATTATCCAATTCATGGGAACAAAATTATCAAGGACCATATATATGTATATATATACATATATATATATATATTTTTTTTTTTTGGGCCACATCCAGTGAGGCTCAGGAGTTACTCCTTGTTATGCACTCAGAAATCCCTCCTGGCTTGGGGGACCATATTGGATGAAAGGATGGAATCATGGGCCATTCTTGGTTAGTATGTGCAAAGCACATAAAAAAGGTGAAACAAGTTTCACTTCAGCTAGCTCTATTTTTTACCACTTGTACTGCCATTGCTCTAGCCCCAAACACTATAACATTTTAACAATGCAAGAGGAGTCATATTAGATGGCTGCAATTGAGATTGAATTAATTATAAGTGAGATATATTTTCTCTGGATTACTAACTGCAATAGTTAGGTTTTAATAAATTACAAACGCTAGAAACATTTGTTGCTATTCTTTGTTTTAAATGAGCACTATTACCAAGATAGAAATATAGTTTTCCCCCTTGAGCTTACGGACATAAGTCAGAAACAGGTAACCCAATCAGTTGCAGTATTTTGGAGAAAACTCAGTTGAGAACCAACGAGTTAGTTCTATACTGAGTTGTGTCAAGTGTCATGGAAAAAAGACTCATTTTTGAAATAATTCCGATATGTGGCAACCAAGTATATACATTGTCAACCTGTATATTTTACCCAACATCTGAAGAGAGATAAAGCAAACTGTTTCTTTTGTAAATATCGATTTAATGTTATCAAAACTTAAAATTTTATGTCTTCTTCAGCTGTGTTTTTTCATTCATTTTATTCTCTCCTGAAAAAATATTTCCTTTGATTTCTTCCCTTAAATCAAATACATTTATCCTTTTATTCTGGAGAAAGGGAATGCACTTGAATGATTTTTTTTTTGGCTCACCTAAAATAGAACTACCTGAGAGAATAAAGGTGAGGGACTTCACAATTTGACTCCATGACTGAGAACTAATGATTACAGGTCACAGTTTTCTCAGAAACACGAATGCATGCAAAGATTCTGCTTCCCTTATGTCCTATTTGAGAATCAAATATTGAATTGCTTTAAGAAAAATATATTAACTAATTTGTTCAACTTCCTATGCTTATAATATTTGGATTTCTACATGATTAAATAGCTATACTTATTGCTACTTGGATTATGTTTTTATAAGTCCCACTCTTTTATATATATTTTATTGTTTTGTAGCTAAATATGCCTCTCTTTCCTCAATGTTTGTTTTTTCATTCATCAGTAAAATTAAATACATATTGAATATTAAAGTTTAAAATTGAATGTATTATTTTCTAAATTCTATTTAAGTAAGAATTCTTGAAGAACTAAACACAGCATATAAATAAACATGTGTTTTTTTTTCAAAACAATAATAAAGAAACATGCAATAATATATGAGAACCCTCAAGCTTTTCATTTGCCTAGTTTACAAAAATGTTTCTTCAAGACAACACATTTTCTTTTAAGTACTACCTTGGAAATAAATATAGGTCATTGCACCATTTGTCAAGTTAAGAGTTTTTGAAGTTTTGAGCACTTAAGCAATCTGAATTTACTTAGATGTTGCATAGAGACTTAAAGTTCTATGAGGCACTTGAAGCAAAAAGATGAGTTATTGTCCTTCACTCAGAATTATATGTTACAAAGTGCCTGAGGCAAAGAGGACTTAGAGGGAAAAACAGGAGGTTTGCTGGCCTGTGTTTCAGCAAATGATCCTGTTGGTTTCTTTCTTTTAGGTCAACTACAGAAAAAGTCATGGATCTCTTATGTACCAAAGTTGATGCTCTCTAGAAATTCACAAAAAGCTGAAGAAAGGAAGAAAGAAAGGTTGTGATTCTCTATGTTGGCATATATGTTTTATCATTTTAACAAAAAACTACTTACATTATGATAAAAATGTCATTCTATCTTGATTTTCTTGCATTGTTGAATGAAACATAAAGAGCCTATTGGAACAAAACATTCTTAGGACTTTGACTACACCTTTTACCTTTATAGAATGTAGTCTGGTAGGTTGGGAATTCTTATTAAATTAATAGTCGAATATGTTGTGTGTCTTTAAGAATATGCTGGCTAATAATTCTATGAACAGGTGACATACTTATTTTTATTGAATGCTTTTCCAGTAGATTTGTGAGGTAACGTTTTAAAGGTGAGTTCTTTCCTAAAAACACAAAACTCTTAAATTTTGTATTTACTTGTAGTCCATCAAACATTCTTCTAGTTCTTCTTCTTCTTCTTCTTCTTCTTCTTCTTCTTCTTCTTCTTCTTCTTCTTCTTCTTCTTCTTCTTCTTCTTCTTCTTCTTCTTCTTCTTCTTCTTCTTCTTCATCTTCTTCTTCTTCATCTTCTTCTTCTTCTTCTTCTTCTTCTTCTTCTTCTTCTTCTTCTTCTTCTTCTTCTTCTTCTTCTTCTTCTTGCCATTTTGAAACTGAAAGACTTTATAAAATATTAAAATGACACCAAAAAGCTGCATATAATACAATAAGTTCTAGCAACACATCCAGGAATGATTTCACCTTCCATATAAAATAACTTATTCATGACTAAGGGCTCCATTGGAAGTAAAAAGAAGTAAATTAAAAATCTCAAAATCAGATATAAAGATGACATAACTTTATTATTTTTGCCTTGATCTAGATTAACAGAAATAATGTTACATCTTCCACATTTCTGTCCCCTAAATTCAGTTTGAGTTTATTTAATTTGAATGTATATTAATCTCCATCCTCGAAATATATCCAGTAGGGTCCAAAACAGTAGCATAGCAAGGATTTTCTTTGCACAGTGCTAACCAGGGTTCAATCCTCGGGATTCTGTATCGTCCCTAGAGTACAAACTGAGTGTAGTGCCAGAGTACATCCAGAATGCTGCTGAGTGTAGCCAGCAAAAAACAAAAATAAACAAAAATTCCAGAAATCAGTTGGAAGTTTCTTATAAATAGGGTTCTTACATTTTTACACTTTCCTATATATGGATGCACATATATTCCTATATAAGAAACCAACAATGTATAACAGAATTATTTGTCTGACTTTAAATATACATATCTATATTTTTTCTCTAAATTTTAAATTATAATGAGAGATTGATCATGAAACCACGGACGCCAAGAGCAGGACAAGGAATGATTCCTGACCACAGAAACAGGAGTAAGCCCTGAGGGCCCCTGCTACCCCAAGGCCAAAGCTAAACTAAATAAATAATAAATGAATAATGTGAATACATAAATAAATGAATAAATTTATAGAAAACAAACAAGTTTCACCTCAGCTAGCTCTATTTTTAGAGGAAAGGTTTACCTTTTTAATAGTTTATTTTTAATATATTATTTTATTATTGTGTATATATATACATATATATATATATATATATATATATATATATATATTTAGGCCACACCCGGTAATGCTCAGGGGTTACTCTGGCTATGCACTCAGAAGTCGCACCTGGCTTGGGGGACCATATGGGACGCCGGGGGATCAAACCTCTGTCTGTCCTAGACTAGCGTTAGCAAGGCAGACACTTTACCTTTAGCGCCACTGCTCCTGCTCCTATTATTTATATTTTTAAAAAATATTTTTAAGGCACAGTAAATAAGGGAAAATCATGGACTCAGACACAAGATCTTATCTTCTAGGATAAGAACTCCAATCCTGGACATATGTCATGTGGATACAACTCAGTCTCCACGAGATTGGACAGTGTTAGTTCATTCTCAAATCCCAGATCCCAGAACTGAAACAAACCCATGCAACAACACCAGGAACTAAGCTGCGTTGGGAGATATACTTGTGCCAGTGTTAATATGACAACGAGGAGAGCGAGGAAATGAAAACTTGGCCTAAGACCAGGAGGTCCTATGACATCACCTAACACTAAGTGGAAATCAGAAAATGTATCGTCCTTTGAACTATGAAAAATAAGAGCACTAACTACAGAAACCTGACTTTGACAACTGTGACTGAACAGAATGTACCTTGAGACCATTAAGGAAAACCCTACCCTAGGCTATAGCCCAGGTCTTTTACAAAAATCAAGACGTCTTAGTACAGAGGCACAATTCTGACAACAGAGACTGAGCAAAATCATTGGAACCATAATTTCCTAGACTTCAGCTTAGGGAACGAGCAAAAACATGGAGCACATGATACAGAAAATTGAACACACCAACAATGGTGGAACAGTACCTCTAGAACCTTAAAGACTATCCTAGGCCCTGTCCTAGGCCCTGCGCAAATACCAAGGTTGCTTGCTATAGTGGCCTTATCTTCTCATCCACAACAGAGAAGAAAGGTTCCTGACACACACACAAAAAAAAAAAAAAAAAAAAAAAAAACCTGGGATATGGCAATGAGAAAGTATGGAGCCAGTGGTTGTTCCCATGACAATATGCTTCAAGAGTGGAGAAACCCTGAATCTCTTAGGCCACAGGAATTTTCTTCCTTCCCCAATACTTGCTGTGCCTATACAAAAAAAATAAAAATAAAAAAATAAAAGTGGGGTAACACAAACCCTGCCACTGCAGCACTTTTTCTGGTGTTGTTTTGTTTTATTTATTTATTTTTTATATTATTTTTCTTCTCCTTTTTCTTCCACTTTTTTCTTTCTTTTCCACTCTTGTGGATATTATTCGGTGTTTTTTTTTTTTTAGTAGTTGATAGCAATTTTTTTCTCCTCTTTTCCTTAACCTTTTTACCTCCAACAGAATAGCATAATTTGAATCATTCAGCCTCATAAATTGAGGAAGGAAAAGAATGATACCAGGACCAGTCATATGAACATGTAGTGTAAATAAAAAAAATGACCAGACTGGAACACCAAACAGAATAGATACCCAACCTATAACAAGCTGTAAGGCGGAGACCATTTGCAGTAGGATTCTGGGGGGGGGGGGGTAAAGGAGGGAGATGTGGGAGACATGCTGGGAACAAGAGTGGAGGGAGGATAACATTGGTGGTGGAAATGCCCTTCATTCATTGTCACTATGTATCATAAATAATTCTGTGTAAATGAACTTCAGTCGCAATAAAAAATATATCTATTTAAACACCATGATTACAAATTTGTTTGTGTTTGTGTTTTAGTTATAATAAAGATCACAACTCTTCACCAGCATAACATTCCCACAACCAATGTCCCCCACTCATATTTTCAAGATGAATTCTTGCACTTCAAAGTAATATTTCTATGCAATAGACAAAAAAGGAAAGAACTTGGTAGAAAATAAAGAAGCATCAAGAACACTTTCTACAGATGAAGTTTACCCACAAGAAAAAGAATACCTTGCATATTTTACCTATAAAAGTATTTGGGGATGTATATTTTGAAAAGAGGTTCTAAAGATTTATGTGACTAATTAGAAGAAAGTAACACTATATAGTAGATTTAAGTTTATTATTATGGAGGATAACTTGATCTTTTGGTATCTGTATTACCCTTAAGAGTTCAAGTCAGGACTATGTCTCATTAAATCAGTGCCTGCTCACTCATTGATTTATGTCATTTCGACTATTTTGAGCATTATTCTCAGGGGTCCTAGGTTAACTAGTGCAGGGCAAACACCCTACTGCTTGTACCATGACTCCAGCCACTGAAAGTATTTAATTTTTAACTGTTTCAGAGAACTGACTTCAATTTAGATGTTATTTAATACATCTAAAATTGACAAAGGATTAATATAAAACTTCATGAAACACTGTTAATGTGTATTTTTGTAAAATATTTCTTAAGAATATATTATGATCTAGGAAATTAAAGATATAATGATAAAAAAGAAAAGTATTAATAACATATATTGAAAGGTAATTAAACTAGTTGCCAGGTACCCTTAAATTGATTTTAACATAATTTCCATCCTTTTATTTGTTCAATATAGCTAGTTTGCTCATATGAAGTAACATCTTGCAGAACAAGCCTCCTAGGGCAGTTATCAACTATCTTTAACTTTATAAATCACAGTGCTTTAATAAACATAAAATAATAGTTTCTTTTGCAATAACTCAAACATATTTTTATATTTTAAAATCATTTAGTCTTTTTCAGTCAGTTTGCTTGATTTATTTTACATCAACTATTGTATACTAAACATATACAATAGATATTTTTTGTTAATCATTGGTTAAAGATGTGTCCTAGTCAGAGCAGTAATACAATGGTATAAGGCACTTTACTTATAAGCAACCAGAATGGGTTCCATTCATTTCACTGGATAGACACTTTTGAGAACCATCAGGAATGATCTCAGACCAATAGAATCATAAGCAATTACTGAATAATGCCAGGTGTGACATCAAAACCAAACAAATAACAATAAAAATAAATAAGTTACATCTTTCCCCCACCCATAGAAATAATTATCTATTTCTAATTTAATACTCAAATCCAATTAAATTAGTCAATATTTTATAAATGTTACATAATTCTGTAACAGGTCAAATTGTACTTAGGAATAATTTATAGCCAGTTTCCTACATATTTTGTTCCACGAAATGACTAAAAAGAAGCAAAATCTATAGAACAGTTTTGAGTATTTGCAATTGATTCTTACTCTTTTCTTTATTTTATTTCATTTTATTCAGGTATACTTCTTGTTATAGGAATTTGTTTTAAATCCTTGATATTAAATTGGGAGAAAGAACTCAATAAATCTTTAGAGTCACAGGGGAAGAATGTGAAAAGGGAAGGTAATTTCCAACAGTCATAAGAAATGTTATGCTTGCTGAAGGTACTCTTCAATGTAAGTGAGAAGAAGTGACTTTTGTATAAGGCAAAACTTTAAAATCTGTCGTACTATGTACATTATTTCACCTTTCAGTAAAAAATAAAAAAAAAAGCTTTTAAGTTTTCTCTGTCTTTCATCAATTATGTTTGAACTGTGGTGAGACATGGAATAAATACAAGAAAAATACCGTATCTACTATTTTACATGATGTGTTAGAAAATTATATGATTTACTTATAATATCACCTTGCTACTATATTTATTTTTATTATATAGTAACCATTTGCATGTTTTCTTATTGTACACTATTATTTACCAATAAATATATTTATTAAATATTATTTATGTATATTGTGTCTTAAAAATTGTTCTCTACATTTTCTAATATAAATAAATGTCTTGGTTTCTCCTCACAAAATCACTATCTAAAATTGTTTCCTCATTTCTAAAATAATATTTTTGATAATTTTACTCAAATACTTCTTACTTTGGGACTTAAAATGTTATTATTAAAAATATATTAATTTTTGGAATGAAAGGTGCAGTGGGTAAGATATATTGTCTTGCACAAAAATGACCATGAGTCCCCAGCAACACATATGGTCCACTAAAACCACTAAAATTGATCCTTGAGGGCAGAGCTAGTAGTAAACCCCTAGATTTAGCCTGAAACCAATACATCTATTCTTTTTTTTTTCTTTCCTTATATTAAAGTTTGATTTTTGTTTGTACTTTTGTTTTGTGGCCACAAAATGTGTACAAGATAATGGGGCCACAGATTTCCCTGGCTCTTTCCCAGACTCTTTGTTTTTGTTTTTGTTTTTCAACCTCAACTGGTGGTATTCAGGGGTTACTCCTGGCAGTCTTGGGGACCTTATTAGCAGGGATAATACTTGGAGGGCTCAAGGAATTATATGTATTGCTGGGGATTTGCGATGGTCTGGATACATACAAAACAGGCCCCAATCAAAAGTTTTTAAGGGAAATTCATGGGTAATTAATATAAGATTTTTAAAATATTGTTCAAAATACAAGTCAAATTTGAACACTGACATGGTAGCTACTTTAAAAACATAAAAACCTACTATTGAAAATCCATGGACTTAATAATATGCAAGAATGGACTTTAATGAGTTGGAAAGAAGATGCAATTTTCAACAATTGTTAATACACAATTTATTTTTATATTATTAGGATACAGAAAGGTTGAGATAAAAATAAGTCAAATTAACCATCCAGATATTTTAAAACATTTTTTCAGTTTATAGACAAAATGATTTTTGTTTTCCCCTTTTTACTATTTATAATTAATTTTTTTCACTATGCATTATAACTAAGTTCTTTAGGAAGATTTTATTATGTTAATATGATAAATAATAATAAAATGTGGTTTGTAACTGATACAATGCTGAATCTATATTAGACTATCAAATCATCTAAAATAATCACGTCTTTTTAAGAAATTAAATTACCAAACTATTAACTATGAAACTACTTTCTCCTTTAATGTGATAAAACATCAAATGTTCCATAAGTAAAGCTACATAGTTTAGTTAGAGAAATAACTACATTTTGAACTGTCCTAATAATGAGAATGTATGAGGGAAATGGAGAGCCTGTTTAGAGTACAGGCGGGGGTCGGGTGGGGAGGAGGGAGACTTGGGACATTGGTGATGGGAATGTTGCACTGGTGATGGGTGGTGTTCTTTACATGACTGAAACCCAAACACAATCATGTATGTAATCAAGGTGTTTAAATAAAAAAAAATTAAAAAAAAAGAATAAGGTAAAAGTCTTGAAAAAATAAAAAAAATTGCATTATAAAGTAAAACTCTGTGGTTACATAGACTGCTTACTGTTTGTCAATGCTGAGAATAAAAATATATGATAGGAAGGCACAATAATATATACTATAATAAACTAACACTTGGATCTTATACTCATGAGACATGTAACATGAAAAACTGATTGTTGACAATATGTTGTTAAAAACAATTAACTAAAAATACTTGACAATGAAGAAGGGAATTTTCTACAAATAGAATTTGCCACAGAGAAGTTATTCTCATGAAAAGGTAAAAATTGCTTGATAAAGAAACTATATTTATACTAGAGTCATATCATATAAAAATCAGAAAAAAAGAAATGTCACATATATTGTACTCTGTGCGTGCAGTTGCACATACAGTGAAAGCATAAGGGAATGCAACAAATTCTGCAATAATCTTGAATTTTGAAAACACTAATTTATCAACTATACCAAATATTAAGTAACATCCAATGATGAAAATATTGTATTGAATCATATGCCTCCTCATCATTTTACTATTGGTAAAAAATAAGGGTTTTCAAGGAAGTAGGGCAATCATTTTATTTTCTGTTTGTATTAAGAATATATTTAATAATTTCTTTTGGTTTTTTGGGCTACACCCATTTGATGCTCAGGGGTTACTCCTGGCTAAGTGCTCAGAAATTGCCAATGGCTTGAGGGAACCAATGGGATGCCGGGGATTGAACTGCTGTCCTTCCTTGGCTAGCACTTGCAAGGCAGACACCTTACCTCTAGCACCACCTTGCCAGCCCCATTTTTAATAATTTTAATAAAAAAAATTTTTGTGTGATTTCTATTAGAATTCAACATTTTCCACGTAAGATGAGTAGAGAGTACTTAGATTAATTAAGAAACAGAAACTATATAAACTTTCTTAATGTCTCAGTATAAATTCAGTTAATGTTAGTAATAAAATAAAATTTTTATTAAAAGATAGGTGACATCATAAAAGATGAATTTTTGCCAGATTTTGATAATAATTGTCATGAAAATTAAAAGGAAGAAATTTAAGTCATATTCTAGCTGCCAGGAAATATAATTGAGTATTTGTTTTAAATTCAACAAACAAAGTGTAGACAGTATGATGAGAGCAGACATTTCACACACACACACACACACACACACACACACACACACACAGATAGAGGTCTGAAAAAGTTGCACAAAAGGTTTGAGTACAAGCTTTGCATGAAGGAAACTGGGAAACAATATATGGGACCTCATGGACCTACACAAACCCCTGAACACTAACCCAGTTATAATGCCCAAGGACTATTACATGCAGCCTTCTCCTTTTTATCTAAATTTTTATGAAACATGTATATTTTATCCCAGTGACATTTTCTTGGATTTCCAAAAATGGTGTTCTACAAAAGGAAAGGTTTTATGGTACAATTAAATGACCCTATAAATAGGAGAATTTGCAAAGACAGTGGTGAAAAGATTTTAGGAATGAAAGATAAAGATAGGAAACACTATTGGTATATCATATTTGATATGGGCTAGGTTAAAAAAGGAGAAAAACATTATGATTGAGTCTTCTGAACACTATATATGCAGGCCATAATCCATTCTTACATATGCTTTCAAATAATATATTGGTAAAATATGGTGAATACAACTGAGGAATATTTTCATTTTATGTTAATAAACTCATGTTCCATTAAAATTTCATCGCAGATATTAATTATTAGTTCGGAATTCTAATATATTTAGTGTTTATCAAATTATATATAAAAGTAATGCTTTACTTGGTAATATATAAGAAATATTTGAATCTATTTAGTCATTCAACTAATATTATTAACAATTCCCAAGTATCATTCATAGTTTAAAAAATGCAGTGTATGCATTTATTATTTCTTTTCTCTACTGATGCAAAATGGTAATTTTTAGCATTTATTAAATTTAGGTTTATGACTAATGAATTACATTATGATGGCTAATTCTATATTATACATTATTATTTGATATGTACACTTTATACATTATTTTTTTAAATAAACAGCATATAACATAAATAAAATATTAATATATATCTTTTTGCATGTAGGAGTACATGTTTCACATTTGAAAACTACCATTTCAATATAAATATATAATTGACAAGAACCTGTACATTATCTTCTTTCACCATTGTATATAAAAAAATTTCTGACATGTTATATGTACGATAAGTATTTTTTTTTCTTTTTTTTTTTTTTGGGCCACACCCAGTAACACTCGGGTTACTCCTGGCTATGCGCTCAGAAGTTGCTCCTGGCTTGGGGGACCATATGGGACACCGGGGGATCGAACCGCGGTCCGTCCAAGGCTAGCGCAGGCAAGGCAGGCACCTTACCTTTAGCGCCACCGCCCGGCCCCAAGTATTTTAACCATCTTTTCATTCATAAGAAAAGCCAGTTCACAATTGCTTAGTGATAAGTAAGCATTTGTTATTTTAAAGAGGTTATTATTAATGTAATATTATAGCTGAAAATTTATCAAAAAAACTGAATTTTAATAGGTCAGTAAATTACATTGATTTGTACCTTTGTTGAAAGAAAATTAATTCACACATATATAGGCTCAATTTTAATCTGTGATACCATGATAACATGTTTTAAAAAAGAGAAAAACTTCTATATATAATGAAAAGGCAGCCAAAAAAATTTCTGCATTTTATACTATGTAGTTCACATTTTTCAGATATTGTTTCCTGTCTTAATGAGTCAGAGAAAAGCACATTATATTTCTGAAACAAACTCTCACTGTAATATATATATATATATATATATATATATATATATATATATATATCATGTAAATGTCACAATGATTTGTACAATCAACAAACTTATAATTATTTTGCAAATTGGTCATGTTTCCTTAATTCTTAATTAATGGATCTATTTTGAAAGTATATATGTATATATTTTAATATGTTTATTGAAATTATATGAGAAGTAGAATTTTATAAAGTGGTCAGAGTATTTTGTAAGACATCTTGAAAATTGAGGTTAATAGTTCCTCTTGGAAAGTAGAGATGAAGTGGAGTAGGTGGGTACTTAGAGGTTTCTAAATAATTGCAGGAACATAGAGTCTCTATTTAATTACATTATATTGGTAAAGTTTAAGGACTATAAACTACAAAAAAAAATGTTCCACATTATGTAAGATGGCAAAACTAAATGCTCCGCATCTAGAAATTAGCCATAATACTGTTGCTGCACCTTAAAGGGGCTATATAACTTTATAGCCAGCATAACATGTAAAGCTATGAAATTTAAAATCAAAAATAAAATGAAGATAACGAAATAACACACTTCAGTGCATTAACTATTCATTTTCAGGAACAGGAAAAGTATGCCTTTTTAATTAATATCTAAATATCATGTTTGACTTGCTATGTTTTAGTAACAGTTATTTTAATTTGCAATTATAAAACATCTTGTTAGAGATGTGAAAATGGTTCAGAAAGGTGTTTGTAAAATCATATTGGCTATTCCAACATTTAGAATAATGTAGGCATTCAAACAATTGCTGTTTTTTTGCTCAGAACAAAATATTTGAGGATTAAAAATTAATTACATTATAACTAAAACCTTGTTTTCCTGGATTTCACATATCTTCTCTGATTAGTATTTTGAATACTTATAACTGTTGCAAATTTTAAAAATTGAGATCAGCATTGATTTATAACATATAAAATAGTGACCAATATATGTTGTTCTTTACATTTCAAAGTCTATATGGCCATGGTATATGACCAATTAAAAGTATGTTTAAATAAAACAAGATTTATTATCTTATTTTGATTTTTAATTTCATTTCCTTATTTATATTTTCCCCAATCTCATTTATTTCTTCTCATTTCTAACACTCCTATGCCCTAATACTCATTAAATTGACACATGAAAATTTGCATAGCAAAAATAATTGAATATTTATATTGTGATCTTATAAGTAAGGTTACTAAACATTCTAATAGACTTGACACTGAATGTAGCCTCATGCCCCCCAAACACTACTAGCATGCCCCTATTGCTACCTGTACTCTGCCAGCAGAGCAGTGAAACTTTGAGTTCAGACAGATCACTGTGTATTTCAGGAAGAATTTCTTTGGTTTCCCAAACCCAAATTCACAGCCTCCAAAAGTAAAATTAAAAAAAAAAAATCCCTTTCTATTTTGAGATCTGAATTTAAATAAAATTTAAGTCAAGTACTCTGTTATTATTAAATATGATTCTTGTGATTACTTCATTTTTTATCAAGCTCTATTTTATATTGCTGCAATTAAGGAAGAGGTTAAACACTATTTAATACAAGTATTAAGTCATAAGTGTTTTCTAAAAGTAAACACGGCATCCAATAAATTAAATATAATTTGTCACTTGTATAATGCTAAATCGCCTTTGATGACTATATATCATTTCTACTGGGACATTTTGCTTCATTACATAAGAATCTTTGAAAAGTTTTCCGATTTATTTCAATTGCCATGTTATTTTTTCACTCCTATTATAATGACCTTTTATCACAGTAAGTGAATTTAAGCAAAGTGGAAAAGCACAGAGCCATCATCACCTTGTACTTATTAGAATTAGGATACATTTTGAAAAATGTCTTAAAAGAACTTCCTCTTAATCACCAAGCTTGTAAAATCACCACCTATAATTATCTTGCTTTGCACAGTTTATTTGTAGCTATCAATATCCCTCAAAGACCTTAAACCTCTTGGTGAAAGAAACGACACTTGACACAAAATGACAAGCCCATTATCTCTCACAGGTGTTCATATATAGACCTGCCACTATTGACTGTGCAGACTGAAAACAAGACTTTCATTTATCCTGAGAGATTATATGTAACAGATTTGAATAATTAAAGCATATATCTCAAAAGAAAAAATATGAGATAAATAAAAATGTTTCAATGAATATGAAGTATGTTCTTAAAAATATTTGAAAAAAATATTGCTAAATTTGTCACACAATATACAGAATTATATTTTCATGATAAATAGAAAATATATTTTATGAAAAGATAAAATATGAAACTAAAATAGAAGACTGTAACTGTAATAATTTTATCATGATAGGTTTATTATCTTGATATAGATTAGCTGATAAATTATTTTGTATTAAGATTTTATCTCATTGGCATTTCACTGATTGATCTTAGGGCCAGAAATATTGGTATGGTATTTGCCTTGCACACATCTGGCCTAGGTCTAATCCTACATAAAACATGTAGTACCCAGAACCCCACTGGGGATGATCTCTGAACATAAAGCCAGGAGTAAGCCTTAAACATCATGTAGGAAGACCCTAAAACAAAAATAAACCAATAAAATAAAATACAAATTGTTACAATGAAGTTTATTGTTATAGTTAATTGAAAACAATATATTTAATGCATTTACTTAAATATATCATGATATTTAATGGTTCTATAAAATCATATTATGAATAAAATGATTATAATAATGCAAGCAATTAAAAGATTAGCCTTCTATATTATGTCTACAAGAACTATAATAGACTATAACAGAATTATTTGGTTTGTAATATTTGAATTCTGTTAAGATCACTATAAAACTCTCGAGTGTAATATCAAATAAATAATAGAAATAAAATAATGTCTAAAAAATAAATGTTCCATATATACTAGTGTTGCACTATCTTGAGGTATTTAGATCTCTTATTTTGAAAAGAAAAAAACTTGTTTAAATTGTGAATTAATGAATAGAGTGGAAAAGAAAATAAAAAAAATTTAAAACAATACATTTTTGCTACCTGTGAACTATAGCAACTAAGGAAACTGTCATCAGCAATATGCTCCAGAGATAACCTTTAATCATTACTCAGGATCACATGAACTTTGAAAATGTCAAGGAACAAGTACCATAGCCTTTTCAGAATGAAATTTGGTTGCCTGTAGTCATCCCACGAAGAGTTTTCAAGAAATCATTGCTGTGTTTTTCAACAAATGCTGTTAGAATATGAAATTGAATTTTTCCTTTGAATAGTTATGCAGTAGAACACCTTGCCTCGCTTACTAAGTGTCCTGAGAAATTCAGAAAAATTGGAATATTGCATATATATTGTAAACAGGGTTTTATTTATCTTGGGAAAGCAATGTTTGAGTGAAAAGTAGTTTTACTTTAATTTTAACACTTTTGTTGATTAAAATAGAAAAATATATTCTTTACACCAAAGGTATATTTATGTAAAATTTTGCTATTTTATACTGTAATTTTTTGCTTGGTAAATATCTATCATTGTAAAAATATGTTAATCTCTGATGATTTGTCTCATGTGCTTTGAAATTCGCTTAATGTCTAAGTAAATAAAAATAATGAACTTTTTGTGAACAATAATTATTAGTGCTAAATTATTTGTGTTTTTCAATAAAGCAATATAAAGGTATCAGTGTGCAGTTATTATAGCTTAGTAATAATTTGGATACCTTTTAAAGAATAATTAATAAATGTATTCTGTTCAGAATGATTTTTGATGTAGAAGTTGAAATTAGTGACCTATTGGGAAGTACAGAGTTCATACAATATATTATATTGTTCATAGTTCTGCCTTTACCACGGAGGATTTGTGTGCCTAGTCAACCCATAATACATCTCCTAAATACCCTTGTGAACTACCACAAATTTTAAGCAATAGTTATTACATGAGTTTTTTCATAATAAATAAATTATAACATTAGCACAATAGACAACTCTTCAAGGTTAACCATAAACCAATTGTATAGTTTCTGAGATGCAGTGAAAAATAAAAGTAAACATTAATTAGAAATAAAAATGATGCAACAGAATGCATGTAAATTCATGGTGACTAAAGCGATATCTGATATTTCTTATATAGGATTGAGTTCATAATTTCAGAAATATAAAATTATTTGTGTATTAATATACTGATGAACTTAATTTGTATTAATCTGAAATGAATGTTATTTTGACTTGAATGTATGTGTCTTTACAGATTTTATGTTGTAATCATGGTGCCCTGGAGCTAAGAATGAAGTTAAGGAATAAAGCATATGGCTTAGGTACTAAGATCTGAATTAAAATAAATATATATAAAATCTTAATATTCAATGAGTTAGTAGAATTTTTGGCAGGTACATAGGTGGTGATAGTTTAATAGTCATAATTAAAAATTTGTGGTTTATTAGCTATGTAGTATGTGGTATTCTACTTCACAATCTAAGCAGATGAAAATGTGTTCTATGTTAGACACACACCTAAAACTGAATAAAATGAATCAGTCCAGTAGAGGCATATAGCAATTTCACAGCAGGCAAGTTTCAACCACTGAGATTTTTATTTGCTTGAGGCAAGACATACAAACACACACACACACACACACAACACACTTTGTCTTTCACATGCATATAGACACAATGTAAAATAAGTTTGTAGAAGAACAGTCTGCTATTTAAGGAAGGATAGAGTCTTCTAGGGCATCAATAAAAGTATGTGATATAGATATTATTAGGAGATACCAATTTTATTTATATGCAGTTTTTTAAATTGATATCAGTGGCCATAATTTTGAAAGTTGTTCAGAATAGAGTTGATTCAGACATAATATATTCTAATACCAATCATGTTTTCCTTCCCTCACTTATGCCCCCAGGTTTCTTCCTAACCTGAAACTGCCCTCTTGTCAGGTACATCACAAACATATTTTGTATTACTTGCTACAACAAAATTTAAGGGAATGGGAAATGGATTTTTAGAAAAATAAGCCAATAAAATCCAGTCTATGAAATTTAATGGCTATATGACATTCACCTATGTAAATCTAACAGTTAAAATTGTTTAATAAAACATAATATGATACTTATGGTCATTACATGACTAAAATTTTAACCCTGACATCTAAAATACATTGCATTAAATTTATTTTGTATGTGGATTTTATTGTGACAATGTTCATATCTTCCCTATCATAAATGAAGCTTTATAAAATATTTTATAATAAATTTTAGAATTTCACTGAAGTAGATAAAATCTACAAGTTTAAAATTCAATAAAATTGAAGATAACTAAAACTAAGTGGGAAATATAAATTTGCCTATAAAATATAGCAATTTATCTCAAGTAAGGGAATGCTGCTTTATATCAGAAAATATTATGTTATAAATACAGTTTAAGTGGGTGCATTAATAAGTAAAATATTGCAATAAAAATGAAGTAAAATACTGATTAGGCATTGAAAAATCAATGTGAATTAGACATTGATTTATTATTGAATGTGCATAAAGTTCCTTAGTGTAATGGGATAAACATAACTTTCTTAAGGTAGAAGAGGGCAGCAAAAGGCAGCAGTAGTTTGTGACACACACACACACACACACACACACACACACACACACACACACACACTGCATCATGTTGTGCTGTTTGTTCTGTCCTTAAAAGAAGCACTTTCATTGTTTCTTGTAAAACTTGTTTCAGAACTATAAATTTTTCTTACAAATTTGCCAGTACATGAACGTCTATATGGTTCCTTAAAATCTGAATGGTAATCTACCTTGATAGAGTATTTTTGGAGAGCTGCTAATTTACTTGATTTTTGTACTGTATCCTGAATTCTCTTCTGGTTCACAGAATTTCATTTGTTTTATCAATCTTTCAGTCTTTTCTTTCTGTGTATGTTCCTTTTTAAAATCTTGCTACTTTCAGTATTTTCTCTCCATCTTTGGCTTCTTGTGAGATTGAATATAATGTGTCTTGGGGTTTTCCTGATCAAGTCTATCTTCATTGGAATCCTTTAGGCCTCTTGGAACTTGATGCTTGTATTTCCCAACTCCAGTTACCAATAATTTCTTTATAGTTTCTTCATCAAATGTGTTCCTTCCTGTTCCTTAGAGTCCTCAATGATTTCTATACCGTTTCTTTTTAATTCTTCTCATAATTCACCTGGTGTTCTTTTTTTTTTTTTCACTTTACATTGTTTCTAAGAGGTTTCTTACCTCTTTCTCATCTCTGATATTCTAGAGTTTTCTTTATTTTTTCTCAGCTACTGTTATTTTGGTATTCATTACTTCTATTGAGCTATTATTTTTCTATCACCTTCCACTCTCTTCATTTCTCTCATTTTTGATGATACTATTTTTCTCATTTGGTCTCATATTTTCCTGTGCTTTGATGATTACATTTGCTTTTTTTTTTTTAAGTTCATCAAGCATACTTATCAACATGTCATTGAGCTCTCTATTGGAGGATTTGCTGAGCTGTCTGGTATCTTTGTCCCTTCTGTGATATTGTTTTAGCTCATTGAAGTTGGTGGGTTTTTTTTTCCTGCTTCCTTGACTGGATTTCTAGAGTTTTTCTATATTGAGGGTAAATATTTTTAATTAAACTTGATTGGAAAATGCTGAAGGATTAGGCTATGGGTTGATTTCTTCTTTCTGTGGCAGACTTCACTGAATGAAAAGAATTTATAATTGTGAACACCAATAGTTTGCTGGTAGATCCAAAGTGTAAAAGCATATATGGTCACATATTTCAGGTTTGAAATGTAATAAAATAAAGGATGGGTGTTGATTCTACTGGGACCTAGTTTGAAAGTTTAGGTTGTGCCAAAAGTTTTAGAGTAGGCTCAGCAAGAGACAAATCTCACTTGGAAAGGTGGAACTGCAAGATATTCAGAGAGATGTGGGCAATAATAGGGCACAGAATTTATGCTTGGTGGCATAAATTATGAGATGAGTTTCTAGATTCTCAGAGAACAGTTCAATCTTATAGAAGAAAAACTGATAATTATTAAAGGAGGTTAAATTTACAAATATCTTTATTTTGTAGATACTACTTTCTACATTCGTTCACAAGTAACATAGGAAGATAAATAAGGAAGGAAGTCACTCTATAAGATGTATCAGGTCTGACATTTAGATGGATTCTGCTTGAGGCAAAAATAAGGACAAATAAATATACCTGTTGATTTTTCCAAAAATTTTAGATACATACACAGAAACAATTTTGTCAATTAAGGTCTGGACTAGTTTATCATAATTTTTGCAGGTCAGTATGTCTTCTAAAATAATTTATGTAATCAAAGTAAGTTTTTAAAAAAACATGTAGTCAAGTTCAACATTAGAATTAACACAAAATACCCAAATATATATTTTTCGAGCTTAAATAGGCCTTTATTATATATAATGATTAACTTTATATACATATATATATAAAATCTTTATTTAAGCACCATGATTACAAGCATGATTGTATTTGGGTTTCAGTCATAAAGAGAACACCCCCCTTCACCAGTGCAACATTCCCACCACCCAAATATATTTAAAGCCCGTACAACCTTTGCCAAAGTAAATTTGTCCACACTACAGTTATTCAATGCATTTTATGTCTTTATATACTAAACATTTAATATCATAGCATTCAAATAATATCTATGGAATGAATCTTAACATATCTATAGTTAACATGTATTATTTTAATTTTAAATCTAGTTCATGTAAATATTTTGAACATTCTTTTTAGAACTTCAATTTTACATTTATTTATATCTGGTGCTTAGCTTTAGAGCAGGGGTCTCAAACTCAATTTACTTGGGGGCCACAGAAGGCAAAGCTGGGGTGAGGCAGAGCCACATAAGGGATTTCGCTTACCGAATATTCACAATAGAAAATCACATTAGTAAGGAAAAAATCGCAAAAAATCGCATTAAACATTTGCATACCCCGAACGGAACTGCTCGGGATATGTGAATGTTTAATACTAAATTTTTCTTACTAATGTGATTTTTATTGCGATTATTCACTTACCAAATTTACTTACCGAATTACTGCGATATTTGAAGGCCAGCCGCGGGCCAAAAAATGTTGTACGGAGGGCCGCAAATGGCCCGCGGGCCGCAAGTTTGAGACTCCTGCTGTAGGGTGTATGTTCATTACATTTTACATCACTTTACCACTCTACGGTTTTATTAGCATTAAGTATAGACCCACTAGCCTCACTTCATGCCTCTTATAACCTGCATCATAAACATTTATTTTTCTCTAAGGTGCTGCGAATTTGTTTGTGTTCCTAAGCAAAACCTTAGTTGGTCAGATAATCCTTACTGGGAATAAGCGGGTACACAAGGCAGACGAATATGAAATATGAAAATGACCACACAAAATGCATTGTATGGGTACTCATGTCCAAGGGACACGAGACAAATTTACTGGTCAGCAGATGACATTTTTAAGCACAAACTTTGCTATGCAAGGTATTTTCAGGGAAAACAAAGAGCAGAGGATTTTCCCAATGAGACCAGGCCCTAGAATTTACATATTAAATAACTATTTGATGTAGGTGAGAAAGAGCCCTGCTAGAGGGCTGTGAAACATGAGCGAGAGCAGGTTTTTCAAGAAACCAGGAGGAGAGAGACAGAGATATTTATGATGTTTATGTAGTTGCCTGAAAATAGATTTTTTGGGGAGACAGAAATATTATCTAAACTATGTTTACCATCATAGAGCTAGACTCAGAAAAAACAAGCGGCTAGTGCCAGGTTATACTAGAAGAGTCACAAATAAACTAGCCAGCGGGGAATTTTGGTGGTTTTTTTGGTACTGACATTTCTTTGTCTGAAGGATAGCTAAGGCCGAATTTCTGTAGTGGCAAAAGAGACAAAAATTCAAAAAAGAGAAAACGTAATGTTAGAGTCATGTCAGAATTATAGCCAATAATCCACACCAAGTGTCAATGAATGACTTCTCTGTATGGGCCTTTTGGCAGATAATTCTTGGGAGGAAAATTAGGCACTACACCAGGAAAGCAAAAGCCACCTCTGGTGTGTGCCTTCTTTTGCAGGTGGTAACAATAAGGTTATATAATAATATCCTTTATGAATGTGCTAAATAATATGAAACTATTTCCCTTTAGTGACTATATAAAGTTAGAATTAGGATTAGAGTTTGGGTTTGGGTTAAGGTTCAGGATTTGTTTTGACCATAGTATATATTGGGAATAAGATTTAGAGTGTGAGTGATTACTAACTTTATAGAAATTGTGAACACAGGACAAATCTATTTATAAAATTTATAAAATAAAGTATATGATTTAAATTGAAAGAAGGATTAGAATTAGGGTTAGAGTTGGCTTTTAGGTTAAGATTAGAATTAAGATTATGAGGGGCCGGAGAGATAGCATGGAGGTAAGGCATTTGCCTTTCATGCAGGAGGTCATCGGTTCGAATCCTGGCACCCCATATGGTCCCCCGTGCCTGCCAGGAGCAATTTCTGAGCCTGGAGCCAGGAATAACTCCTGAGCACTGCCGGGTGTGACCCAAAAACCACAAAAAAAAAAAAAAGAATTAAGATTATGATTTGATCATGGTAAAACTTGGTTATTGATTTTATGGTTAGTGGGCTTATTCTTGGGTTATATGATCTAAAACTATGGAAAAATATTGTGTTTGGGCTAGGTTAGGCTGTGCTTTTGAGTTAGTTTTAAGGGTTTTCTTTATAATAGCATACTTTGAGGTTGAATATTAGGAAGAGTATGAACATTAATTTTAGAGCTATTGGTAATGTGTAGACAATGCTATGTTAATGATTAAATGATAATGAGGAATAAGGTTCACGATAATGAAACATTTAAGATTAGGATTAGTGTCAGGTGAGAGAGTAAAGTTTGTGTTTTTATTATAGGTAGACATTAAAAATAAATTTAGGCTGAAAAATTTTCTTAACTAGAATAATTGGCAATAATGTGTCAAGACTAGTAAATGTTAAGATTAAATTCAGGATTAGGTTTTGGATTAGGACTTTAGTTAGAATTTATGATTTGCTTTTGATGATAGCTTGCATTCTTATTTAAAGTCAGGGGGAGTATAATTATTAAATTTACAGCTATTGATAATGTTCAGTTAAGCCTCTGATAAATTCTTGATCAGAATCATGATAGAGTTAAGGATTCGTTTAGGGAGAGATAGTACAGTGGGTAGAGATTTTGTTTCATACCAGGGCTTGGTTCCTGGATCTTATATCATCTACAAGCCCACTAAAAATAATCTGAAAGCTCATAATAAGGAATCATCACTGAACACCACTGGGTGTGGTCCCCAAACAAAAAACAAACAAAATCTACTGAATTAACTCTAGGTTAAATATATGGTCTGTTTATAGTGTAGAATAAGAATGAAAATTAGGCTGAGGATCATAAGCTTATCTATAGATTAATTGATTATATATGTTTAAGGCATCCTAATAAAGGTAACTCAGGGGTCAGAGTGACAGCACAGTGGTAGGGCCTTTGCCTTGCACTCAGTCAACCTGGGAAGAACCCTAGTTGGATTTCTTCATATTCCCTTATCCCATATGGTCCCCAGAGCCTGCCAGGAGCGATTTTGCATCGCAGAGCCAGGAGTGACCTGGAGCAATGCTAGATGGGGTCAAAAACCAATAACCAAAAAAAAATTAAATAAAATAATTAATAATAATAATATAAATCAGATTAAGGTATAGGGCTAAGGGTAGTTCAGGTTCTATATTATTTCCTTAAACTATATGTTATTAAATTTTTGTTACATACAAGTTTTTGTTCAAATGATTGAATTCTTGCAAAGATGAGCATTAATATTCATATTTATTTATATCATATCAGTTTTCAGTAGAGCATGTCACTTCGAAAGTAATTGGTTACTTTCATCTCACTTCAAAAGTTATCCTTTCTTCCACTTCCTCCCTCTCAAACTATTTCCGCTCTTGTAACCTCAGCTTTGAGTTCTGGAATCCAGATTTTTCCATGTCTTTGAAAAGAAGTACAAACATTTAAACTGCTGGTAACAAGGAGTTTGTTTTACAAATAATTTTGCATATTTTTCTATGCAATAGACTAACTTTATTTGGGAAGGCGCACCCGTTTACACTCAGAAGTTACTCTTGGCTCTGTGCTCACAAATTACACCTGGCAGGCATGTGGGACCATATAGGATGCCTGCGATCAAACCCAGTCAGCTGTGTTCAAGGCAAATGCTTTACCCACTATATATTGCTCTAACCCCTTACTTTTAAAACATATTTTTCCTGACCTCTATTCATTGGACAGAATTATACATTTAATTCAAATTTTGAAAGATCAATGACATTCAAAGGGATTGAAATCTAAATCTAGATATTTAACTTGAAAATCTTTCTTTCTTGAAAGTAATGTTAAAACTATATAAAAATATAGTGGTAAGCAAATTTTTTTTCTATCATGACTAGAATATTTGTCATGTCAAATACTAGCATTGTGTGCCTTCAGTGTAAAATGAGTTGACTAAGTAGCAAGAAGTCATAAATGTATGAAGTTACTTTGTTGAAAATTTTCTTTCATCCTTCAATAAACAAGTGATTATTCTTGAATCACTAAGGACAGGTACAAATTTATTTTTAATATTAATAATTACCAATAATATTAAATTATGTCAGTAAAAATGTCTTCAGTTTTGTTCAGACTAATTAGTTTTTTCATGCTTTCATCATTTAGTCACATTTCAGGGGTAAATTATCCCTAACTAATCAGTGAATTACAAATTAATAATTCCTTCTTTTATGTCTAGAATTGACTTGTTTAGCTTCTAACTATTAAATTTTTCTGAAAAATTAGAAAATATTTTTTAAAAATAAATTATTATGAATTTAAAGAGATTTTCTTTGTATCTTAGTAAAATAATTTTGTCTTTAAAATATAAATAAAATAATTTATATTCATAAAATATAGTTTAGGAGAGGGCTTGGCATTTGCGTTGCATACTATCAATCTGTAATATGTCCCTGCGTATGCACTGCATAAGCTACTGAGTCAAACCAGATGTGTTTCCTGATTTTTTTATTATTAATATGTGTGTGCCATAATTCATGGCCCATTCTATACCTTATCTATAAATTATCTATATATACTTTATCTCTCTATATACATACTAATATATAAAGGCAATTTTTATAAAAATAAGGTGAAAGTAATTTAACTGAAATTAAATGTTTAAATAATTTATTAAATTACTAATCTATAACAAAAATGAAAATATTTAATTTGGTAAAATTCAAGCTGAATTAACTTCATACTCTGCAATTATTATCAGATCTATACAACTGATAATTGAGTCCAGGGTGAGCATCATGTAAAACAAGAACACTCTGTCAGTGACTTTTATAAGAAAAAAAGAAAATGAAAGAATCAAGGATATAACAAATATTCTAAAACCTAAGAATTGCTGAAGACATAGCTATGTCGCCAATGACACATACTTCCTACCCTCTAACAAACATTTTATAATGGTTATATCCCAGGATTGGAATTTTGAGTCAATGATATTAAATTTATATAATTAAATTATTAATTCTAAAATATTTAGGCATTTTGACCGTCCTAATGCTTTATATACTTTTCTTCTATTATCTCTCTCTTTCTTTTCTTTTCTTTTCTTTTTTTTTTGGTTTTTGGGTCACACCCGGCAGTGATCAGGGGTTACTTTCTGACTCTACTCTCAGAAATCGCTCCTGGCAGGCTCAGGGGACCATATATGATGCCAGGATTTGAACCACCATCCTTCTGCATGCAAGGCAAACACCTTACCTCAATGCTATATCTCCGGCTCCTTCTATTCTCAGTTTGAATTATGATATACTTTTTAGTAGTTATCTTGTATTTCTACCATCTTTTTTTTTTTTTTTTTTTTTTTTAGTTTTTGGGCCACACCCAGTGGCGCTCAGGGGTCACTCCTGGCTATCTGCTCGGAAATAGCTCCTGGCATGCACAGAGGGACCATATGGGGCACTGGGATTCGAACCAACCACTTTAGGTTGTGGGTCTGCTGCTTGCAAGGCAAACACCACTGTGCTATCTCTCCGGCCCCATATTTCTACTATCTAAAGTAATAGGAATCACTTTTCTTCCCATATTGAATTGAGAGCTCATATTTCATCCTCATGAAATAAGCACTTTTATTTAAAATTTTTTTGAAGCATTACAATTTTTATATATAATCTAGAGAAATAAATTTAGCAAAATTGAATAAGTATTTGTCTACTGGCTTAAGGAGAAGACAGTGAGTAATTTTTCACGTATAATTTAGATGTTTTTACACCTCTTCTAAAACTTCATGTTTTAAAATTATCATATACATACAAGTATGAGTCAACCCACATATAAGCAGAGCCCCCCCCCTCCAATTTTAACCTAAAAACTGCAAAAACTTAGTGACTGGAGTATAAACCAGGGGGAAAATGCAGCAGGCACTGGTAAATCTATAAACTAAAAATATATGCCAAAACAATTACAATAATTGAGGAATCTGTAGGTTACATGTTTTTCAATATTTATTGCTAAAGAAAAACAGTAAACTAGCAACAATAACTTTAAAACTTTAAATAAAGTGCAGAAAACCTTAGCTGAATAGGTAATCAAGCTAAATCACAAAGGTTAAAATCCTTCAAAACTGGATTCCTCCTTCTCCTCATTTGTATGTCCAAACAGAGCTTCAGCTGTATCTGATGTGAGTGGATCAGCATAGACATTGTCGTCATCACTGAGTTCGCAAATATCTTCATCACTGCTGTCGGTCTCATACAAAGTGCGGAATATTGTGGGTTAAATAGTTCAATGGCATACAGTTCAGTTCAGCCGCCTACCTCTTCAGCTCAGTCGCGACGTGTGGACTGAGCTGAAGCAATGCCCCCTCCATCAGACTGGAGACTTAGTAGGTAACTGGAGACTAAGTAGTAGTGATTTGCACGCGCACTGAATCAAATAAGCTCTATGACCCAGGTATGAGCTGAGTTCTGGTTTTTGGCACTGATTTTGTGCTGGAAAAATTAGGATTATACTCTAGTACATAGGTTTATAGTGGGAATTTATATATTGAATTATTACTAATTTGAATAATTATTTATGAAGATATTGCTATTTTTATCTCAAACTAAGAAAAAATTTCTTAGTTGTTAATTTTATTTAAAATTACAAAATCTACTTGATAAAATGTTATGTTCTTTTATTTTAAGTGTATATGTACTTCTAGATAATTTCCAGGCTGTCATTTACCCATTCAAAAATAACACAATTTAACATATTTTAGAAATTATCTTTTTTAAAATAATCTTTATGTAAGCACCGTGATTACAAACATGTTTGCAGTTAGTTGGGTTTCATTTATAAAACAAACATTCCACTTCACCAGTGCAACCTTCCCATAATCTCCCTCTTCACCACCTATCTATTTCCACCATTGTCATGATTAGATAAACTCCTCAGAGACATAAATGGTCAATTCAGATTCTTATATCAATGTTTCCCTCTACATATTGATTTTATTTTATAGCCATCTTTCTTCCCTGCAACCAAACAATGCAACCATAGTAGTTCAAGGGAATTTTTGTTTCATGTTTTGGTGTCAAAGATAAAATAAACCTGCATTTTTCATCAAGTTTACTTAAAATGTTTGAAGGAAGGCTCTTATTGATTTTTCTTTTGGTTTGAGAAGTATATTTGGCCTGGCAAGTATTCTCACTTATCCTCAGATGAGAAATCAAGCACTGTGTTGACTTTTACAATTTATATGGAGCGCAGAAAAACCTCATAAAAATCAGCAATAATAAAGTAAACAAAATTAAAGACGAAAGAGATGAAAAAAATTTTGGATGGGGAAAAAATGATTCAATTTTACATAATACCACTCTGTATGAGTCCTTGCAATAATTACTGCCATAATTGCTACATATTAATAGTAGCTAGATTTAAGTGATATTATTTTATAAAATTAATAATATCAAATAAATGAAATTATTATTATTTGACCAAATAAAAGTCTCAGAAATGCTAAAGACAATTATAATCTTTATCTTCCTTCTAAAATAAAACAAAATAAAACTTGAATTACTCCCTGAGGCAGAGTGCCAAAGTGGAAAACAAATCTTGTCATAGAAGTTACCTATTCATAGTCAAAATAAGAGCTGGGAAAATTAGATAACTCTTGCCACTGTAGCAAAATAGGTTGAGCTAGTTTTCATTAATGAATGTTAATTGACTCTTAATTCTAGGATCAGGACTAACCAATGTTTCTACTACCAAATTTCTTTTTATAGCATTTACAAATTGGACAGCTAAATGGTGTAGATTTCAATTATACTTTATGTTTATATAATTGGTGTAACACATTTCAACCAGCACAACAAAAATGACAATGACCTACCCATGAGTATAAATGTTTCCATTCTCTATTTGTTTAAACAAATTAAAAATAAAACAAGTATCAAACTGGAACAATAATTAGCAGTAATTTTTAAAACAATAACAAGTTTGTAGAGTTGTTACTGCTTTCAAACAGTGAATACTTTCAAGACTACCCATGTGTTTTATTATTTCCTAGGATATTCTTTTCCATTATTTCAGTGGAAATTGATCATATTTATTTAATTCTTATAGTTTTTAATATTTTATATATTTTATTTATTTTAAATTAATATATATTATAGCAGTAGGGAATTTGCCTTGCACTCGGCTGACCAGAATGGACCTGGGTTCAATCCCTGGCATCCCATATGATCCCCCAAGTCAGGCATGACTTCTGAGTGCATAGCCAGAAATAACCTCTGAGAGTCACCAGGGTTGCCCCCCCCAAAAGAAGCTAATTTAAATTTAAAATATAAACAAATATAATTTAAGTTGTTGATACAAAAGCAAACATGCTGAATTTGCTATAAAACATTAACTTTAAAGTATGAGAAAATTTATTTCTTCAGTTGATTCTGAAGATTTTGTAAGTTTATGCTCATCTGTTTTAAACAAGTAAAAAGAGATGCAGTTTTATCAGGACCATATATGGAGAAACTTTTTTGTTCGTTTAAAGTGAAGAGATAAAAGTGAAAAATATGGCTAATAAGATAGTAGAGGAGTTATAATAAAATGAAATACTATGTCATACTAATGCAAGAAGTAATATCCAAATAGACATATACTAAAAATTTTATTTTTTTTATTGTGGAGGTATACCATGATCTTAATTCTGGCTCTTTTCTTATAGATAACTCCAGGTGATGCTTGGAGGCCTATAAGTTATTTAACCTTCCTTTGATGGATTTTGAGTATGCCACCTGCAAGAACATTGCCTTTATTATCTTCTTTTTGATTTGTCCTACATTTTTCTCTCACACATGCTATTCATACACCATTGCTGTAGCCAGCCAAGACCAATCTGTGGGAATACCCTTTTTTTTTACCAGAAAGAATAGAAAAGCAAAGAAAGGAAAAGAATAAAATAAAAAGAGAGAAGAAAAGAAAAACAAAGAGAAGTAAAGAGAAGGAAAAAAGATGAAAAAAGAAAGAAAGAAAGAAGAAAGAAAAAAAGAATTGAGAAAGAAAGAAAGCAAAAGAAAGAAAGAAAGAGAAAAAGAAAGAAAGAAAGAAGAAAGAAAAAAAGAATTGAGAAAGAAAGAAAGCAAAAGAAAGAAAGAAAGAGAAAAAGAGAAAGAAAGAAAGAAAGCAAAAGAAAAAGAAAGAAAGAAGAAAGAAAGAAAGAAAGAGAGAGAGAGAGAGAAAGAAAGAAAGAAAGAAAGAAAGAAAGAAAGAAAGAAAGAAAGAAAGAAAGAAAGAAAGAAAGAAAGAAAGAAAGAAAGAAAGAAAGAAAGAAAGAAAGAAAGAAAGAAAGAAAGAAAGAAAGAAAAAGAGAAAGAAAGAAAGAAAGCAAAAGAAAAAGAAAGAAAGAAGAAAGAAAGAAAGAAAGAAAGAAAGAAAGAAAGAAAGAAAAAGAAAGAAAGAAAGAAAGAAAAAGAAAGAAAGAAAGAAAGAAAGAAAGAAAGAAAGAAAGAAAGAAAGAAAGAAAGAAAGAAAGAAAGAAAGAGAGAAAGAAAGAAACAAAGAAAGAAGAAAGAAAGAAGAAATAGTATGACAAGCAACTATTTAACTCTTAAATCTCAGTCTGGAGATTGACTTAAACAAGATCAATACACACATGAAATATAAATGATATAAAGTATAATAACTCCTGGAATTAAACAGGTCTTTCTTCTTGAATATATACAATCCCAAATGCTTCACTAACCACTTTAGTCCTGTGTGGATTTGAGTTCCCAGGCAAAACTTTTCTAAATTGTCACACTTGATAAATTTGTCTTTACAGACATGTCCTCTTAAGTATGAGAGAATGCTTGAGGCAAAAAAATGAACATTTTTATTAGTAACAGAATAAGCAAACACATCGCAACATGAGACAATTTAATAAAGTAATTATCACAATAAGAAAACCTATTCAGCTCTAGGCATAAACTTCTTAAATGCTATATCATTCAGTAAAATTATTCTACATATAAATTCTTTATAAAAGGCAAATACCTCTGTGAAAAACTCCAAATATTTCTCATCATTTTCCCATTAATTCCATGCTGCATTATTATATTATGTACCAAATGTGTAATTATTTTATGTGTTGATATGTTCTTATTAATCAACATCTTTAATTTTATTTGAATGGCTCTAGTAATTGTGCTTTATATTCAATATATTAGTAAGGTCAGGATACTGTATATTCTGCTACATCCTCTGTTTTAACAGTTAACTATTATGTTTATAATATAGTATTTTATATATAACAAAATGTACTATATATTCCTTATGGCATACTATAGTATCCTGTATATTACATGTATATTAATACCCTGTGCAATATAACGCTAAAGAAACTTTAACTAAAATTTTAATATTTCAGGAAAAATGAATAATTATCATATCAAATATATCCTAAATTGTTATTGTGTGCATAACTTTGTTACTTGCAGTCACAAATAATGTACAGATGATATAGTCTTCAAGGAGTAAGACTGTTCTCTGATGCGAATTTTCTAGTGAGATAATATTCTGCCCCAAATCAGGTTTTTTTTTTTCTTTTTTGAGAGAAAAAAGGTAAATCATCTTTTTTATACTTTGTTTTTAAATAATTTTGAGGGCTGTTGTTTTTTTCACTATCAACCCTCTCTCTCAGAGGGCTCAACTTTTTATGGTGATGTTAGCAGAAAGTAGATAATCTGGAAAGATGAAATGCCTAGAATTCATAAGACAAGAAACCTTGTTTCAGAAACTAGCACTAGTAAGGTTTGGAGGAGGCAATCCATTGTGGATCTAAAGCTACGAAAGTCATACACAACTCAGCATTGACAAACAAGACTGGTTTAACAAAAGCAAGATTATATTAAACTTTATTTAATTTTTACATCTATATCCTATTCTTTCCTATCTTTACATTGTACTTGCCTGCAGAAACAGAAGAAACTGTATATTTATTTGTAAACTCTATTATATGAGAAGCTAAGTAAAGAAATGAAATCACAACTTCTACTTGTAAGAGATTTTTCTCATCACAGTACTGTAATCAGACTGTGGATGAAATGTGTATTCCTCATGGGTGGCATTTTTATGGTTTTCTTACAAAGACTTCTATATCTTGTACTTCCAGCTATAGAAACTCTCACTTTAGAAGTTATGCTGTGAAGCTTTCCTTTGCTCTGCCTATTTTCTCTCTGCCTTCATTATCTCTTTTGCTTTCTTCACTCTCCACTCCTTACAAGCTGTGGATAATCAACAATTTCTCATGAATTAACTACCTAATCTCCTTTTATTCTACACTGCCATCTGGCTGTCCTTTCCTACTTTCTTTCATAGTTTAATTCGAAAGTAATATTTTAACAATATTAACATTTAAATACTGAATTAACTTACAGTTATACTCATTTTAGCTGTTTTTAATCCTTTAACAATAAGATTTCTGGTGATTTTTTTCTATCAATAATTAAAAATACTAGATATATAATTAAACTGAGTTTTATAAATTAGTTTCTACTCTAATCTGTAGAGATAATACTTTTGTGTATGTATGAAAATTATTATATTTTGCAATAAAGTCATTAAGACATTGTCAAAAGTTTACTAAGCTACTTGTTTTTTTTCTGAACGTTGAAATTTGAATCCATATTGACATCATTGGTGTATTTCTATGGGATGACATTATTGAAAAATTTGGAGTTGTCATGTGGCTGAAACAATTCCTTGCTCCAGGAACCCTAAGCACTGTGGCTGATATTGAAGTTTTTATGGGGTATATTTTCATCAGTCAGACCTTCTTGAAGTACAAGAAGGATAGCAGAGCTTACCCCAACTCAGTTTCTTATATTGTTTCTCTTAAGCTTCATCCCATAGTTCTCTAATGTGTTGTTTATTTCTTTCTAACTCTTTTTCATTTTCTATTGTTTTTGTTTGGTTTACTGCATCTCATTTTTTAGCTATCAAAAAGGCTACAGTTTCCTTAGTTAATATATTTCTGTTGCTCAGACTTCTATTACATTTTTATACATTAAAAAATAAAAAGAAGGGGCCTGAGAGATGGCATGGAGGTAAGGCATTTGCCTTGCATGCCGAAGGACCGTGGTTAGAATTCCTGCATCTCATATGTTTCCCCAAGCTTGCCAGGAGCGATTTCTGAGTGTAGAACCAGGAGTATCCCCTGAGCGCTGCTGGGTGTAACACCAAAAAAAAAAAAAAAAAGCACAAACAAAAATAAAAATAAGTAGGGGCCAGAGAGATAGCACATCATGTAGGACGTTTGCCTTGTATGTGGCTGACCCAGGAGGTACCCGGTTCAATTCCCAGCATCCCATATGGTCCCCAGCCTACCACGGGCAATTTCTGAGTGCAGAGCCAGAAATGCCCTTTCAGCTCTGCTGAGTGTGGTCCATAAACTAATCAATCAATGAATCAGTCAATAAATAAAGTTTTAAAAAGAACGTTGAAAGAGGGCCATTGACAAAACAGACAGGGAATTGTCCCTACCTTCCCTTCCCAGATTACCAACTTTCAGCTGTGTGGCCATAACCTTTAATCTCTTTCAAAAACAGTCTATGGAACTGTCAAACACAGGCATGACAACTGCATATATATATATATATATATATATATATATATATATATATATATATATATATATATATATATATATATATATCCATTGTTTCAGCTGCCAGTGTTTCCAGAATTATGATAAGGTATTTATGTGAATGGATTAAGGAGGTGCCTACACTCACTCCAATAAAAAGCTCTGGTGAAATTACTGGAAAACTTGGGATTTTAATTATATTGGTGTTTCTGCAGAGGGCCATAGGGAATATTGTATTTTAAGATCTCCAATGCCTCATTATCTAATCACTTAACAGGTTGTTTAGAAAAGCCCAATATCTGAAAATTATTTTTCTCTTGCTACTCTGAAATTTTTATTAAAATTTAGATTATCTTTTGTCTTTTTATTATGATAGAGAAGCAATCTCAATTTCTTCTTCCAAAAGATAAACTTTATTAATCTGCTTCAAAAGTCCATACTCTCAACATAGTAAGTAGTTTTGCCCTACTATCTTACCCTGTATACCCTGAGTGATGCCACATTTTACTACCAGTTTAAAATGGCAAGAAATCTTTTCTAAACTGAAGTATTCTCTACAATTAAACTACCATGACTCCCTATAGCTTTAAATCCAAGTTCTTTTTGCTTCGTTTGAAATAACATGATACCTAAATAATATAACTGTTAGCTGAAGATTTTCTAATATTAAGAGAAACAAAAGCACTTTGAAATGTATTGCTCATCTATATTAAATTTCCCATGGTACTGTAATCTCATGTATACTTCTTTTTGCTACAATCTCCAATTTAAATTCTATTAGGAGGCACTCCAATTTCAAGTGGGAATATAAACATGGAGTACATTTGTCCCAAATGAATTAATTCTCAATTCCACTAAAGACCAAGTGACCTCTATGTGGAGTTTTGCCTATGGGATATTATAGATAGCCCACTGTAAATGGGAGGCATCGGAAAATATCCCAAAACATTTAGAAATTGCCTTTAGAGGATAAGCCCACAATGATTAGAATTGCAAGCACATATCTTGGATAACTGGGCTTCTGTTTTATTGACTATGTCTTAATTTTACGAAATTTGCACAAGCCTACTAGATCTATAACTGCCAAACACTATGTTTTTTCAATGTCCTCATCCAGAGACAGATAAAAGTGCAAGCGCTGGACATCACACCATATAATAATATCTAATACATTAGATGCAGTCATTAGATATCCTTAGTGTAAAATAGGTTACATAATAATCAGTTCAACTGGGAATGGAGCAATAGCACAGTGGGAAGGGCATTTGTCTTTAATGCAGCCAACCTGGGTTTGACTCCTGGCATCCCTTATCTGGCTAGAAGTGATTCCAGAGTTTAGAGCCAGGAGTAACCCCTGAGTAAAACCAGGTTAGACTCCAAAATAAACAAAAAATTCAGTTAAAATGAAATGTTTTATTATACATATAATACATAATAATATATTATATACTATTTATTTTGGGAGTGAGGATGCTCCTAACCAATGGCCAGGAAGACTGAAGAACACTTCTCAAAGTATTCAATCAAAAAAATAATTGAAAAATATACTAATTTTTTCTGGGTTATACAGGGATTCATAATGTACTCAAGGCTTAATAAAATCTTTGTAAAGTATATTTATACTATTGTTTTAACTATGGTAAATTACATTTCTGAAGCATATCTTTCCACAAATTTTGATTCTCAGCATGTATAGGGATCTAAATATCCCAAAATTTTCTTCAGAATTCAAATATAATACTGCAATAAATAAAAAACTGGTTATCCTTCCTTAAAAATTAGGCATTGAAATGTGCAATCAACTGTTCGTTTTGTTAGATTGTTAAGGTAGCAACTCCACTTGTTTGTAAAACTTTCTAACCTAAGGAATTGCATGTCACTGCCTCTGGGTAATCGATTCAGTGCTGGCAATATGTTTCCTTGGAGAAAATAAGGTAGATTTCTAGTCAATTCTTGCCTAAGGCTGACCTAATAGTGCTTCTGGCAATTTTTATTTGTTTGTTTGTTTTGAAAATATTTTATTGAATCTTATTCATAAGTACATAATGGGATATAGACAGACAAAAGCTTGGAAATCTATACCAATTAGAATGATATTTTTAAATATGTGCTCATTTCTCTGTCAAGTTACCATGGTTGTTCAGAATTTTAGCAAATTAAATAGTGTTTTACACATTCTGTAGAGTAGAGCTACTTTTTAAAATTTTTCTTGTGTCTGTATGAGATAAGGACCTTGAAAAAATGTTTTCTTTTGGGAGAAAGACTTGTTATGAAAATAAAGTCATTTTAAATAAAAATTTCGAAAAGATAATATGAAGGATAGTTTTTCAAGCAGCTAAAATCTCCATGTAAATCATTAGAAATAAAATTTCATAGAACATCAATGAATTTTTAGTTTGTCACAATGCAATAAAGGACATTAAACAGACTTAGGTAAATTATTAAAGTTTAGAATACAAAATAATATTTGTTAATTTGTCTTTCAAGTAAGGTTGATACATACAACTCATTAAAATAAAAAGAAAAAATGTTGAACATAAGATTGCTTACTTTTTATCTAGGATTTTAATCATGATTTGTTGATTTAAAAATTATTTTATAATTTACCCTATCTAAAGTGAATTGAACATTTTTTTAAAAATCAAGGTAATAGGGCAGAGCAATAGCACGTCAGCTTGGGTGTTTGCCTCGCACATGGTGGCAGACCAGGTTTTGTTCCCTGACATCCTAGATGGTCCCCATGCCTACACAATAAAACCTACAAAAGCCTGCTGTAAGAAATGAAAGAGAACAGAAGAAAATGGAAACAGCCTGTTTATGGATTGGGAGGATTAATATTATTAGAATGGCAATACACCTCAAAGCTTAGTACAGATTTAATTCAATTTCATAATTCATGACATTTATTAAACAAGTGGATTAAGTACTCCTGAAATTCATTCAGAAAAATATATTCCCACTAGTAGCTAGAGCTATCTTTAGGAAAAAGTATATGGGAGACAACACTTTCCCCCAACATTAAATTGCATTACAAAGCAATAGTCATTAAAATAACAGGGTATTGGAGCAATATGATAAATAAATCATAAATATCAATAAAAATAGACTCTAAGATCACTGGAAGAGACTTGAGTATTCAGAGACTGTTCCCAGGAATGCAATTAACTAATATTTGATAAGTGGGCAAGAAATGCAAAATGAAGCAAAGAAAGCCTCTTCAACATCTGGTGTTGGTATAACTGGTCAGCAAAATGCAAAAAGTGAACTCAGAGCTTCATATAACATTACACACAAGGTCAAATCCAAATAGATTAAAGACCTTGATATCAGACCTGAATCCATAAGGTATATAGAACAATACTTAAGTAAAACACTCCATGACATTGAGACTAAAGCTATCTTTATGGAGGAAAATCATTGTTTATAAAAGTGGAAGCAGAGATAAACAGATCAGACTATATTAAGCTGAAAAGCTCTGCACCTCAAAGAATGTAATGACTAGG
The DNA here is from genome assembly GCF_024139225.1 of Suncus etruscus. Classification (NCBI taxonomy): domain Eukaryota; kingdom Metazoa; phylum Chordata; class Mammalia; order Eulipotyphla; family Soricidae; genus Suncus; species Suncus etruscus. The sequence continues at coordinate 27,479,152 of NC_064863.1, forward strand.
ATACAAGGTCATCCATAGAATGGGATAAACTATTCACCCAATAACATCAGATAAGTAGCTAATATCTAAGATATTCAAGGTACTGACAAGCTTAACAAGAAAAAAAATCTAACTCCATCAAAAAATGGGTATAAGAAATGTACAGACACTTCCTCCAAAAAGAAATATAAAAGGTAAAAAATGGCACAAAAATGCTCCACATCACTAATCATCAGAAAGAGGCAAATCAAAACATCAATGAGGTACCATCTCACACCATAGGGACTGGCCCGCATCACAAAGTACAAGAACAATCTGTGCAGGAGGGAAGTGAAGAGAATGAAGAAAAAGGAACTCTTGTTCACTGCTGGTGGGAGTGCTATCTAGTCCAGCCTTTATGGAAAACAATATGAAGAGTCGACAAAAAAACTGGACATTGAGTTCTCATATGATCCAGCTACCACTCCTAAGGATCTACCCTAGGAACACAAAACACACAATACAAATTGCCTTCTGCACATCTTTACTCATCTTTATTGTCTCTAGGTATTATTACAATAATGTCTTTTATTTTTCTTAAATCCCATAGATGAATGAGACTACATATATATTGATTGCAGTGCAATTCTAATAGCCAGAGTCTAAAAACAACCCAAAAGCCCTTTGAAGGATGAATGGCTAAAGAAACTGTGATACATATGCACAATGGAATACTATGCAGCCATCAGGAGAGATGAAGTCTATAATTTTCATATATTATATGGATAAATATGGAAACTATTATGCTGAATTAAGTAAATCAGAGGGAGATAGATACACTCATTTATGGAATTTAAGAAAAATAAAAGAAAATATTGTAATGATACCCAGAATATAAAGATTAGGGCTGGAAGTACTGGCTCATGATATGAATCTTACCACAAAAAGTGATGAATACAGTTAAGGAAATAACCACACTAAAAATGATGATGAATGGTAATAAGTGAAAGAAGTAGAATGGCTGGATAGAATGCCTGTATAGAATACAGGCATGGGATTACAGGAGAAAGGAGATTGTGGTTGTGGGCATTGGTGATGGGATGTTACACTGGTGAAGGGGTATACTCATCTTATGACTGAAAACAAACTACAAACATGTTTATAATCAGGTTGCTGAAATAAATATATCATTTAAAAATAAATAAAATACAATAGCAGTAATATGGAAATAATTCAATGTTCTACAACAGATTAATAAAAATTATACTATGTACACACATTTTTAACCATAAATATTATGAAATAATGTAGCCAACTGCACTTTGAATAGAACTGGACTATATCATATTAAATGAAATAAAACATAGAAAAATGGACAGATAGTAGATTACCCATCAGTCTGTGGTTAAGGATAAACATGACTTTGAATGGAGCCATCACATATTAGGAAATCCTGGGTCCTGGATTATAGTTGAGTCTTTCAAGCAAATTGAAGAGAAGAACAGGTTGGATGGAATAGAAATGTTATTGGAAATAGCATAATGTCATTGGTGGAGAGTTTGGTATTTTGATATTAATGACTTATGTTGTGACATTCAATATATAAACATTAACAGTATTTTAAATGTGTGACCCATGCAATTAGAACTTAAAATAGAATTTTAATAATAATAGTTATATTTTAAAAATGTCATTAAAATTTGTAAAGATATATAATAATGCAATCAATTCTATTACCAGTCAAACTTCAAAACATATAATGTAACCAGAAGCTCTTAACAAAACCTTCAACAAAGATTAAATAGGTATGCCATAGTTTTCCTCTAGTTAACATATTTTATATTTTGTGAATTGGCATATAGCTTACAAAATGTATATAAAAATCATTTAACCACAAATATTGGAACGTATTTGATTTAATAGTACTTAATAAAAATACTTCTCCAAGCAAACTTTCTTTGTCTTTAAAAATAATGCTAATAACATATAAGATGTTTAGATAAATTATGAATGTTAAATTGAAAAAATGATTAATGATTTTAAGTTTAAATTCTTATGTTGTATTTAAGATGATTTAGCCCTGAATAAACATCTGTTTGGTACTATGTTACATCCAGATATAGATAATTAATGACATATATATAATCACAGAAAATGACATGTTCAGATCCATTATGAGCAGTGCTTTGAAACGATATTTGTCACAACCTGTCATTCTGTCATTATATCGCATTATGTATCTATAAAAAGATGTATACCTTTCATTTTGAAGTACTTTAGAAATCTAAAATATAATTTCTATAGTTTCTGGCTACACACATTTTTAATTTTTAGTTGGTATGACAAATACATATGCTTTTGATCAAGTAAATATTAAATTCTACTCATCTGTAAAATGATATTTATTCTCATCGTCTCACCCTAAGCAGGTGGCTTAATTTCAGTGTACTTCAGAGATATAATTTCAGGCTTATTAAAACATTTATTATGACTACTGATCATTTTCTATACAGATGAAAATATATTTATTGAGCTGTTATTATTATTTTCCTTTTCTTTGAGAGTTTATTTTAGAATACTCAATGAATCTGGGATTTTCAAAAGAAGTGGTTTTTGAATCACTATGGATTAATGAGAAATTTGTATGTTACTTTAAGATTATATATATTCATTATATGTTATAGACTATTCTGAACATTGATATAAAGTTTGATTCAAGTAATTAAACTTTGAAGAACATTTATCATGAAGACCTATATAATTAATGCCAGTGTGGGAGCTTCAGGTGACTTATGTGAAGTTAAGAAGTAGAGATCCCGGGGCCGGGCGGTGGCGCTAAAGGTAAGGTGCCTGCCTTGCCTGGGCTAACCTTGGACGGACCGCGGTTCGATCCCCCGGTGTCCCATATGGTCCCCCAAGCCAGGAGCAAACTTCTGAGCACATAGCCAGGAGTAACCCCTGAGCGTTACCGGGTGTGGCCCAAAAACCAAAAAAAAAAAAAAAAAGAAGTAGAGATCCCAAGAAAAAACAATCAGTTTTCTTTATCTATTCTACACCTACCTTCCTAGGAATAGTTGAGGGGAAAAGAATAGGGCTATGAGTCTTGCTCTTTGTAGTAAAAAGAAAAGTTACTCCTACACCTCTACCAGATCTTTCAGTTCCGTTTTCTTTTCTTCACAGAACAGATTTTAGGAGGAGGGAAACAATGAAGTAAAAAGCGGTTTTATTTGTACATTCTGAGGAAAGAAGGGTGAAGAGGAGTGAGAGAGAGAGAGAGAGAGAGAGAGAGAGAGAGAGAGAGAGAGAGAGAGAGAGAGAGAGAGAGATTAGCCTGTTCAAGAGACAACATCGGCTTCTCCAAAGGTTGAGAGGGCTCTAGTTGACATGCAACTGCTAGAATATGAAATTACACATTTCAAGAGACTAGGTAAGGGAGATATGTGCCCAATCACCTTGTATGGAGGCAAATGCAAATATGTAGGTATGTTCTTCCTTAATTACAATATGGCTTATATAAGGTTTCCCCAATTTACCCCACAAGTGGCGCTTTCAAGCTTGATAAGAGTCCAATGCTAGAGTAGTTGTCATGTGAAAGAGTTTCTAGACGTTGACAATCTTTCTTTGATATTCCTTTTCTGACCATAAATTTTGCTGTATTTTTTTAAGTAAGTAGCCCTGCTTCTCTGAACCTGGAGAGAGGTCAGGTAAAGATATATTGGGCCTTAGTTCCTGTGTTCACAATGTGGGTCCTGACAGTCTTAGGACTAGAGAAAGAACATCTCCTTTCAATTCCTTTCTTTGATTTTATTACATTCCCAAGAACTTCTATTACATTTCAGTAACTCATTATCATAGAAGGGTACTATCCCTCTCTTTAATTTCTTGCTTCAATATTATGTGTTATTACAATATTTATTTACTCAGTAATTTGTTAAATGTTTATAGATAACTTTCTTTTTGGGAGATACTGTTTTAGATTATAAGTGAGAACCAAACTTTAGGTTTTGTAGACAGTGTATAAGATGAAGAAATTATTTTAACAATAGATTAGTATAAGTACAATAGTATAAATATGATAAAGTTTAGTATGATAAATCTCATAATAATCTACTGAAAAAAAACTGCTCATCATCTCTAAAAACACTATTTCTCACTATTTCCAACCACAACTGAGCAGAACGTTTCCTGGCACCTTAAAGGAAGTTTTTGGGGTTCGAGAATAAACATGCCTAGAGACTGTAGTTGGTCTCAAGACAGTATACTTCAAGGGTGGAGAGGCCCTGTATCTTTTAAGCTAAGGGAGTTTCCTTTTTAATGTTCCCAATACTTACTATGCCTATGCAAAACAAAATAAAACAAAACAAAAACTAACTTGCCACACCAGCCCCCTTTTTTCTTTTTCTTTTCTTTTAAATTAATATTCATAGATTTTGGACAGGACTCTCACCCTCATTCTTTTTATTTTAACAGAATCATGGAACATGAATGATCTTGTTCTGCTTCATATTTTTATGTCATCCTACAATTTTTTTTAAAAGTGGATGTTATTGGGGCAAAGCAGTCTAATGAGCATTCAGTGGAAATAAAAAATAATCAGACCTAAATATTCAACTCAAATAAAAGACAATAATATCAAAAATCCCAAACTACAACAAGCTCTACACAAAAAGGGACCTTTTACACTAGAATTCCAGGGGGCAGGGATGGAGGTGTGGGAATCATGCTGTTGAATATGGCAGAGGATGTCAACACTGGTGGTGGGAATGACCCTATTTTACTGTCACTATGTACTTAGATTCAACTGTAAAAGACTTGCATTTCACATTGGTCTCAATAATGAGAATGTATGAGGGCAATGGAGAGCCTGTTTAGAGTACAGGTGGGGGTCGGGTGGGGAAGAGGGAGACTTGGGACATTGGTGATGGGAATGTTCCACTGATGATGGGTGGTGTTCTTTACATGACTGAAACCCAAACACAATCATGTATGTAATCAAGGTGTTTAAATAAAAAATATATATTTAAAAAAATAAAAAATAGATTATTACAAGATAAATCAAAACTATTCGACACAGTAGTTAAAATTTTAAATATAAAAAAACAGTGAGGGGCTGGAGAGACAGTAGAGCAAATACTGCACTTGCCATACATTCCTATGACCCCATAACAGCTCCACACTCCTAAGAATGATCTTAGCAGAGAGCCAGAGGCATACCCTAGGTACAGCTAAATGCAACAGGCTTAGGTCAGAGCTATAGCACAGCGACAGGGCATTTGAGTTGTAAGCGGCTGATCCAGGAGGGACTGGCATTTGATTCCTTGCTTTTTCTATGGTCCCCTGAGCCTGCCATGAGAGATTTCTCAGTGCAGAGCCAGGAATAATGCCTCAGTGCTGCCTGGTGTGGCCCCAAAAACTGAAGAAAAACAAAAAGATATCACAGCCTTTAAAAAAGGGAAAAAAGACAAATAAGTAAAAAAAAATTAAAAAATGTACATTGATGATTAAATGGTGGCATTTGAACAATGATATAAAACAAAAATGAGGTAATTTTCAAACAAAATATCAATAAAGCCAGTCTAGATACATGCATTACCTATTGAGAAGGCCTTAAGATTGATCATCCTGTACATATCAGAGAAATAACCAGGAGGCCACTGTAAGTTAATAAGGAGTAGCAAGAAATGAGGTCATAAAGGTGAAATGAGAAGCTAGAACTTGAAAAAGCTTAGATATCATTGTAAAACTCTGCTTTTATATTTGAAGATTTACTGTGATAGAAATTCTGCAAATAACAGTTCAAAAGTTGTGACTGCAAGTAGATTGAATAAGTAAAAGACACGTGTTTTTTTTTTAAAGTTGTATCATTGGCTGTTTCCTTTCTCATTCATTTGCATTTTTTCATTTTCATGTAAATGAAGCCACAAAGCATATAATATCTATTGTATGACTTTTCACCTTCAGTAAACCCTTATGAAGATCGCTGTAGAGTTGTATATCATTAGTTCTTTTTACTTTTTCTTTTGCACAGAAATAGTAATGATGTGATGATTATTGTTTAGCATTTGCATTTTTGAATAATTAAAAAACTGCTATGAAGTTAGGTACATTTTCAATGAAAGCTTTCAAGATCCACACATTCATATATTTGTTACAAAAATAAATAAAATTGGTATTTGCTTTTTAAATGTTACTTTTTAAAAAATATCTTTAAGCAAGTTTGTAGTTGAGTTTTAGTAATACAAAAGAGTACCCCCTTTACAGTGCAGGGTCCCCACTACCAATGCCCTCCATCTCCCTCCTCCCACACCCCTGCCTGTATTCCAGACTGATATTCTATTTCTCTCACTTACTACCATTGTACAATAGTTGTCAGTGAAATTATTTCTCTAATATCACCTCTTTTTTTGTTAAACCAAAATAAAATCTTTTGTTATATTTTAATAAGAAATTTTATAATTTTATTATTTTTATATTCCAAGCCCTAATACATATTTATAATATTTGATGTGGATGTATATATTATATACATATACATCAAATACTAATACATGTATATATTTGTTACATTAACATTTTTGTAAAATACTATTTTATTCTACTTGCCTATATTATTTTTTTTTAAATAAATTGGTTAAAATAGTGGATCTTGTGTACAGAGAAAGTTTAGTGGGAAAGATGATGAGGTTCTGGCTCCATAACCACATGTGCATTCTATGCCCTATCTCAACATTCTAGGAGTATATCTCAGGAGAAAACCTGAGTACAAAGCTAGTAGTAGGCTCAAGAACCGCCAGCTATGGCCTCCAAAAAAAATAAATAAGTGAACTTTTTTTCCGAAATCTATATTATTTACTTTAATGTATTTTTTCATATAACACCATACTTTTAAAACCTTGATTTCTGAATTTTTATAATTTTTGTAAGTTTATTTCTGTAACAAAAACTTATTTCTTTGTTTTTTTTCTTTATTCTTTTTTTATTCAATATTTTTATTTTATGGCCTGTGTTCTTATTCATACCTTATTTCCAGCAGCAAATGTTCTTATGAGCATTGCTGTGTATCCTAGAAGTCTCCTTAAGCACCAATTCAGAGGCCACATTATCCCCCACTACAACACAAAACAAATTTTTTTTTTGTTTTATTTTTTTTGGGCCACACCCGGTAACGCTCAGGGGTTACTCCTGGCTATGTGCTCAGAAGTTGCTCCTGGCTTGGGGGACCATATGGGACACCGGGGGATCGAACCGCTGTCTGTCCAAGGCTAGCGCAGGCAAGGCAGGCACCTTACCTTTAGCGCCACCGCCCGGCCCCAACACAAAACAAATTTAAAAAAATCTTTAAAAGCAAAAAATAAAACTAAAAATGTATATTTAAATTTCTAGATTTATTGTGAAATGAGTTTGTTATTTCTCTTATTATATGCTTAAATTGGATAGAAATTTAACTATAGCTATAAAACATCTTACAGTATTGATTCTTTTTATAAACACTACATTTTCAAATATTATAGTTTTTTTTTAACTTTTTTAAATTTTGGGCTACACCCTTTAATGCTCAGGGGTTACTCCTGGCTATGAGCTCAGAAATTGCTTCTGACTTGGTGACCAATTGGGACTCCAGGGGTATTAACCACAGTCTGTCCTGTGTCAGCTGCGTGCAACACAAACACCCTATTGATGCGCCATTGCTCTAGCCACAGATATTATATTTTAATATAGAATCTCAACTTATGCTTCTTTTAAATAAAATTTTTTTCTTTGGCATTTCATATTTCAATGGTATAACTGATAACTTTATTTATTTATTAACAGGAACACAAATTTTCCTTTGTCTTCTTTGCCATTTTATTATGACATCAACTCAAATGTCTTGTGACAAGTGTTCTTTTCAATGGGGTCTTCTTCTATAATTGGTTTTGCGATGGTTCAGTCCTGATGACCCAGTATTATCTCTCTACCTTTTATCACATTAATCACTATTAACCATGAAATTTAGGTTCAATTATCTATTCTTTTTGTCACACACTTCAAGAGACTATAAGCTTTTTTCTGACAGCTAATAATAATAATAATAATGATAATTTATCACCAAAATGATAGTATACTTACTATAAGAGCTCAGTAAATATTTATTAAACTGATTTTTATAATTAATGGGTTTCTCCATAGATTTGAACTATCTCTTTTTCAAGAAGTCTATATAAGAAGAATATTAGAGTTAAAAAATAGAAATAAAGTTCAATTACATGTTCAGATGCATTAACCTTAAATTAAAATAGCAATATTAAAAAACTAAGTGGATGTCCTAATGCAGCAATATGTAGGGGAAGAGAAAAGAAAACATATTTTCTGTCCCTTAGTAGTGAAATTCTTTGATATAATCACTTTAGAAGCTTTCACAAATGCACTATAATGTCACTTGTACATTATAATTATACAAACGCTTTGATAATTTATATCCTCCCTGTGATTCATGACTGGATCATTTAATTCCTTAGGAACATGATATCACTATAAGTTTTATGTTCAATAAAACCACTGGGATTGCTACCTTTCCTATTAAAATGGAGAAATTGTATTTGTGCTGTCATCTAATTTTTCCCCTTTGAAACAAATTTTATTATGTTCGTTTCAGAGTTTTGTTAACTGTCTAAATCTGTCTTATGCAAACATTTACCTAGAGAAATGATTTCATCCAAAAGAAGGTTATGTAACACTTGATTATATTGTCTCTATTTCTATGTTGAATAGTGAGAGTATACTTTTTTGTTTTGTTTTGTTTTGTTTTGGCCATACCAGTTTGATGCTCAGGCTAAGCCCTCAGGCTAAGTGCTCAGAAATTGCCCCTGGCTTGGGGGGACCATATGGGACACCGGGGGATGGAACATCGGTCCTTCCTTGGCTAGCGCTTGCAAGACAGACACCTTATCTCTAGCGCCACCTTGCCGACCCCGTGATAGTACACATTCTAACTCTAAAAAAACCATTTCTGGATTACTTTATAACTCTGTAAATTATGAAATACAGCATAAATAAAAGGTTTTATTTTACTGTATACAGGTCAGTTTAGAAAAATCATAGCAAAATATGCAATATTTTGAGAGCTATTTGGCTCTATTTGGCAGTTGTAATTAAATATTATTTTAGATTATGTAAATGTCAATATTTTAATATTTTCTTTATTTTAACAAAAAATATTCGGCTATAAAATTAAGATGATATTTTACTAAAATAACTATCATAATAGGTTAATAAAAAACAAAACAACTACTAAACAACTAAGTTTAGAACAAAAACTCTATTAGATTTTTACAAGTATTCAATTTGAAAACATGCAATAATAACAAGATTGATAATTTGCTACAAATATTAGACTATAAGATATTATTTATATTTTGCCTGAAAAGTATCAGGTTACTATATTATAAATACTAGAATTTTGAGGAGTAATAATAACTGGTTATGGGTAATTTGCATTGTAATTTCTGTTTAAGTTTTGAAGTTAAAAATCCTTTCGTTCGGATGTTAGATTTATTTAAGAGCATCATAAAGATTCTGCATGGAGGTAAGGAAACTATTTTAAGCACTTCAGCATTTAAAATACTCTAAATTTATTTATATATATGAATATTAGGATCAACTTCTGAAATCTTAGAGCCCATAGTCAAATAGACTATGTCTTTTTATAAATGTAGTCTTTCTTTTTTTTTACCTTATCTTATTTCCTTCTCCAATGCTAGCACTAGAATTCTCTTTATTCCTCCAGAGACTATTGAAATATAAATCCAAAACCATATACAGAACCACATTTATTTTCCTGCTTTAATATTGTTCCCCTATCTCATTCAAAGATTGTTTGGAAGCAAAGCTGGAAGCTAAAACATGTGTGCTAATATTTTATTGCAATGTAAAATCCCAGAAAGGTAAAATAAGTCTGAGTTAAAGAAATAGGTAAATAAATATTATAGAATCACATAGTTTTCTTTTAGTACTTTATTTTTATAGTAGTTTGCTGGACAGAGGAAAATTGAAATTTGTCATACATCCCTTTCTTCACACATGCCTAAAGTGGACCTCTCCCCTTCATGAATATTCTATGCAAGAGATGTTCATTTGTCATATATGACTAACCTATGCTGACGTATGTCAATCACTCAAAATTTACATCTTTTACAGCTTCATTCTAAACACTAACACCTAAATCTTTTTACCTAAGTCACTACAGTCAGAAACGTAAATTTAAAATAAACAATTTGTATCAAAAAAACATAGACAAAGCATTAAGCATATGTGTGGACACAAACTATCATCACCTTAATAAAAATACTCCAAAGTATCAATCATTTTTATTCATTCATAATTTATTTCCAACACACTTTAATATAAGATATACAAGAACAGATCCAAAAGGTGGACACATTGGGTGGTGTGCCTTTTCCTAGTAAAGTGAGCATATTTTCACAAAATACACACACACACACACACACACACACACACACACACACACAAAGCCAATGTATATTTGGAATCTTGAAGAAATCAAACTTCACAGAAATTTGTAGTTTGATAAATTACATTGTATTTTATATTAAATCGAGAAAATAAAGGAAAATTACAAAATTATTAAATAAAAATAAATGTGAAACTAAAACACTATTATCAAGTTATTATTATTTTTATTCTTTTGGACATAAAACTTTAAAAATTAGTTTACATTTAGCTTTTATTCAGAAGCACTATTATAGTTGTTATAAATCCATTAGACATGTTATAGAACTTTTTTTGTTATAAACTTGCAAATATAGTATTTTATGGTTTCAAATCTGAGGTCATAGACTTGAGACAGTTTCTTGTTTTGTAATTTAATAATTCAATGTTCTTATTTTCCTTCTAAACCCTCATAACATATAATGTGTTTTTATTGTTTATGTTGAGATTTTTAACATAGAAGTGCACCTCATAATATATAATATATTTTTACTGTTTACTTTGATATTTTTCTAATAACTACTGTGACTTCCTTCTGACATATTTTATATGTCTAAGGTACTATATGATTTCATTTTTTGAGACGACTTAGGCATCTCTTATTGATTTTTGATGAAATTCTGGAGTGGACCAAGAAAACACTAACATCATTTCTTCAATATCAGTTAGGAGAAACACCATTTGTATTATGCTAGTAGATACAATCTATCTCAATGATATTCTACATGACCTTACACACATGCTTTTTTAGTATTAAAAAGTTAGCTCTGACAAACCTAAACCACAAACAATCCAGACCTATACCCTATATAACCCCCCCATGTACTATCCCCTCTCTCCCCCTCAGAAACCTGACTATCCCTTCACCCCTTAATCCAATCCCCAATATCCTCACCATGTTAAAACTTTTCACCCTCAGTTCTTAATCCATTAGGCATCAAGACCAACCTCCTACAACAACGAACCAATACCCAGTTCCCAAGTGAAGAGACATCCACTCAAACTCACACCTCGTTCCCGGCAAGAAAATGCAACTAACACCGCGACTAACTCATGCAGTGTGGCCATCCTAATCACCTCTCCCTATTGTGGATATGTGGCTTAATACCGGATTAGCTCCAAAAGGTCTCCCATTGCAAGAACTCTACCCAAGACCTCTCTGCGTGGACCCGACACCTCACGAGAAAATCTCAAAAAACAATGGGGAAGCCTATACTATCATCATAAGTATAGACCTATAAACTATATCATAAGTATAGACCTCTTATATTGTTTCTCTCCAAATGTAATCTCCTGTATCACTATATCCCCTTTTCTTTGGTTTTATTCTCCCCCTCTTGTTTGTTTATTTTTTTAATTTGTTTTGTTCTACCTTTTTGTTATTTGATTTGTTTTGTTCTTCTTTTGGGTCAAAGCTGGCTGCGCTCATTGGGTGCTCCTGGCTCTGTGTTCGGAAATTGCTCCTGGTGGGCATAGGGGACCATGTGGGATGCCAGGATGTGAACCGCTATTCTTCTGTAGGAAGGACAGATGCCTAGCCTCCATGCTATCTCTCCCAGCCCCACTTTATTCCTCTAATTATGTCCTTTATTTAATCATTTTGTTTTCTTTTAAGAAACTTTTTTCTTAAGATATGTCTGAGCATATATATTTTTAGTTTCTGTCATGGGTCTGTTTTCTTCTCTCTCCACCCCCAAATCCACCAGCAATATAATGTAGCACCACTTCTTCCTGCAAAGGCATATTAAAAATAGGGGAAATTTTACCTGTAAAAACAAGTTCTTATCTACTAGGGATAATAACATACTTTTTTTTACAACACAGGGACATCTCCCACCCTGAATGTATGTCATGGGGAGCCAACCTGGACTCCAGGGAAATAGGCACTGACCGTCCAGCCTTGACTCCTGGATTCCAGACATAGAAACGACAGAGTTCTCCACAATAGCTCCAGGAACCAAATCCCCTCCAGGGCATTCATAATGCTGCTCTGATGCCAACATACACCAGTTCTAAATTGATAACCTGACAATGAGGAAATGGGAACAACTAGATCTAAGAGCAAGTTATCCTTCCTCACCAGCCAACCATATGACAAAATCAGAAGACATGTCATCCTTTGATTTGTGCCAAAGCCAAGATCACTATATACAGATGACTGGTTGTTACAACCAGGACTAGACAGAATGCATCCTGGGACCACCACCAACAACAAGCTCTATCCTAGCTTTTGGTCTACAATCTGTTCAACAAACAAGATCTCCAAAACCAGAGGTCTGACTGAGACAACTGCAAGTGAACGGTCTTCCAGAAACATAACGAAAGACTCTATCCCAGGCTCCATCCTAGGAGCAACATAATGACCAAGAACACCAACCACAGAAGATGAATTAAAACGACACTGAAGAAGCAGAACTGCTAGAACCACAAAGAAAATCCTTCATCATTAGCTCCATTCCTTGAGCTGCACAGTCACCAAGATCTCTAGATACCGAGGTCTGATTTTACCATCCATGACGAAGCAGAAGTCTTCTATTGCTTTTCTTTCCCTCAGACAAAACCACATAACTCGATATATCTAGCTTAGCCTCTCAAATAGAGGGAGAAACAAGGGAGGGCACCAGGACCAAACAGATGTATGATCACTGATTGTAAGCTAGACAAAGAGGGGACCGCCTACTCTAGCAGCCAGGGGGGTGATGGTGAGGGATATGGGTTGCAGAAAGGGAACGGGGAAGGGGGGAGGACAAATTTGGTGGTGGGTATTCTCCTGATTCAATGTTAATATGTACCTAAAATACTAATGTGAAAGATATGTAAACCACTATGATCAAAATAAAAATTAAAAAAAGAATGAGGACAATACAGATTATTTCCCTTGTATATGGAATATAAATAATGTAAAGAAATAGTAAGAAATAAAAAAATGACCAAAGTAAAAAAAAAATTAGCTCTGGGATAATTGTGATAGTTGTTTGAGTACTTTATACTTGTATAAAACCCTAAATAAATCTATTGACTTAGAAAAATATTAGCTGTGACCTTCATTATCCGTGAAAAATTACTGAAGTTTAATATGCAATAGTATTAATTAAAGGAGGGTATAATCTATTTAAGTGGTTTTTCTAAAATTAACTATTTAGAATCTTGGCCTTTCTGTTATTTTTTAAATACATTTTGACCAAATCCAAAGTTCCCCGGGAACTATTCTAGGCTCTGTGCTTAGGGTGCTCTTTCATGGTGCTCATAAAACTTTATGAATTGCAGGGGATTGAACCTGGGTCATTTACCATTTATCTTACTTGGTAAATGCCTTTGGGACTGTGCTATCACTCTGGCTCTTCAATATTATTTATTTTTTCCTATACTTATTTATTTTCAAGTAATGATAGAGGGATAGACAAATAAGGGCAATTGTTTTCTGATTTTTACATATTTTATTAATTTCTTCAATATGAGTTTTAGAGTAGTTCTGTGTTAAATATGTATTTTGTATTTATTTTTTCTTGTGATTTTATTTTTTAAATTAAAAACGGTTTTATTTAGATGTGATGAGGTAAGGGAGACTAAGGATAAGAATAAAAGAGAGTTAAAGAAAAAGAGAGAGAGAGCAAGAGAGTAAGAGAGGGTGAGAAAGAGAGATAGAGAGAGACAGAGAGACATAGAGCGAGAGAGAGAAAAAGATGAGTAATATTCTCAAGAGAGAATGCAGGTTTCTCAAAAGGCAGAAAGGGTCCTGGTACACAACCCAGCATGAAAGTACGAAAGGTCACATCCTAAGAGGAGAGAGATGCAGGTGACTATGATTGGTCATTATGTACCCTGCCACATATGTGACTTTCCTTGTTAATTTTTATTTGATTTTACTATTTCAGTTGACAGAGATTTTGAGATCCAACCAACTGTGACAAGTGTTTACTTTAGGCTCTGTGCACATAGATAACTCCTGAAAGTACCAGAGATACAACTCTGGTTGAAATTCTGTTGGAAAACTCTATACAACAGGCTTGGTTTGGAAGGAATTGGTTAATTTAAGTATGTTCTCCTGGGCCAGGCGGTGGCGCTAAAGGTAAGGTGCCTGCCTTGCCTGCGCTAACCTTGGACGGACTGCAGTTCGATCCCCCGGTGTCCCATATGGTCCCCCAAGCCAGGAGCAACTTCTGAGCACATAGCCAGGAGTAACCCCTGAGCGTTACTGGGTGTGGCCCAAAAACCAAAAAAAAAAAAAAAAAAAAGTATGTTCTCCTAATGGGGGGGGGGGCAGAACAATAGCACAGCTGTAGGGGGTTTGTCTTGCACGTGGCTGACCCAAGACAGACCTGGGTTCCACATCTCCAACGTCCCATATGGTCACCCTAGTTGGAGAGATTTTTGAGCTCATAGTCAGGTGTAAACCATTGGGTGTGATCCCAAAAACAAAATCCAAAGAAAAAAAAAAACCAAATAAATAAAATGCTCTCCTAAACACTACTAGTAAAACCCTGAAATGTTATGGACTAGCATGTAAAAGAGGCTGCACATGTGAGTTAGCAAACTTTAGATTATATTTAAAGTTAGGGATAAAGGTTTTCTTAGAGATAAAGATTTTGAAAGGAAGAAAAATGATGACAAATAATAGAACTTAGAGACTACAGTGTTAGAGGTCAAAAGATAATACAAAAATAAATATGTAAGGACACCAAACAAATAAAAGGAGAATATGATATTGCCAATTTATATTGCCAATTTACGTAAGATTTCTACTAGCTTTTAAAATGTTTATAAAATTGTTAATCCCTGGGGTCTGACCAATAGTACTCAAAGTAGAGTATCTGTCTTATGTGAGGCCAACTGGAATTTGATTCCTAGCATCCTTTCTTACCCCCAAGCATGCCACGAGTGATTTCTGAATGCAGAGCTAGTATTAAACCATGATCACTGCTGGGTATGTCATACCAAAAAAGATTATTAATGCAACTTAAAAACATGTAGCAAGTTTATAATGCGTTAGAAGTATAAATAATTGAACTACAAGGTGTTTATTTATTATGTGTAACTATTCCTAAATAGATTTTTGCTTTGATAATAAGGAAAAATATTTGTTCTAGGGTGTGAACATAATTGTCTGATTAAGACATTATTTAAGCAAGTAGATCTTTATTTTCTTCCCAAATATGGTCATTTACTTATTTATTTTTAATTTTTAGTTATCAGATTCACAGTCTACATACTTTGAGTGTCTACACACCTCACCTCAAAGTTCTCATGGACAACCCTAGGTTCTGTACTTCAGAGTGACCTCTGGTAGTATTCAGTGGAAAAAGTGTGGTGTTGAATGTAAAACCAGGGTTCCTCAAAGTGTCTACACGCACTTATTTTCTTATTTTCTGCAGTATCTCTCTGGCTTCTGATTGGGTCATTTTATTTATTTATTTATGTATTTATTTGTTTATTTAATATTTATTTTGAGTTTTGGCCACACCTAGAGTTACTCTGGGTTCTTCCTGGCCCATCTCTCAGAACTCGCCCCAGGCAACTCAGGGGACCATATGGGATGCTAGGAATCAAACCCGGGCCCATCCTATCCCTGGTCAGGCACATGCAAGGCAAACAATTTACCGCTTTGCTAGCCTTCTGCCCTCCAAATAGGGTTATTTAAACTAGAACAAATTTTCCATAGAATAAAGTTCTATTTCTTGTTTTTTTTTAATCTTTATTTAAACAACTTGATTAAAAATATGATTGTAGTTGGGTTTCAATCATGTAAAGAACACCCCCCTTCACCAGTGCAACATTCCCATCACCAATGTCCCTAATCTCCCTCTTCCCCACCTCACACCCGCCTGTACTCTAGACAGGCTTCTACATCCTTCATTCATTCACATTTATATGCTAGTTCTCAATGTAGTTATTTTTTGGGGGAGGGGGGTCACACGCAGCAGAGCTCAGGGATTACTCCTGGCTCTACACTCAGAAATCGCTCCTGGCAGGCTCGGAGGACCATCTGTGATGCCGTGATTCGAACCACCATCCTTTTGCATGCAAGGCAAATGCTGTACCTCTATTCTATCTCTCTGGCCCTCTCAATATAGTTATTTCTCTAATTGCACTCATCACTTTTTGTGGTGAGCTTTATGTTGTGAGCTGGACCTGTCAGTCCTCTCTTTTGTCTCTAAGAATTATTGCAAAAATGTTTTTTTATTTTTTAGATGAGTGAGACTATTCTGCATCTATCTTTCTCCCTCTGACTTATTTCACTCAGCATAATAGATTCCATGTATGTCCATGTATAGGAAAATGTCATGACTTCATCTCTCGGTGGCTGCATAATATTCTATTGTTGTTTTTGTTTATGTAATACTACATTGTCAAAGGTTTCTTATTACATTTCCATAGACAATATGTGTGTATATATATATATATGCAAATGGCATCAATTTCTTTTATTTAGGTAGCTATTGACTGGGTATCTTAGTTTCTTTGTTTGTTGGCCATGCCCGGTAGTGCTTAGGGTTACTCCTGGTTCTGTGATTAGATATTATTCCTGGCAAGATTGGGGATATTGTGGATCGAACTCAGGTCTGCTTCATGCACGGCAAATGCCCAACTGGTTGTGCTACCTCTGCAGACCCTTAGCTTAGTGTCTTGAAGTTCTTGTATTGAAACCTAATCTTCACAGTGAAGGTATTTGGATGTGAGTCTTTTGCAAACAAATGAAGGTAAGAAGAGTATAATACTATGTATTATAATTATAGAAAGTGATATGACTGTATAAATGAAATACAATTCTATTTAATGTTGCAATAAATTGTGCTATTTATTTGCTTTGAGATAGATTTAATCCTTGTGCCAAAAATTTAAATTGTTCATTCATACATACTTGTTTTTTTCTAATATTGATCCACACCCAATGGTGTGCAGGACTTGCGCTTGGCTCAGTGCTTAGGCTTAACTTCTGCCTGATTTCAGGGAATCATAGATATTTCTGGGGACAGAACCTAATTAGCCACATTCAAGGCCATCTTCTTATGTTAAACTGTGATATTGTTCAGTTCAGATTTCTTTTATAAGCCCAAATTGTGCTTGGGTACTGCGTAGTAATGGCACTAAATCAGGCACTCACACAGGAAAAGCTTATGCTTTATCATTCAAGCTAACCCAGCTCTGTTTCCTTATACTTTTACAAAATATTTTGAATTCAGTTTCAGAAAACACTAAAAAACTTTTACAAAAGACTGTTTTCTTTTCTAGAGCATGTCCAATGTATTGAATTAATTTTACATACCTAATTAAACTTAATAGTCAGAATTTACTAAATCTTAATATTGCATGACAAGTATAAATCCAAAACAAACACATGTAAAGCATGTAGTTACTTTTTTTTTTTTTTTTGGTTTTGGGTCACATCTGGCAGCACTCAGGGGTCATTCCTGGCTCTACGCTCAGGAATCACCCTGGGCAGGCACGGGGAACCATCTGGGATGCCGGGATTAGAACCACTGAACTTCTGGACGCAAGGCAAACACCTTACTACATGTTATCTCTCCGGCCCTGCATTAGTTACTTCATAAATTAAAAAAACTGATTTATATATTGCATATCAATTTATAATGTGTTTTGAAATAATTTAATTTTATGAAGAGGAAATCTTGTTACTATCTTCTTTGTGCTTTTTCAGAAACAATGTAATTTAATCATCCACTCTTCTATTAAAATTTTTAATTTTAAATATCTTTTAAATTTAAAATATCTTTTAAAATAGTTTATTTCATTGTATAATAATGCAAAAGATAAACTATAAACCAATGAAAGAGAACTAGAGGCTTGAATGCTTTTATTTTAGTTACAAAAGTAATCATAAAATCAATAATAATACTCATGGGCATGTACTTAGCTAAAACAATAACAAATCTTCTCTTTTAGGTGTTTCATTGCCACTGAGCCTTGCTATCAAACTGCCATTTATACCTTCTGGCTCACAAAATTTAGTCAGTAATTTAAATTTCCTGGGAACTTCCATGGACATCTTGAAACCATGTATATTTTTAAGGGCTATTTTTATGTGCCATGCAGCCATACCACATAATATTATTAAGTTATATTCTCATATCACTTTGACAGAACATCAATTTGATGATATTTCTAAATACTAATATAAAATAAAAATGACAAATTGTGTGGGTAACAGTATTCTCTACAAATTAAATAGCAATACACTAAACTACAATAGGTATATTTCTAAGGGCTTTGTACCAGATGCATTTATTTTGGACAGTTATAGATGATGCGTTTCAGCAACCATCTCTGAGGTTTACATAGATAGACACAGATAAAAATAGGGATAAAGTTGATATAGAGATGATATCCCGGATCTTTAATGATCATAAAACATAACCACATACAAACATTTACATGTCTATGATTAAATTTTTACTTATTTTTATTTAAAATATAATTCACCTTAAGCATTTCTATTATGTCTGTTTTTTCATCTTCCAAAACTAAATATTTTTAACATTTTAATTATCAAGATATTTTATTAAGAAACTGAACACTTATTAAATGAAATATGTTTTTCTTCCATCATTATATATTGTCCATTGTACTATACCTATTGTTGGAAAGGTGAGGGCAAAAATGTCAATCAAATCTTAATGTTTCATTAAATTAATATGTATATAACTCATCACAAATGAGTATATAAAATGGTGAATTACATATCTTATTCATATTTACTCACTATATTGCCATTTTTTAAAAAAAAAAAGTGTGTTTGTCCAGCTGTGTGTAAGGCTTGCTCCTTGATCTGATTTCAGGGATCAACTTTGAGGTAACCATCTGCGGTGCCAGAGGTTGAACCCAGATATACTGCAGACATGGAAGTTGTCTTACCTGCTGTATTATTGTACTTGTCACTCTATGCCACAAAAATTTAATTCATATTTGGCTTGTTTCCACATCTTGACTAATGTAATACAATGAAGAAAAAAATGTATTTATACTTTTATATAAAAACCTTTGTGTGGGGCCAGTGAGGTGGCGCTAGAGGTAAGGTGTCTGTCTTGCAAGTGCTAGCCAAGGAAGGAATGCAATTCGATCCCCGGCATCCCATATGGTCCCCCAAGCCAGGGGCTATTTCTGAGCACTTAGCCAGGAGAAACCCCTGAGCATCAAACAGGTGTGGCCAAAAAAACCCAAAAAACAAACAAACAAGCAAACAAAAAAACTTTGTGTATTTTGAGTAAATTTCAAAAAGTGGTATGCTGCTTCTTTTAAGAATTGTATTTCTATTTTGTTTGAGTGATTGCCATATTGTATCCTATAGCATATGAATTAGACTGCTTTTACACCAGCAAGGATGGCAGTTTCTTTATCACCACTATCTCACCAACACTCACTGCTTACAGACCTTTTTATATTTGCCATTTTCACTGGTGTGGGATGATATCACAATGTCGTTTTGCTTTGCATTTCACTAATCGTAAGTAATGATGAATTTCTCCTGTTGATATATTGTGCAACCTCACATGTGGATTCTTCTGTTTAAAAATTAGTAAAAATGTTTTATTTAAAGTTATCCTGTTTTCCTATGATCTGAATTTTTAATTTTAACTCCACCATGAATAATTGGAAACAACTAAAATTTTCATTTAGATTTGAAAATATTTGCCTCCTGGTTGAAAGCTACTTCCTTATACTTAATTTTCAATCCCTAAAATATTACTCTTTAGTTTTAATAGTACATTCCTTTGTCGTTTAATTTTTTGATTTATTCTTATGTTTATACCTTTTAAATATTTTAATAAATTACTATTAGAAAATAAAAAACTGTGGAAGACTAGAATAAAATATATCAGTCTATGTAACCCAGAATTTGTCAGTATGTCAACATTATGTCTAACATACAACTTTATTTTTGTTGCAGTTTCTAATATTTTGGTTTCCCTTTAACTTTTCTGGAATATTTTAACCAAGATTCACTTATATTTTATTAGTATCAAAGATTTTATTGAATATCTATTCTTTAATTTCTTATGCATTATAATCTTCATAGATTTAATTACTTTGAACATATATAAAGTTCTGTGAAATATATTTTATAAATTCTGTTACTTAATTTATAATTTGCTTAATTTTAACATTTGTTTATATCCTTATTTAAAATAAGAAATAAAACTAGTTAAACAAATCTATTTTTTATTTACTTGACATAATTTTGTTTTCAAAAAATAATTTTTATTGCAATAACATAACTAAAGTATATATTTGGAAGTCATTCAAGCAGTGCTCAGGAGGCCTGGAGGCGCCAGTGTTGAATTTTAGACATTTTGGTTAAAGTCAGCATCAGAGCCTGCGATATGAGGGTGCTCAAATTATAGAGTGTTGAAATACCCAGGCCACCCCTACGGTGGGGCGTCCTGGCCTGCTCTTGGAAATCCCGGGGAGGATCTGGTGTAACCAGGAAGCCAATCTGGTTGGGAAAATGTATATGCTTTAAATTCTGCAAAAATTCCCATTCCACACTCCAAACATATTTTTATATTTTACATAAAATCAAGGTATCACTTGAAATTCTTGTAATAAAATAAAAAAAAATAAGAATCAAAATCATCTTTTCTCTAATTAAAAATTGGGTAAGTTATTTGAAATGTTTAGTAGTCAATATTTATCAACAATTCAGAGGGAAAAACACAAAAGTGAGTGATTTATAAGATTGTCCCAATTTGCATGCCAAATGGCAAGAAAAGACTAAAGGCAAAATGAGTTAGTATGTCAGAATTGAAAAAGGGTTTTAGTGTCTAACAAAACTGTAACTGCTGGTATTTTAATTTAGAATTTATTTATTTATATATTTATTTAATATTTTTATTTAAGCACCATGAATACAAACATGTTTGTAATTAGTTGGAGGGCATTGGGGAGGTTGGTGGTGGGAAGATTGCACTAAAATTTAGTGCAATTTTAGTATTTTAGAAATTCAAAATTTAAAATTTTAGAATTTTACAATAGAATTTAAAATTTTAGAGGTTTAGAATTTTGAATTTTAGAATTTTGAATTTTAGAACAGAATTTATAATTTTAGAAATTTAGAATTTTAAAATTTTAGAATAGAATTTAGAATTTTCGAATTTAGATTTTTAGAATTCTAAAAGAAGATTTAGAATTTAGAAATTTAGTATTTAAAATGTTAGAATAGTATTTAGAATTTAGAAATTTAAAATTTAGAATTTTAGAATGAAATTTAGAATTTTAGAAGTTTAGAATTTAATATTTTAGAATAGAATTTAGTTTTCTTTAGAAATTTAGAATATATAATTTTAGAATAGAATTTAGCATTTTAGAATTTTATTTTATTATTTTTTCTTTAGTTAGCCATCAGGATTACATTCATGTTCTTTTTATGTCTGAACCCAAATGTTGGTATTTTAAGGCATAATACTAGAAAGGAAAAACTACACGGAGAAATTTAAAAATACCGAAGAACTATCTTTCATAAGCTCGGGATTCATTAGTATGTTAGTGACAGAATACTAACAGCATAGAAAGAAACACAAAAAATAATGGGAGTAAATTATCTTAGTTGATACAGAACCAACAGTCTGCATTCCCCAAAGAATTTTTCAACTAACTTGGATTTGCAGAGACTGCTGGTCTTCAGACTTATACCTTAATGTCTGATAAAATCTATCAATCCAGACTGTCGGGCCAACTTATATCTAGTGGTGAATTGTATTCAGGAAATTCATAAAGTTAAGGAAGTTTTAGGTTGGGGAGTAGAGTTAGAGAAAACTTGAAGGACCAGTTAAACTTCTATAAATGGAAACATCAGACAGAAATATTGCAGTTGAGGAGACCAGGAATATGATTCAATACTAAAGAACATGTCTTAAATATTTGAGCTCTATAGAGATTTGTACTATAAATTAACTAAAAATAAACAAGCTAACAAATCAAATCTTGACCTCAGCTGGAACTTTCAGTATATTACAGGTGGCCCTGGAATACCTGTAATGACCCTAGATGAATAAAAATAAGGAGTAACTCCTGAACACCCCTGACCCAAAAACCAAAAAAAATAACATAAAATAAAATAAATTAAAAATTAAAAAATTAAAGAAAAAATAGCTGAGTATGCTGCAATGAACTCTGAATAAATGGCTAAGTTGATTAAAAAATAGAAAAGCAAATTATTCTATGTGAAATAAAAATATATAGTAGTACAAGAGTATAGTGAACCTAGAGTCAGTTTCTGGCAACCTAATATTGTTAGAAGTGATACTGAGAAAAATGAAAAAGACTTTTAGGCACTCTTCTCAAGAAAGAATAATTTTCAGAGAATCATATTTTCTTTGCCTTGAGCCAGTGCTACCATGAATATTTCCCCAAGGGGCTTATTGTTTATTTCTTTGGGGTAGGAAATGTTCATTGTTGATAAAGTATTTCCCCAAAGATTTAGCAGTATTATAGTTGAGAATGTCTTTCCTTCATGAAAATTTGAAGGGCATAAATCTTGCTATAGAAGTGGCACTGCCATTTCTTCTTGTAAACAACTAAAGATATTACACTTTGCTTCTTTTATCTACTCATACACAAAATCCTAACTTTAAGGAAGTTAAAAATAAGATTAGCAGTATACGAAGCTGTTAGGCTTATTGTTTTTAATGATGTGAGATAATGTTATTTTAAGAAAATAGTTATAGGAATAGGAGATAGTCAGATAGACTGAAAGAGAGAGAGAAAGGGAGAGTAAGATAGAAAATAAGGGAGCACAGAGTAAAAAATATGAGCTACTTAAAAGGGTAAAAGGTCAGCCACATGCAAAAAAGTGGTCTCAATCTTCATTTAACACATGCACAAAGGTCAAATCCAAATGGACCGAAGACCTTAATATCAGACCCAGAACCATAAGGTATATAGAAGAACACATAGGTAAATACTCCATGACATTGACACTAAAGGCATCTTCGAGAAGGAAACAGAACTATCCAAACAAGTGGAAGCAAAAATAAACCAATGCGACTAAAATTAAGCTGAGAAACTTCTGAATCTTAAAAAGAAATAGTGACTAGAATACAAAGGCCACCCACAGAATGGGAGGAAACTATTCACCCATCAGATAAGGGGCTAATATCTAACATATACAAGGTACTGACAGAACTTAATAAGAAAAAATATCTAACCTCATCAAATAATGGGGAGAAGAAATGAACAGATACTTCCTCAAAGAAGAAATACAAATAGCTGAAAGACACGTAATAAAATGCTCAACATCACTAATCATCAAGGAGATGCAAATCCAAACAACAATGAGGTACTATCTCACTCTACAGAGACTGCCACACATCACAAAGAATAAGAACAATCTTGCTGGTGGGGATGTGGCGAGAATTCACTACTAAAGGGAATGTCACCTAATCCAGCCTTTATGGAAAGCAATAGGGAGATTCCTCAAACAACGGGAAATTGAGCTCCCAAATGATCCAGGTATACCACTCCTAGGGATATACCCTAGAAACACAAAAATACAATTCAAAAATCTCTTTCTGATACCTATATTCATTGCAGTGCTATTTACAATAGCCAGACTCAGGAAACAACCCAGATGCCTGACAACAGATGAGTAGCTAAAGAAACTGTGGTACATATCCACAATATAATAAAATGTAGCCATCATGATAGTTGAAGTCATGAAATTTTCCTATACTTGGATGGACCTGGAAACTATTATGCTGAGTGAAATATGTCCAAAGGAGAGATAAAGTCACAGTATAATCTCACTCATCTATGAAATTAAAAAAAAAGATATTATATTTGTACTGAGATATTTGAGATGAGGACTGAAAGGACCAGCCCATGCTATGATGCTTACCACAGAGAGTAATGAGTTCAGTTACAGAAATAAATACAACTATCGTGACATTGGTAGTGAGTGAGAGAAATAAAATGCCTGTCTCGAATATAGGAAGGGGGTGTTGGAGGAGGGAAATGGGGGCCATTGGTGGTGGGAATATTGCACTGGTGAAGGGAGGTGTCCATTTTTATAATTGAAATCTAACTAAAAATGTGTTTGTAATCATTTTTTTAAATAAAGATATTAATAAAAAAGTGAAGTCCATGTCCCAGATTGTGGTGCATATTAGTCACCAAGGAGAATATATCACATGCATCAGCGTCTTTGACTTCCACTGTCTTGTAGCAATTTAAAAGTCACCCCGACCTTTTCTTTCTCTTCAATGTTTGTCCCTAAAATTTTAGATTTTATATTAAATCTGAATGCTTTATCATCATAATAGCAGGTTTCCAGGAAGAAAAAGGAGAAACATAAAAACAAACCAACAAAACAAAAGCAGAGAATGTTATTTCATCCAGACTTACTTGCTGAGATAACTCAACCTGTGTGCAACAGCGTTGCATAGTAGATTAGGAATTGCCTTCATTATACTATTACTCTGACCCCTTCAGTATATTAAAAAAAAAAAAAACACCCTGAGATATAATTGACACTTAACACAGTTTAATGTATACAACAAGTGATTTAATATTTAACTGAAGAATGAAATAATAGCCATGATAAATCTAATTAATAATCACCATCTCATTTCCAAATACATTGTTTATTCAAATAAAAGAAAAGCCAAAACGAACTATAGAAATTCTTTTTTTTTTTAATTTTTATTGTGACCCAAGTGCATTACAAATCTTTCACTGAATCATTTATGGTACATAGTGACAATGAATGAGGGGCATTCCCACCTAGTGCTGTCCTCCCTCCACCCCTTTTCCCAGCATGTATCCCATATCTGCCTCCTCTACCCCATAATGCTAGTGCAACTGGTCTCCACTTTACAGCTTGTTGTAGATTGAGAATACATTCCACCATCATTAGAGATAAAAAGGATAATAAAAAGGGGAAAAATTGGTAACAAATACCAAAAAAATAAAGAAGAGAGGAAAGAAAAAAAGAAAAATGGAAGAAAAAAGAAAAAATGCACCCAGCAAATAAAAATAAATCACCAAATAATAACCACAAAGTGAAAAAGAAAAAGTGGAAGAAAAAAGAGAAGAAAAATAAAGTCAAAAACTAACAAATCAAAACAAAACAAGAAAAAGTAGGGGTGCTGGAGTGGCAGGGTTTGGCGTTCCCCCCATTTTTTTTAGAGATTCTATAAATGACAGTAGAAATTAGTGTTGCAGAATAATTTAATTTAAAGATATATTTGAAGCATAAACCTTTGGGCTCTTTTTTACATCACTTTGAGCGGTTTTGGTTGAAAATAGGGTTTTTTTTTCCCTTGTATTTTCACTCAACTTCTTCTATGTTTGAATACACATTTTTCTTTTTTGGTCCAGTTTTGGCAAGGGCAGATCTCCAAGGAAAGGAAAAGGTTAGAAGGCCACTTAGAAGACTAATCCTAGATGAGAATCCATAAGCAGTTGCACCTGTTTACCAACACACTTCGATTCTGAAGCAACTCCCATGATGCTGGTCCCACAGTTAAACAAACAAACAAAGAAACAAAGTTCCAGGAGGTTGGATGCATAGTACAGTAGCTAGAGTGCTTGTTTTGCACTTGGTCAACCCAGAGTGGATTCCTGGTACCAAATGAACCTATCCATGTGATCCCAGAGTGCAGAGCCAGGAGTAAACTCTTGCATTGATCACAACTAAACACAACAGAGGTGTTTTGTGATTTCACATCATACTAAAGATTCAGTGAGACAAAAGCTGAGCTCCTTTGCTAATTCCAACAGTTTCAGTGTTGATTCGCCAGAGATTTTCTCTACATATTCAAGAAAATTATTCTAGCTATGTGGAGAATTAAGGTGCTCCTTCCAGTAAGCAACATTTGTGCTGAGGACTGATAATGCATTATATTGTTCATGAATGCATTACCATTTTCCAGATTATGGAGCTAGGAAGTTTAACTTGAGTACACAATAAAATAAAACATAACAAAGAAAATATATATGTTATGAATAATAAATCTGGAGTTTAAGAGAGAAATTGTTGGGTAGAGGATATGGTTAGCAAGAACAAGACACCCCTCAGCACCCCAACAATGAATCCTATAAAATTAAAAAATAATCATGATGAATTTTAATACCTCTAAATTCAAAGATATTTTACCAAAAAACAGTAAAATAAAGTGTTATTAATAAGAAGTAACTTAATAATGATAAAGGGTATATTAGAGATTTGTTTTTGAGAAAAATTGAAAGGTGTTGATCATTTTAGATCAGCCACAATTAATTTTTCTGTGTGAAATAAAGTAGTCACACTTGATAAAGTAATAAGAATGTAATACTGTCATATAAATTTGTATCTCCATATACATATATATAAAGTTGTATATTCAAAATATTATATACATCATATTATATGTTTGATTAAACTAACTAGACTTAACTTATTTACACATTAAGATAAAATATTACATTTAATCAAAAAGAAAAATGGACACCCAAAATATATACTTATATATTTATATGAATATTTAAAAGTTAAGTTACAAAAACATTTACAGATATGTAATTATAATAACTAAAAAAAATCCATTGTCCCTACCAGCAGAGATATAAGCAAGTGACCTCCAAATTTTATAGCTCTGGCTTTTATGATTAAACATTTATTTATTTAAAATAATCTTAAGGAAGAATTGCAATTTATTAAAAGTATATATCTTTTCTTTTTAATTTATTTTCTCTTTACTTCTTTTCCTGCCTCTTCCATATACTTTCCCCTTCCCCCTTTGGAAATCCGACTATCCCTTCACCCCTCAATCCCATCCAGATTTCCCACCTTATAAGAACTCTTCACCCTCAGTTCTTAATCCATCAGGCATAAAGACTGACCTCCTACTCCAATGAACCAGTAACCAGTACCCAAGCGAAGGACAACCAGTCAAACCCACACCTCATCCATCCCCTGCAAGAAAAGGCAACCAACACCCCAGCTGACTCATGCTGTGTGGTCCTCCTTAACAAAGCTTTCAAAATTGGACTGTTACTTGAAACTGGATTTAGCTCTAAAAGTATCTCCAATGCAAGAACTCATCCTAGATCTCCCTGCCGCAAATCTTTGCCAATATCAAGTGGGCCAGGTTGTGTGATGAAAAGGCACCCAGGAACCCACACACCACAAAGAAATCTCAAAAGACAATGGGGAAACCTATACTTCCATCATAAGTATAAGACCTGTATTACACGACCTCTTTACCCCCTTTTCCCCAAATGTAAGGTAGTCTCTTGCATCACTTTGTTCCTTTAATTACTTTTTTATTTCATTTTTTTCAAATATTATTTCTTTCCTTTTTTTTAAATTTTTTGGGGTTAATTTTTTTTTTTGAGGCTACACCCATTTGGTGCTCAGGGATTGCTCCTGGCTAAGGGCTCAGAAATTGCCCCTCGCTTGGGAGGATTATGTGGGACGCCAGGGGAATCAAACCATGGTCCTTCCTTGGTTAGCGCTTGCAGGGCAGAAACCTTACATCTAGCACCACCTCACCGGCCCCTAAATCTTTTTTTCTTTATATATAAGCAAATATATATTCATTTCTATTTTTATCTTATTTGGGTGTGTAACCTGTTTCTGTTTCTTCTCTTTCCATCGTCAAATGCACCATTTCTCCCTGCAAAGGCACACTAAAAAAGGGGGAAATCTTATGTATAAAAACAAGCTCTTATCTAGTAGGGATAAGAACACATACTTGTTTACAATACAGGGGCATCTCCCACCTTGAAAATATGTCAGGTGGGCCCAACTTAGACCCCAGGTGATTAGACACCAACTGTCCAACCTTGAACCCTGGATCCCAGACATAGAAACGACAAAGGTCCTCACAACAGCCACAGGAAACAAATCCCATCTGGGACATCCTTAATACTGCTCGGACACCAACAAGTGCCAGCTCTAATTTGATATCCTGACAACGAGGAAACTGGGAACAACTTGACCTAAGAGCAGGTTATCCTACCTCACCAGCTAACGATAAGACAAAATCAAAAGACTTGTAACCCTTTGGTCTGTCCAAATGCCAAGATCGGATTTATAGATGACTGGCTGACAGAACCATGACCAGACTGTATGTATCCTGGGATCAATTAAAAAGCCCTAGTCTAGGATTTGAGTTTGACCTGCACAACAACCATGATCTCCAGTTCCAGAGGTCTGTCTGAGACAATTGCAATGGAATGGGTCTTCTGGAAACATAACGAAAGACGCTATCCCAGGCCCCATCCTAGGATCAGCACAAAGACCAAGACCACCAACCACAGAAGACGGATTAAAATGACACTGAGGGAACAGAACTTCTAGAACCACAAAGAAAGACTTCATTATAAGTTCCACTCCTTGACCTGTGCAGATACTGAGACCTCTAGGTACAGAGGTCTGATTTTTTAAATATAATTTTTATTTTGATCATAGTGGCTTACATATTGTTGACAATAATATTTTAGGTAAATATTTACATAAAATCAGGAGGGATTCCCATCACCAAATTATCCTCCCTACACCTCCGTTTTTGTCCTACCTCCCATATCCTCTTCCCTCACCCCCAGGGCTGCTAGAATATGTGGTCCCCTATGTACCTAACCTACTACATAGTAGTCTTGCACCTGTTTGGTCTTGGTGCCTCCCTTATTTCCCCCTCTAATTGGGAGGCAGGACTAGCTAGTTCAAGTTGCGTGGCTTTGTTTGAAGAAGTAATAAACTGGGGTAAAAGTCTAATACTCTGAAAATGGGCGGAATCCTTCTAGAGGCTCTCATTATCGATTTGAGAGACGAAGGAGAAAAAGAAGATGAAACACTCCACCAGTACAAAAAGAAGTGTCAAATATCCAGTGAGGACTCCAACAATAACTATAAGCACCACAAAAAAAAACAGAAACAAAAACAAAAACAAAAAACAAACAAACAAAAAAACAACGCCATGGTCTTGAGATAAGAAACATGGCATAGCACATAAAAAAAGAAAAGGAAGGAAGAGAAAAAATAGGTATAACTGGGGGGACAACAGCTTCAATAACCACACCCAAAAAAGAGAAATCGACCAAAAATAGATAGGTAAATAATAATAATAATAAATAAAGATAAAATAATATATAAAAAATAAACAATGTTTTGTGCTGTTTGCATTTTTGTTTTTTTCCCTCCTGCCCTGGCACAGTAAATATTGGGGTCATTTGAAAAGGAATTCACTTGGCCTAAGAGATATGGGGTTTCTCCGTCCTTGAAGTATATTGTCATGGGATTAACTATAGACTCTGTTCAGGATCATTTACTCTCCCTGTGGTGCTTTTGTGGTGTTTGGAAGACTTCTTTTCTGTCCTGGGTGATACAATCAGACCTCTGTGTCTAGAGATCTCAGTATCTGCACAGATCCAGGGGTGGGATTTATGATGAAGTCAGTCTTTGTGGTTCTAGAAGTTCTGTTCCCTCAGTGTCATTTTAATCCATCTTCTGTGGTTGGTGTTCTTGGTCTTTGCACTGTACCTAGGGTGGTACCTAGGATAGCGTCTTTCTTTGTGCTTCCAGAAGCCCCATTCCGTTACAATTGTCTCTGCCAGACCTTTGGAACTGGGGATCATGGTTATTGTGCAGGTGGTAGTTCAAACCCTAGACTAGGGCTTTTTTATTGGTCCCAAGATGTATACAGTCTGGTTATAGCAGCCAGTCATCTGTAAATCGCAATCTTGGCTTTTGGACCTACCAAAGGGTGACAAGTCTTCTGATTTTGTCTTATTGTTAGTTGGTAAAGTAGGATAACCTGCTCTTAGGTCAAGTTGTTACCATTTTCCTTGTTGTCAGGATATCATATTAGAGCTGGAACTTGTTGGTGACCCAGCAGTATTAAGGCTATCCCGATGGGATTTGTTTCCTGCAGCTCTCCTGGAGAACTGTGCCATTTCTATGTCTTGGATCCAGGGTTCAAGGCTGGATGGATGGTATCTAATCACCTGAGGTCTAAGTTGATTCCACATGACATATTTTCTTTTTCTTTTGTTTTTTTTTTTTTGTTTTTGTTTGTTTTGGGGCCACACCCGGTGATGCTCAGGGGTTACTCCTGGCTATGCACTCAGAAGTCGCTCCTGGCTTGGGGGACCATATAGGACACTGGGGGATCGAACCGTGGTCCATCCAAGGCTAGCGCAGGCAAGGCAGGCACCTTACCTCTAGCGCCACTGCCCGGCCCCCCTTTTTTTTTCTGAGCCACACCCTTTTGATGCTCAGGTGTTACTCCTGGCTAAGCGCTCAGAAATCGCCCCTGGCTTGGGGGGACCATATGGGACACTGGGGGATAGAACCGTGGTCCTTCCTTGGCTAGCGCTTGTAACT
This sequence comes from Suncus etruscus, assembly GCF_024139225.1. NCBI lineage: Eukaryota > Metazoa > Chordata > Mammalia > Eulipotyphla > Soricidae > Suncus > Suncus etruscus. The sequence continues at coordinate 27,509,915 of NC_064863.1, forward strand.
CAGACACCTTACCTCTAGCGCCACCTTGCAGGCCCCATGACATATTTTCAAGGTAGGAGATATTCCTCTATTGTAAACAACTATGAGTTCCTATCTCTAGTAGATAAGAGCTCTTTTTTATATGTAAGATTTCCCTTCGGAGCAGAAGTCTTCCATACATCACATAAGCACCACGGGGAGAGTACATGAACCAGAAAGGAGTCTAAAGTTAATCCCATGACAATATACTTCAAGGGTGGAGAAACCCTGTATCTCTTAGGCCAAGGGAATTCCTTTTCGAATGACCCCAATATTTACTGTGCCTATGCAGGAGGGAAGAAAAAAGAAGAAAGAAAGCAAAAAAGCACAAAACAATATTTTTTATTTATTTTTCTAGTTTTTGTCTATTTCTTTGTTAGGTGTGGTTATTGAAGTTGTTGTCTCCATTTATATTTATTTACTTATTTTATTCTTTTCTTTTCTTCCTTTTTGTGCTCTGCCATGTTTTTTATCTCAAGATCATGGCTTTTATGTGGTGCTTATCTTTTTTTTTTTTTTGGAGTGCTCACTGTATATTTTATTTGACACTTCTTTTTGTAATGTTGTGGTGTTTCACCTTCTTTTTCCCCTTCGTCCCTCAAACCTAGGATGAGAGCCGAGTCTAGAAGGACTCCGCCCATTTTTGGCATATTTGATTTTTCCCCCCAGTTTATTACCTTTCTCTTCTTTAAACAAAACCACATAACTTGAACTATCTAGTCCTGCCTCCCAATTAGAGGGGGAAATAAGGGAGGTACCAAGACCAAGCAGGGTAAGACCACTAATTAGTAAGCTAGGCACAGAGGGGACCACTCATTCTAGCAGCCCTGGGGGTGAGAAAAGAGGATATGGGAGGTAGGACGGGAACAAAGGTGGAGGGAGGACAATTCGATGATGGGAATTCCCCTGATTTTATATTAATATGTACCTAAAATATTTTTGTCAACGATGTGTAAGCCACTATGATTAAAATAAAAATTATATTTAAAAAAGTATATATCTGGTTAGTACCAAATATGTGGTTTCTACACGATTCTTTTTAATTAATATTATAATAAAATCTAAAAATAAAATCAAGTTCCATGCACAGAAGAGTTTTAAAGTGCTTTATGAACTTTATGATCAAATTTCATTATATTTAAAAGGTGAGGCTCTGATTAATTATTAAAGAAAAGAATTCTGATGCAATGAATTTTAAATATTTTATAGGACCATGCAATGTTGTTACCTGTTGTTCCCATTCTCTTTGATAAAAGTTGTGAATGCTCTTTCTTGTGATTATTTCAAAGTATTATTTATTATTAATATTTATAATCTATATTATTTTATCCTCTTTATTATTTTTAGCTTAAAATATTTTTCACTGAATATCTTTATTATGAAATTTTGTCAGAATTTATTTGTCTAATCTTTTAGTATTGCAATTTAATAATCTCATTTGCTTGACGTTGTATCTGTATTTCTCAGTGATGTATTTTGTGTCAACTAATAAACCCCACCTAAATGTATGTAAAAAATTAGTGTTAAGTAATTATTTTTATAGAACAGTTTGAAAAATCCTCAATGATTAGATTTCACCCACATGGTTTACTCAAATTTTATTTGGCACCATATAAGATAGCTTGAGTCCTTCCAGTCATTCCTTTTGGTGGGGGTTGGCTCACACCCAGCAGCACTCAGGAGTGCTCTACGCTCAAAAATTACACCTGGCAGGCTCGGGGGACAACATGGGATGCCGGGATTCGAACCAGCTTCCTTCTGCATACAAGGAAAATGCCTACCTCCATGCTATCTCTCAGCTCTGCCAAAGTCATTCTTGAAAACAAACTCAGAAGGAAGCCCTGAATACTGCCAGGTGTGGCCCAAACACTGTCCTGAAATTGAATGATATTTTATAAAATATTGCTAAACATAATGCTAATTTCCTACTTACAGCATATAAAATATTATAATTTAACATTATAACATATTCTTTCTGAATAGAGCTTCAATATACTTTTGTCATTTTAAAAATATATATTTAGATGTAGATGGTAAAACATTTGTGTAACTGAATTTGGTATGTATGTAGAGTATCTTGCTTTGAAGATAATTTATAAGATTCATATTTGCTAAAGATGATTTTTGGCATTTTTAAATTTCCATTTATAAAATTTAGATATACATTGTAAATCAAATATATTTACTATTCTGTGTACGCATACATTTTGTGTAAACATACATCTCCTAGGCACTTTCTATTTTTATAGTAAGGCAATCCTATAATTAACAAAGTATTATATTATGTGATGGTACAGAATTCATTATTTTAATGTATGTAGAAGATATTTTCATCTGGTTATTCAGGTAGAATAGATATCAAAGTTACATAAAGCTTCCTATGTAGCTACATTACAAAACACTAGTGAACACTATTTCCATCATAGGTATTTGTCTGAGAGAAAAAAATTTTCTCTACAGAAATTTAAGATAGTATATTTAAATTTTTATTAAGTGTGTATGTTTGGATATCTATTATTTCTTCAGTTTTGTAATAGGGAGAAAAAAGATGACACATTTTAAAGTGATAGTATGTCTGGATAAAAAATAATTGTTCTTTGCAATTTAGCAATTTTTACAGACTGCCATCTTGTTTAGTATTAAATACCATAAGCAAATATAATAAGTAAAACCAAGAGCACAACAGATTAAATTTATTAGCATTTTCAAAATAAAATATTTAAGTAGCTCTTTTGGTTATATTTTATACTATTTCAACTAAGCACAACACTTAACACACTAACAACACTTGTGCTTAATTGAAATATTATAAAATATTATATATATATACATTATATAATATATATACATTATATATATACTACAAAATAGCACTTTTAGCAGATGTAAGACCTTGTTTTCAAGGCCTTTGAAAACTCCAATCAAGGATTCATTTGGATAAGGATAAAAAAGTATTATGATGCTAATTACATCTATTTTATCTGTATCCAATCATCACAGTACCTGTATAATTTTGTGTGCTGAATATCTAAATGGCATTTCAGTTCATGGTATTGTGTTAGTTATTTTAATTTTGTTATTTAATTAGATATTTACCAATATATAGTCAGTTAATGTTTTTATTGTTTAAAGAGATAAGAAATTTCTTCTAATTGTTACTCATTCTTTTAGTTAAGCAGATTTAATAGTCACTGCTAAACACATTTTTATTATATGGATTGTATTATGTTTTAGTCACCAAGAGAAATGTAATGGGGCTTTCAAATAGTTATGCTTCTTGTTTCCAATGAATGCAAGATAATTGCATTAAGAAAGAGTAGCAAAATGTTGTGCTTTACCAATAGAATATGGTTATCATAATCCAACAAAAAAATAAAATAAGGTGTGGATACAAAGACTGCCCTGAATCAACATAAATCATGCACAGCTAAAACATTTATAGTAAATGCACCTGAGAATGAATAATGGCATCCTTACTGAATGAGGAAGAGCTGGAAAACCATAAACTACTTTACTGAAATTAGAGTTGCAAAATAAGAAACTGTTGACAAGCGTACAGAATGTTCTTTAGGTCTATAAGACAAAATAAAAATCATATCTGCCATTTTCATGTGCTAGAGTCAAGGAAGGTAATTATACAGAAAGACCATGGACATGTTGAATTGTGATGGCATGTGCTAGTGAATATATATACACAATTATGTCTAAATAAGATAAGAAACTATAGAAAATAGAAATATTTTTCATATGTCCACGTATTTGCATATTTCAAATATTTCTATATACACTGTGAATATCATTTTTATTTTATAAAAATAAAGACTATTTAAAAAATAAAGAATAATTCTGCAAATGGTGTGTTTATAAGTTAATTAAATAACCTGCTCATACAAGAAGTTATTATACATCAAATCAAATCATTCCTGTTTGTCCATTTAGCAATATTTATGAAATTTTCTGTGAAATTTGGAAGTCATAATGCATTTGAGAACACATACAAGTTTGCATAAACATCTACTCATGAAAAATAATTCTTTTCAATGTTTGTTCAGATATTAAACATTATTATCGCTCCACATATATGCAAATAATTTTATATATAAATAAACATGTGTTTGGGTTATTTTTATGTATATTTCCAAATTAAAGTACACATATTTTGTAAAAAGATTATTTGTAACACATTTTTCTCAAACTACTAAAGACAACCTTATGAAATTATATATGTAATTAATATATCTCTTAATAGACACTATAAATATTGAAAACAAAATATTTTGGTGGGGTTTGATCTTCACGTGGTGGTGCTCAGTACACTCAATGTCCCATCCAGAAATGTTTGCTCATCAATTCAATGCAGAGCTTAAGAAAGCAGAACCCTGCCTTCTTGCAGTAAACAAGGAGACTCAGACCATGCCAGCAGTGTTGGTATTCTCTTGAGGACAGCTGGCAATGAGGGCACTGTACAGCTCAAAACCACATGTAGGGGACGGTTTCTTGAAACTTGTACTATATAGCTCTGGGTCCATACTAAAATCTAAACAATGTTTTGCTTTTTCCAATAATAATCACTTAATTTATACAATATTTTCTATAAAATAATGCTCTATAAGCTTACTGAAAAAAGAGAAACAAGTCAATATTAGTTCTGTATAATTTTAAAATAATTTTATAGTTTATTTAGTCAACAGATATGCTTAGAACTGGTTCTCAGAGTCTCTCCTGGTGTTTCTGTGCCAACTAGGTTAGATTCTTGCTGCAAAAATGGAAATGACCCCTTACAGCTACACAAGTGGACCTGAAGTTTCTCCAGGACCATTATTAATGGTGGTCAATAAGTTCCAGGGTTACAGCTTTGGACTCAATTGATATCTCTTTAGATTTAGACACTTAGCATGCCACTTAAAATATATATTTATTTTTTTGAAATCTCAATGGAGTATTTCATCTCCATTCCTCACAAATTTTTTGATGTCAGGGCTGCAGAGATAGCATGGAGATAAGGCATTTGCCTTGCATGCAGAAGGACAGTGGTTCGAATCCCGGCATCCCTGAGCCTGCCAGGAGTGATTTCTGAGTGTAGAGCCAGGAGTTATCTCTGACTGCTGCTAGGTGTGACCCAAAAACTAAAACCAAACAAACAAACAAACAAAAAACAAAAAGAAAAACCCCACCAAATTTCTTGATGTCAATAATATGGTCTTAAATAAAACAATTTTACTCATTGAATATGCAGTTAGAGGAAGTGTGAAAAGAGAAAAACACAAATGATTAAAACGACAGCAAAAGAATACTTGAAAATTATAAAATGACTTGAAAAATAGAGTATGATAAAGAAGATAAGTGACAAGGAGGGATTCTATTTTATGTACTGTTTTAAAATTAATTTTATTTTATTGAAATAATTGTGATTTACAAAGTTCTTCATAGTTGGGTTTCAGACGTACTATGAATCAGGGCCAGTCCTACCATCAGTGTACACCTCTCTCCACCAATGTTCCTTGAGTGCATCCCAAACCACTCCACCTGCTCTCATCCTGCCAGTATAATGAGCCCATTTTAAGTTTAGATTGTTAAAGGTTAGGTCTCTTGATTCCACTGTTGTTGACTTTGACTTGGATATTAAGTTCAATCTTTTTTTTTTATACCATCATCAATGCATCTAAGAGGATTTTATAAAAAAAATTGTTATAGGACAGCATCTTGAAGTCAGGGTTACTACTTTGGTTTTGTCTGTGGCATAAGACACTTTTAAGGATAATGATCTAATAAACCTTTATATTAAATTAAAATGACTAGAAATGGCTCTTTTGCTTTTATAAAAACTGCAAGAAGAACTTGAAGACATTTTAATAGCTATATTCTGCAGATTATTCATTTCATCATCATCTTGGATTTCAGCAGAAATCACTTATCAATAAAGTCATGTAAAATAATTTATTAATATCCTTTTTATTTACAGAGGAAAAAAATTAAAGAATTATTTTGCTAGGGAGAGAAACCAGAGATTACATAAAGTAAGTGGACTCTACATAAAAATAAAGATCTGATATCTATAAAAATTTTAAAGTACAAAGGAAAACTTTGGTTTTTGGAGCTCACATGTGATGGTTGGGAAGTTATTTTGTGAATTATTTTATAGAGATACATTTCTTTTGTTCAAAATTGACAGTAAGTCTTTATAATAATAGCTATTTATATGTATATTACTTTGAATAAAATATAACAGATTTTTATTTGTAAAAAATAAAGGTAATAAAAGCGGCACAAATTTAGTAATTATGATCAAAGTACAATTACAACTATACAATTAACTCAGAATGTGATTGTCTGAAATATACAGTGGTTCTACATATGAATATTTAGCTTTCACTAAGAAATTTCAAGTGAGATGTGGATGGAGCATGTCTAGAAAGTGATCTACAAAAAATCATGTTTAGTCATTTGTATTGGCTTAGCAGACTTCTCTCAGAGAATAGTTTTAAATAATTAGACTGTATAATTATTTTGTATGCATTAGGCAAAGAAAATCTTGTCTGAAACAAATTATATGTTCTTGTCTCGTCATAAACATTTTGCTTTTATTTTTTACCATATATTGCCTATATTATATTGTAATCTCCTTAAGCATTTGTGGTTATTAGAGCAAAATAACTAAAAGTTTTCATAAGAAAATAACTGTGTCTTTGAAAATGAAATTCTTTGGTTGTTTGCTACTCTTCCTGCACTGTTCAGTGCACTTTTATTAACACCCACCACACACTCCAAAGACAGCCATCTGTGTTGATGTCTTTAAGGAATTTTATTCTACAATTCTTTCCTCATGACACTGCTACCTATTACACAAATCAGAGATACATTCCACCCTTTGGAATGGAAACAGAATCTCACAGAGCTGACTGCTGTCAGAATTCATAAGCAGTGCAATTAATACATTTATTATTTAGGAGTGGAACTGTTCCCATTCCAAAATTCATGTGGAATTTGAGTGTTTGCCAGAGTGCATATCAAACTAAATAAGTTAACACTGTTTTTGTATCTTCAGCTATACCCTTTTGACAGTTATTGTGTTTTCTGCTTCATCTCTGCCTCTGTCAACTGTAAGTGTCAGAATAGATATTTCATTCATTTAATCAACAAAGACTTGATGAATCTCAAAATTGTGTGTGTGATATACAAGACTATTACCTGCCATTATGGAGCATATGAAATTGGATATAAATTCATTTTTATATGAAGCAAGTGGACTAGTATTCATAAAACTAAAAAATAAGTATATACAGTTACATTAAAAATCTTGAAATTAAGAATCTTATAATAGGATTTGGAGAAACACAATGTGTATAGTACAATTTTAATTAAAAGTAGGTGAGAAATGAGACAATTCCCTGCTCAAGCCATCCCAGATCTGAATCCTTGCCTCCATATTATATCTTCAGGCTGTGCCAGGGCTGATATCTGAGCATAGAATTAGGAGTAAGGCCTGGTAGCCATTGCAAGTGGCTTAGATGAAAACATAAAATTAGATTAATAAATTTTTTGTAACTTGTATTATCGGAATGGAGATATAGATCATTCTACAATTTAATTTCTTTTATAAAAGATTTTCAAACAAATATAATTAGGAAGTGCATCGTTGTTAAAGTCCCAGGAAGTAAGTTTAAATCACTTCCTTAGGCAAGAGAAACCAAGAAGGATAAAATCAGAAAGGGTAAAAGGGACAATTCCACAATGAACATGTCATTTCTTCTCTAAGACCGCAATGCACTGCACCTCCTATAGTGACTCAAAAGCCTATAAATTTCCAGATGAAAACAAGCAAACAAACAAAAACATAACAAGAACAAAGATAATCTATCTCAGGCTTGCAGCACACTTCCTAAGTTTATTCAATCACCTCACCTGAATCTGGAAAATATGCAGAGCTCAAATACTTGGGAATAGTGATGGAAAGGGGGCCAAATTAAAAATGGCTGCCAAATTTTGATGGTCTACTATCCTAATTAAACCCTAGACAAACTAGTCAACCCATCTGGCCAAGAGGCTCCATTGGCATCTTTATCTGATTTTGGTCTGCTAGATATGCATCCTAACAATGGAATGTACCACTGTGGTAAATACCTTACAACTCAACCGTGAAAGGGAGAGTATTGAATTTCTACACAAATTTTCATCAAAGAATCCATTTTATCCATTTAAGAAAGTTTGCATATAGATGTCTCAAACTTGCGGCCCGCGGGCCATTTGCGGCCCTACCTACAACATTTTGTGGCCCTGCCCTAGAGGAATCTTTTTTTGTTTTGTTTTGTTTTGTTTTGTTTTAGTTGTTTGGGTCACACACCCCCAATGTTCAAGGCTTACTACTGACTTTGCACTCAAGGATCACCCTGACTTTGCCTAGTGTGGCCCCCAGGTGAATTGAGTTTGAGACCCCTGGATCATTGTATAAGAAACAGGTTAGGATTGCATCTAAATTATATATACAACCCTATATTATGACAACAGATACCCAGAAACTTCATTATTTATCCTATCATTAATTATTGACCCAATTCTCTCATTTTGAAAATTCAAGGAGCCTGAAAAATTACCAAGAGTTTTAGGTATCTTCTCTGATTTAAAAACCAGAGTGTTTCCTACCTCTCAGTGGTGTCAGGTATGTAGCCCTTACAAAAATGATTGAACACAGCATAAAGCATTGTTTGACTTTCCTGAAAAGCAGCAAATTCAAACTATGACTCTTTCTAAGAGAATAAAAATACTATTTGCTCTTATGCAGGTTAATAGATGGTCCATTTGCCTTGTTCACTCAGAGTATTGCTTGTGATCTGGTATACAGGCTTGTCCAATTGCAGAACATAATTGGTAACTGAAATATAAATTTTTATTATGTTTTAAATTTTATTAAAACATCATGGTTTACAAAGTTATTTGTCACTTATTTTAGTCATATAATAGATTGTCCTAACTTAATGGTAGATCTTACATACAATCCTGGAATATAGTTTAGAGAAGCCCACAAAATATATTCAATTTCTTATCCTCACTTAAGACTGGAGTACATGCAAGGCATATATGTTCATAAGATTTAGTTTGTTGACCCTTTAAACATTGAGGTACTACATTCATTTAAAAACCACTATTTAATTTCCCTTATGCTCACAGAATCTGGCTTTCCTTCCACTTGATCATGTAGTTCAATTCCATTTAGGTAATAAACATGAGGTTCAGACACTAGTGACTTTAAAACTTTACTTTAGATCCATGTCTATACACAAATTATAGCATATAGTATTTTCATAGATCTAGAAGAGAACAATGTAAACGAACCAACTTTCCAGATAATTTCTAGTGACCTACTAACTGAGAACATATTGATTTACTTGAACAGGAAATCCAGTAAATTAACCTATTTCGGTTCATTTCTTCATATTCAGTTTCCTTGTGTAATATTCTCATGAGTCCCAATATGGTTTCCCTAGCTGTCGCTTTACTCTGTACACATATCTAGATGCATGCTATACCTAAAGTGATAAGGACAATGAATGTCCTTGATTTCAATGAATGCAGAAAAAAGTCTGAATAAGTCTAAAAGAACAAAATTATGTTCTTAAATATTCATCTACCAAAAGAATAGATAGAAAAATAATTTAAAAACAACTTATAGGAACAGAATGCAAAAATATGAGCTATTAAACCATTCAAAATTATTTCCTTTAACAAAGTTTAACAAAATATATATAATTGTACAGACCTAAAATATGAGAAATAACACAAAGATAAAACAAAGTTGAAAAAAATTTTAAAAAGTTTCTAGAGCTAAAATGCAATGGATAATCAAAATTTAATAGAAAGCTTTAAATACACAACCATGTTGCACTGGTGAAGTGCGGTGTTCCTTTTATGACTGAAACCTATCTACAATCATGTTTGTGATCAAAGTGTTTAAATAAAGATATTATTACAAAAATAAAAGATATTAGGAACTTGAGTGATGGTGCAGCAGTAGGGTGTTGCCTTGCATGTGGCCAACCTAGGATAGACTATGTTTTGATCCCCCAGTGTCCCATATGGTCCCCCAAGCCAGGAGCGATTTCTGAGAGCGTAGCCTGGAGTAACCCCTGTTACTTATTTTGGCTGTAGCCCAAAAATAAAAATAAATAAGTAAATAAAAGAAAAAAGGAAATATAAAATAATTAGAGAAACTGAAAAGATTAATCAAAATAATTTTAGTCAAAAATCTCAAGAATTACTCTTCCTACTATTACAAATCTCCTTAATAACCTTATTTATGAAGATTGTTTATTGTTCTTCATTTCCATGGAGTATAATTACTATTGACTACAATCTAAATAGTATTTTTAATTGTATTTTATATGTTAAGTGTATCTCATGTTTTATTTATTTTTTTATATTTGTTTTATTTTCTGTGAGGTTTTTGAGTTTAGAAACTGCCAACCAAATTCTACTTATATTTTATTTTTTAAATTAATACTTTCTAGTTTGGGGGTCACAACTAATTCTCAGGTTTAATTCTAGCTCTACATTCAGGAATAAGTTCTTGAGGAACTTGGATGATCATACTGGATGCCAGAGCTGCAATCTGGTATGCATCATTCAAGACAAGTACCCTTCTTGTTGAACTATCTTTCTGGACCCTCCACTTATACTATCAAGTTGCCAGCTCCTTAAAGTCTTCCTCTCATCTTAAAAATAATTTATTTTTAATTTTAATGACTCCAATTATTATTGAAAGTTTAAGGTTTAATAAAAACTAATATTTTCAGACTTTCAATATATTGTTATTTAACCATGTAGTCAATCATGCCCAATGGTGTTTATCCAGATTTATTTCTAACTCTGTGATCAATTCCTTTTGAACAAATTTTGATAACCATGGGTCTAATGTGTAAAAAAATCATTTCCCCTGCTTTACTGCCTTTCTAGTCCTCAACATATTTTATGTTTCAAATAATCACACAACTCAAAAATCTTTAGGATTTCTGGCCACTCCTGGTCAGGCATTTCAGTTTTTATTCTGACACTTCAGCGATGTACCTATCATTACAGTGTTGTATCTGTAAGTACAACACCTGTTGGTCCTTGGGTGACATTAGGTACTAACCAGTGATGGTGATAAATGGATAGGAATCAGGGATTGGAATTAGATTCTCAATATTTATGGCATTTTCTCTGCCTCCTGAGCTACCTACATATTTGTCCTCCAAAGACTGAGTTTTGGCCTCTTAAAAAACACTATACTATTGTTCTTTAAATTTACCTGATTTCCAAAAATAAGTATAATTATTACAGAAAAACAATACTATATATGTATATATACTATATTCTCAGTTTGTTTCATCTTTTATTTTATAATGCTGAAAGCATAAAGAGAATCTCAAAGAATGGTGGCAAATTCAGTAGATTAGTTGGTTCCTTTAATAGTCTGAAGTATATGATAATATACATTGCTTCTCTTTCAATCTTATCTGTCTTTGAACTCTTCAATTTGATAGTAATATTTCGACCAAAATATAGAAAACCAGTTTTGCAAAGAGAAAAGCACATAAACTAAATATTGTATAGCTTTATGAATTTGGTGCTGCACTGAAATTGAATGTTGGACTGATTAAGTTTACACTCATATCTAACTTTAATTAAATGGAAATAGCTGAATGACAAAGTAGAAGAAAAAAAAGTAAAATTTTCCTTAAAGTGAACATTATATGGTCACTTCTGCTAGAGGGAATATCTTCAATGCTCAAATATCTAAAGCCTCAGAACTAGAAGAAATAGTATAAAATTTACTTCAGTTTTCCCCTTTATTTTTGTTGAATAGTTTAATTCAGACCTTTTTAACTTTCAAGTTATTCATCTAGGCCTTCAGAGAAATTACTGATAAAAATGAATTTAGCAGTCTAGTATGAAACACTTATGTATTAAACAAATTAACTTATAATTTAAAAAATGTATAAGTATATAGACTAAATAAATTCAGAGGAGTAATTCACAAGTATGTATCAACTGCATTTTAAAATTAGTGGTTTTAGAGTTTTTAGATGTATCAATTTTATTTAAAAACCACAAATTAAGGACTAGACATGGGAACTACATTTATTAAAAAAATACATTTTCAAAAAAACATATATTCCATTTATACACATTTGTAGAAATGTAGACTTCAACTACAAGAGATCTACAAACGCAACTACAGGGGAATAATTTCTTAAAAATGAGGGTACATACAAATGATTTTTATAATTTATTGTATGAATATATGTAACACCTAAATTGATAAAGATATACACATTATATAAATTAATATGTTATACACATATATTATTATTTTGCTATAATTAGTGATAATAAATTTTATAATTTAATTAAGCACAATAGAGATTAATAGTAGCTGATATAATAATAACAGTTTTATTTCACTTGTATTGTTGATAAGTGGACCACACCCATAGTTTTCAGGTGCTGTCCCTGGTTCTGTGCAAAGTATTCTGGACACCATTTTTGGTGTCTGAAATGTGCAATATAGTCTTCATTATAGCATTCATGATAAAAAACAAAGGCTTTTCTCTTTTGATTGTTGTCTCTGGCCCAGTAACATTTTTAATAATGTTATGCATATGCAAAGATTGAAATGAGATTATCAGACACAGCATTTTCTATGAAAATTGAATAGGGACATTTAAAATTTTATAGCATATAGATGAATAAAAGTCTTATGAATGTGGCCATTCTCTATCTTTCAAGACACCTAATTTTACTATATATTTTAGATTTCATTTGACTACTAAATCAGAAGAAATAAAACTTTTGATAAATATCTGTCTACTATAATATAGTAATTACATATAAAAGTTTAGTTCTAACAAACAAGTGAAACTTTAATTGTGCCTTATTGGATCATGTGATGTGGGTGTATTATTAAACTGATAAGTTATTTTATATTAATGATTCCTGATAATATTGTTCTATGATATTAAACATTATATATTATCAAATGTATTATTCAACTCAATTCCTTCTGGAATAAAGTAGGAAGAAAACTGCCTAACCTGTTCTGAGAGTCACTGTCAATTGCTTATATCAAAGTACTTATCTTTTTCTTGGGTGGTGGTTTCTAAAGCAGTGACAAAGGTTATGGGGCTATTTTGCACAATATTAAGCCAAGTAGCCTGATATCAATGCTAGACCATAGGATAAAATGTTGCCTCACTTTAAGATTCCAGGTACCTCTAATATCACACCTCAATTTTAGTATAATGATTTTAAAATGAGGTTTCTTACACATAGTCAGTTCAGTCATCTATTTTATAATTTCAAGTACTTTTGATTAGAATGTGATAACATCCATTCTCCCCAAATTGCCTAAATTATCAACTTAAAGACTTCAAGAAATACCATTCTAATATTTACAAATATTACAAATAGAATCAGTTTCTATGCTCTGAATGTTTGGTTCACAATTACTGGTGAATATTAGTCAAATCAATCACAAAGTCATCTATTTTTTTCCTTTTAGTTTTTGTTTTTTGGCCATACCCAGTAATGCTCAGGGGTTACTTCTAGCTATGTCCTCAGAAATCTGTCCTGGCTTGGGGGACTTTATGGGACCCCGGGAGATCGAGCAGAGGTCAGCACATGCAAGGCAAACTCCCTACTGCTTTTGTCACTGCTCCAGCCCTACAAGGTTATCTCTTGATCTCTAGAGATAAAACTTTTTTTGTGGGGGGGGGGCCACACCTGCCGGTGCTCAGGGGTTACTCCTGCCTATCTGGCTATCTGCTCAGAAATAGCTCTTTGCAGGCATGGTTGACCATATGGGACGTCAGGATTTGAACCAACCACCTTAGGTTCTGGATCGGCTGCTTGCAAGGCAAACGCCGCCGCTGTGCTATCCTGCCCCAAGAAAACACTTTTTAATATTGCAGCTGTTATGAAAATATCATGCAAAAAAGAAGATAAGTGTTCTGACTTTTGTCCAAACAAAAGATTCACTCTTATAAAAATACTTTTAAAACAATTATCATATTAAAAATTATTTATAAAATGGCAGCACAACCATTTACTGAGGTTTAGCAAGGAATATCATAATACATTCTTTGCATACATCATTACATTTTAGTCCCAAAATAACTCTAAGTTTTAAAAATTATCATGTGTTCAGTTTTGGCAATGAGAATATTAAGGCCTTAAGGGTTTATTCACCTGTAATGAAGAATAAAATTTTAGATAAAGATATTGCCATCAGAGACTGTAAATACACAGAGTTCCAGACTTTTTAATTTAAATGTATTGGAGAACTGAGATTTAAATATCCATTTTTTGCCAAAATAATAAAACTAGATAAATTTATTACTCTAGTTTCCTTAAAGCAGAATCTATGCTGATGTTTTCTGATTATGTCTATAAAATGCAACACTTTTCTGCTAGCAAGCCTGAAAAGCATACTAGTTTAGATAAATTTATTTAAGCAGCTAAAAAAAACCCAGCTTCATCCAAATCTAAATAAACAATCTTGAAAATGCAATCTTGGAGAATTTGATTTTGTGGAAAATGCTACTAAAGTCAAACAAGCTGAACGACTTATATAATAGTAAACTAGTTTGTAAATTTTTTACATTCTTGCATTAGTAAGACTGAGTTGGTGTCCTTATCAAAATAAGATCAATGAAAATCATGCAAATAACATTATTTGTTAACATATTATATGCTATGTACTTCCATTGATTGTATGTAGATAAAAAGTCATTTTATGTGAAGGCACTGTCCGCATGTGCAAATCAAATACAGTGCACTGACAAATACCCAAAAGCTAATTTGGTTAGAAATTGTTGATATTGTTATATGCACATAAAATACTGCATGGCAAGTTAAGCACTGAATACTTTCATATTAACTCCTATAAGACATTATATAAGAAACTCCTGGGGCCGGGCGGTGGCGCTAAAGGTAAGGTGCCTGCCTTGCCTGCGCTAACCTTGGACGGACCGTGGTTCGATCCCCCGGTGTCCCATATGGTCCCCCAAGCCAGGAGCAACTTCTGAGCACATAGCCAGGAGTAACCCCTGAGCGTTACCGGGTGTGGCCCAAAAACCAAAAAAAAAAAAAAAAAAAAAAAAAAAAAAGAAACTCCTACTGGTCAAAAATGACCAGAAGCAGTAACTTCCAGTAACTTCCATTTATGTCAGTTGTAAGGGTCTTCTGGTTTGATATAATCTGTCTTATTTTACAAACTCAATTTCATTTTGAGTTATCATAATACTGCTGTGAAATTATGTAGAATAGTAGAAGTTCTTATCAAAGAAGACAGATGAGTTTAGAGCACTTTGCTAAATGACCTTCAAACCATGTTCAGCATGTAGGGAAAAGTCACGACCAATACTTCTTAATGAATCTTGATTATCCCAAACTATGATTCCCTGGTATCTTTTAGCTGAGAGAACCTTCTTGTGGCACAATCATTTTAAAGCAGGATCCTTCTGTTCCAAATCTTCCCTCCTTTATAGATATAGTCACTGAGCCAACTGGATGTTCACAGTCTTGTTGAAACTATTTTCCTGGCATACAAGTGCAATTAAATTTTTAGGTGTCCTACTGTCTCTGATACAATACCCATTTCCAGATCTTACAGAAATTATAATTGGTAATAACTAATGAATTTTCTGAATTCCAGATCCAAATTTATTCACAAAATTCCAAGCAGTGCTTATTCATAAAAATCTTCATTCTTTTCTTGTACTTTTATTCTTATATTTTGTTGTATTTATTTTATTATATTCTATTTGAGACATCAAAACAAATAGGGCAAGGCACAGGTCTTCCATATTTCCATTAAACTCTGATTCAAGAGCTTTGATTTAATTCTCTGCTTATAGGATCTTAAAAGCTGCTTTATGTTTTTACTTTGATGATAAGAATGACTGGACAGAAAATCCATTATTGCCTTCTGATCGTTCCTCAATACCTTTATTGTTTTACAAGGAGTATCAGCATCTCATGTCATGCAGCTGATGAGCTTTGATCCCTACAACCTTGAATAGTTCCACAAGAACAATAAGGAGTGATACCTGAGTGTTAAGGCAAGAACATGTCCTGAACATATATGTGAGTGACCCCAAAACCAAAATAAAATAAAATAAAATAACCATCTTGTTCATATTAGAATATTCTATTATGTAAAACACCATAAGCCAATCTGAATATTTTAGAAAAATATTTATATTTAAATATCTTATCTAATATATCTATACCTCTAGAATTTTGGTAGAAAACACCAATAAACATAAGAGAGTTTTAATAAATTTCCCATTCATTCATAAGAGCAGTCATGGAACATACAGACACAATAGTATGATAGGATGACTTCAAAGTACTATATGCATATTTGATACTTCTTAAAATATTTTACCACTTTTTGTATTATATAAATAAACTAAAATGAACCTCGCTTAGAATTTAAAGATATCATAAAATGAAAAATTATAATGAAATGAATGTTCTCTTTGTGACCTCAAACTTCTTTTTTTTTAAGAGCATATCTTTCAAAGAAGAATCTCAAGTTTTACTGCACTCCTCCTACCATCTTTCAAATAGTTTAAGAATCTGAGTAAAACATAAGTCTCACAATGAAGTAGAATATATGGAATAGAGGATATTTTGGAATTTAAGGTGTATGTTTTATACTAGTCTGCTCTCCTTTCATTGATATAATATCACACAGATCTCCCAACCACTGATATGAGTTACCCTTTAAAACATAGTTAGGTTATACCTGAATACTACTGCATGTAGTTTTAAACCATACCTCTCTCCCCAAAAAGTGGAAATTAAATACATTTAAATTTTTTCAGAGAGTGCTATCAATTTTAATGATTAGTTTATTGAAATTCATAATGGAATATGATAAAGAACTACTATTTTTTGAAAATTAAAATCTCATTTACATTAATAAAAGAAATTCAATAAATTATTAAGATAGTTGAGTAAACCTTACTACAGATCTCTGCTTAAGGCTGTACACAAAAGACAAATCAAAAATGGATTGAAGACCTTCATATCATACAAAAAGGGAAATGTAGGCAGAACATTCCATGATATTGAAGCTAAAGAAATCTTCAAGGGTGAGCCATCACTGGCCAAACAAGTGGAAGCAATGACAAACAATTAGGAGTACATCAACCTAAGAAGATTATGCATTTAAAAAGAAATGGTGACTAGGATACAAAAACTAACCATGGAATAAAATATACTCAATCGATATTCATCTGATAAAAGGTTAATATCCAAATTATGAAGACACAGGTACTGTATAGCAAGAATAAAGCATCTAACCCTACCCAAAAATGGGGAGAAATAGACAGTCCTCATCTCAAAAAAAAATATATATATATAGATAAACAAAACACATGAAAAAAATGCTCCACTTTATTAATCATTAGAAAGATGAAAATCAAGTCAACAATGAGATATCATCTCACACCTCAGACACTGGCACACATCACAAAGACCCAGTGATGGAGCTCTGGATTCAACCAGTGCTGAATCCTAAGGAGAAGGAGACTCTCATTCACTGCTGGTAGAAATGCTTATTTGTCCAACCCTTATGGAAAACAATATGGCATTCCTCAAAAAAGTAGAAATTGAGCTCCCATGTGACCCAGCAATAGCACTCCTAGAAATATACCCTAAGATTCCAAAAACACAAAATAGAAAAGCCCTCTGTATTGCGATGTTTATCACAGCACTATTCATAATAGCAGAATTTTTAAACAGCCCAAAAGCCTGAGAACTGATAGTAGATAAATAGTGATTCATGTACACAATAAAATTTCCTTAGGGGAAATGAAGCCATTAAATGAGTCAGAAAGAGAGGTATAGACAGAATAATCACATTCATTTGTTGGGTATATATATATATATATATATATATATATATATATATATATATATATATATATATACATACATAAATATAAAGATAGTATGGTAATAATAGTCAGCTACAATAGAGATGAGGTCCTAGAGGACCACTCCATGATAGGAAGTGTGCTAAAATATGAGGGAGTAGTAAGAGAAGGGACGATTATCAAAATGTTTGTTGGAAATAATCACTCTGGAAAAGAATTGGGTATTGAAAAGAGACAAAGTAATAGGCATGATACCCCGTCAATAATGATATTACAGCTTCTAAAGGGGTAGTAAAGAAGAACGAATGAAAGATAGAGAGAGGTAGAGAGCAGAATGATACCTGACCCAAAGGCAATTAGAAGTGAGAGTAGAGGGAAACTGAAGACTTTAGCATTGACTTTGACATCCACTGTTGTGGATACTGTACAATGTACAACTGAAAATCAATAATAAATGATTTTTTCAGTGAAAATAGAAGTATTGGTATTGGGCCCGGAGAGATAGCACAGCGGCTTTTGCCTTGCAAGCAGCTGATCCAGGACCAAAGGTGGTTGGTTTGAATCCCGGTGTCCCATATGGTCCTCCGTGCCTGCCAGGAGCTATTTCTGAGCAGACAGCCAGGAGTAACCCCTGAGCACCGCCGGGTGTGGCCCCCCCCCCAAAAAAAAAGTAGTATTGGTATTATGAACAATATTGTAACTATATTGCTTAAATGAAGTGAATAAAATAATTATGAAATCTCAATTATGTTTAAAACCAAGGTGTTTAATTAAAAATATTATTAAAAAAATCTCAAAACTAAAAGATCATATTAATTTTAATTAAATTCTTATAGCAACAGCTCCTGTTACTTGTGCTAAAAAATTCCTTGTTGATGAAATATAAAATTTATATTAATTAATATTAAGTAAATAATTAATTTTTTTCCTTTTTTTGGGGGGGGGTCACACCTGGCAGTGCTCAGGGGTTACTCCTGGCTCTATGCTCAGAAATCGCTCCTGGCAGGCTTGGAGGACCATATGGAATACCGGGATTCAAGCCACCATTCTTCTGACTGCAAGGCAAATGCCTTACCTCCATGCCATCTCTCCGGCCACAATAATTAATATTTTTAAATGATGTGGGACTTGATGGGCTGTGGCAGTGTATATTTTTAATATAAAGGTTAAGAGAAGCAGACATGTAGTGAAGATTGTGGTATTAAGATGTTATATGCATACAATCTTTTATATTGTAAACCATAGAATTTCAAATAAAATTTAAAATAAAGGAACAGGCTGGAGAGATATAAAGCAGGAATGGTGCTTAGATGTATAAACCAACCAGGTTTAAATCCCTGACACCAAATATGGTACCATCAGGAACATTTCTATCTCACAGAGAACAGAGAAAAAAAAGTTGTTACAGATGAATGAAAAACAATCATCAGAGTTTATTTCTATATAATTTTTATAAGAAAAATAAGTTAAATACTTGTTTTCTACTATAAAATATAATGATCATAGACAATAAGATTAAAATATATTTTTATATTGCATTGGCAAGAATTCAAGAAGCATGTAATTAATTGATTCTAAAATCCTCAAAGAGCTAAACGATCAGCCAGTGGTAAAAACTGAATCAACAAATGCATAATTCAGCATTTGATGTGTATGGCTAATGGATAGTTTCATGAATATTTTTCTGCAAGTAAGCCACTAAAGAGAGAAATTAGGTAGGACAATTACAATTACGTTTAACAAAATTTGAAAGATTGTCAAATGGTACGACTAATGATAATCCAATCTAAATAATCCAAAAATAATCATAAATATTAATTTATGCTTTCATGATCCTGAATACTTTATCCTTTTATTATAATCGGATGGCAGATTGTCTGCAATGATTGTTAAAATCCAGCAATAATTTTAGCAGGAATGCCTGCCATCATTTTTGATAAGTTAAAATGACATTGGTTTGTTTTTATTATATATGTCAATTTTTTCATGTGTATATCATAAAAGGAAGAAACAATAATAAATTCATGTAGTTTGTCCAAAGAGTCCATAAAATCTTATATTTAGCAGGATAGATTTGGCATCATAAATGTAGTTAACAATCTTCAAATACTATACCTGGAATTTAAATTCCAATTATTTTATAACTTTTTTTTCTGATATGAAAGAACAATAATACTTCTAACATTTTAGGGTCATGCTATTATGTTGCTATTTTCACATGTATGCTGTAGAATATAATTTTATTCTTTGTGAAACAAATTCAGTCAAATGTCAACTGGGATTGCAAAATATTTTTGAAAGGTTTATAATTTAAAATGAAAATAAAATATTGAGTATCATGAAATATTTACCCTTGAACAAAAATTTTACTATAATGCTGTAGAGAAAGTATTTAATAATGTATAGAAATAAAGTTTGAAATACTGTTATCATTCAATATATGTCTCACTTGTCTTTTAGAAAACCACAGAATTTTTTTATATGAAATAGGTATGTTGACAAGCTAGTCCCGTTCAACAGTGATCTTTTTCCCCTCCCCAAATACTGTTGATACAGAATAGCTTATAGCCAAGAAAATTTACAATGGAAAAAGAAAATATATATTTCAAGTACAAAGATGTAAATAAAGATATAGTCTTGGTAATAACTGTGTATTTGGCACTTTAGTTTCAACACAGAAAAAATATGAAAGAGCTTTGTGTCCTTGCTCAATAAACAAAATAGGATAATTTTCAATTTTTAAGATTTTGATCGGGCAGGAGAGATAGCATGGAGGTAAGGCGTTTGCCTTTCATGCAGAAGGTCAGTGGTTCTAATCCTGACATCCCATATGGTCCCCTGAGCCTGCCAGAAGCGATTTCTGAGCATGGAGCCAGGAGTAACCCCTGAGCGCTGCCGGGTGTGACCCCCCCCAAAAAAACAAAAACAAACAAACAAACAAAAAGATTTTGACTTTATTTTAAATCACTTTTTGTTTGTTTGTTTTTGGGCCACACCCAGTGACACTCTGGGGTTACTCCTGGCTATGTGCTCAGAAATCGCTGGTGGCTTGGGGGACCATATCGAACTCTGTGGGATGGAACCGAGGACTGTCATTGGTCAGCTGTATGCAAGGCAAAAGCCCTACCACTGCTCCATCTTTCCGGCCCCTATAAAACACAACATATTAGAAAGTAAGATACTTGAATAATAGTCCATCAAAGTTTAATATTTTGTTACACACTTCCAAGAAAATAGTGTTTATCATTAAAGCATATTATATAGCACTAATATTATTCTAAAATATGTATGTCTTCAATACTTTATGCAAGTCATACTATAGTGTGTGCAAGTATATCATATATTAATCTATATTACATAGAAAATGGTGTGAAGATAGCTGAAGGAAAGACTCTTAAATTTATAATATTCTATTTGCTCCCACCCCTGCCCTTTCCCTTGCCTATGATAGGTCAAACATTTTTCTTCTCCCTTACTCTCTTTCTTTGCTTTCCTTTTAAATATTGTGGCTTGCAGTATTGGAAGAACAGACTCTTGACCAGCATTTTCTTGTTTGCAGCAAAAATATGCATCAACTACCTCAGACTAATTGCAAAATAGTCAAACCTATTACAGACAAAACCCGCAGTACCGAAGGAGAGGAGGCAGACCCTAGAAGCAAGTTTTAGTTATTGGCTTTAAAGATACTTAACAGGTCTTGAGGCTCAGCCTCAGGTTATGCATTATGCAATTCTAATTTTACAATGTCTGAAATTTTTGAAAGAAGGGATTGAGCTGGACATAGGAATTTCATCCAGCAGTAGGCATAACCTCTGTAGCCTCTGGCAATCTGGGTGAGAGAAACCATTCCTGAGGGAGTTCCAGCTATCTAAGCCAATAGCACAGTAACTGGCAGCTGAGTGACACTTGGTTGGAGAAACTATCAGATTTAGTTCATCTCAGTCTGTAGTTTCCTGCTTGCTAAAAGGTTAGATTGTCCAAAGTACTTAGTGTTAACAAGGGCCCTTTTCTGCCTTGTGAATATTTAGCTCCAGAAAGCCAATTTGCAAAGGCTCTAGGTGCCTCTTAAGCCTGTCCCCAGACAATGACTGTTCTACAAAACTGCAAAGCAGCAAGGGGACTGTGAGGTTCTAGTGATAGAGAGACTCAAACTGTCATTTAGGATCTCTCCAAAAAGATGCTCCATCATCTTGGAGCATTTGTGGTATAAGCCTACTCACTCATAGATAAATAAACTTTTACACACCATACCTGCATACTCACAAGCCTAAACGACCCAGACACTAATGCCCAGGGTCTTGGAAATCGCTGTAAAAGACCAAACAGATACGCAGGGTAGAGTGAACCAAACAGACCTGCATGATTATGGTTGAGACATAGAACAGGGTAAATGTAACAACTGCTGTTAGGAGCTGGCATTACAAATCCCCTGGTAGCTACAAAATCCAACTTTCTTGGCAAACTGTTACTGGTACATATAACTGTGCTTGCCTGTCATTGCCCAGTCCAGCTGGACTTTGATAATACAGCTATTGCCAGACGCCAGCAACTGTGAATCCTGGACCAGAGTTCAGAGACACTAGACCTCAGAACTATAACAGTTGGGCACTTTAACAATGTGTACTCACATTGGACATGATAATCAATTAGAAAGTTAATATTTTAAATATATCTTTTTTTCCTAAAATATATATATACACATATATATGTATATATACTTTCTAAAGGAGTTATGAGATGATTTCTTTAGATCTATATTGCAAATCTTGATTTTTATATTTTGGTTTACCAAAATATTAAACTTAAAACCTAATATTTAAGAATATATGGAAAATCATTATTTTAAGAATAAATAAAATTTTCAAAATAATGCCTAAAGGACTATAATACTTGCCAATCTTTCTGAAATGCTTAGAGTTAAACATTCTTAAACTGCAGATATTGGAAAAAAATTACACTTCAAGAATTTTTTTTTTGGTGCATATCTGGTGATTCTCAGGGGTTACTCCTGGCTATGCGTTCAGAAATTGCCCCTGGTTTTTGGGTCACGTAAAGCACCGCACAGGGGTTACTCCTGGTTCTACACTCAGAAATCGCTCCTGGAAGGCTCGGGGGACCATATGAGATGCTGGGATTTGAACCACCATTCTTCTGCATGCAAGACAAATGCCTTACCTCCATACTATCTCTGCAGTCCCTATCAGTGATTTCTAATGGGCAACAAAATTAAATTGATTATAAAATGAAAAAATAATGATTAGAGTTATTGTATTTATTTTTGTTATTTTATTTAGTGTTTATTTTGTTAAATCAACAAAGTACATTTTATTTAAGATTTATTTTGTACATTTATATCTTGGGTCAGACTACTGAGAATCAATGATTAGTAATAATAATATAAACATTATCATTGCCAGACACATTATACATGTGATCAGTTATAATATCTACAATACTGTGAACCTGTGCTCATATTTCCATTTTACAGAAAGACAGCAATGCATTCTCAGGCTTATATGGCTACAAAATGATGAAAGTAGCTTCAAATTTAAGGTTGCTTAATTCAAAGCTCAGGATTTTAACCAGTTTTCAATATTGCCAGACATATATGTGTGTTTTACCACAAAAATCAATATTTGTTATAATGATTGCACAGGCTATTGTATTTTATATGATTCATAACTGGGTCCCAAAATAGAAATCACTGATACATGATAAAACCTTTCTTATGAATTTTCACACAGCATGGTAAAATATGAAAAATAGTGAATGAAAAATTATCTTTTTCATTTAGTGTTTTGGGGTCTCAGCTGGGATCAGGGTTTACTTGTGGCTGTGTTCTCAGGGATCATTCTTCACAGTGCTCTATTTTTTGGGCTTGACTCCTGGTCAACTGCATCTAAGGCAAATGCCCAACCTGCTGTACTTATCTCTCCAGTCCAACAGTTAATTCTTTATTTAAATAGTGCTGTTTATGACTTCTTAAGCTAAAGAAGAAAAATAATTTTAAAGGCCCCTGGTAGATATCAATGGTTATCTTTAATATAGCATATACTACTGTATTTAAATGCTATTTTGTAGCATTCTTTTATAGCAAAATAGTGTACTTTTTTTAACTCACCCCTCCAAAATAGTGTACTTTTAGAAATGAATCAAGAAATGTGGTGATTATCATGGTATGTAGTGAGGAAATATAAATGCAAAGATAAGGAGGGCAATGCTATCATCTGCCTCATGTCATTTCTTTTTTTTTTTTTTTTTTTTTTTTTGGTTTTTGGGCCACACCCGTTTGATGCTCAGGGGTTACTCCTGGCTATGTGCTCAGAAATCGCCCCTGGCTTGGGGGGACCATATGGGACGCCGGGGGATCGAACCGAGGTCGTTCCTTGGCTAGCGCTTGCAAGGCAGTCACCTTACCTCCAGCGCCACCTACCCGGCCCCCATTTCTTTAAGGTTTCTTATTTAATCTTTTTCTCTGAATGCAAGCCTTACTTAAGAAAGCGGTTACAATTCAGTAATGTCAGTATCCTGAAGACATTGAAGTCTTTAAAATGCAAAACGTAGTTTTAAAAGTTTTTCAACATTTACTGTATTTTTCTTTTTGAGACAGGATTCTATTTACTCTTAAAAATAATATGAAGAGTAAATAGATGTGATTCTTCTATTGGTAATTTTGCCTTTGTGCCTTTTGTCATTTGGAATAAATGGTGACTTAATCAAGACTAATAGCTTTAATAATTTTGATTGTTTCCCATTTAACTTTTGCCTGCATTGGAGAGTGACCTAAATTTTTGTTTTGCTTTCACATTTTTTTCAAACGATACATTTATTACTGATGAAAGACACCAAGTTAATTTTAACAGTAAAAGAATATGAAAGTTAAAATCGTACACAGAGCGTTAAGAAAGCACTGCAATATCTGAAATACTATAAACTGAGGTAGAAAAACTTATTTTTTTAGGTGGTTCTCATAGAAGCAGACTGGGGCGGGCAAGAGAAGAGTGGGGGGGGGCATAGGTGGAGGGAAATAGTCACTGTTAAAAGGATTGATGTTGAAGCATGTGTGCCCTGAAACCCTATCATGAATAACTTTGTAATTTCATGGTGACTAAATTGTAAAACTATTAAATTTTTTTGTTATATAATAAAAAAGACAAAATATCACTAAAAAAAAAAAGAAAGAAATTGCCCCTGGCTTGGGGATCATATGGGACACCCGGGGATGGAATCCTGGTATGCCCTATTTTAGTACATGTAAGGCAACACATTACCACCTGTGCCACCACTCTGGACCCTCTTCAAGAACATTTTTAAGACATTTCACAACCTTTGTTTTCAATCAATGTCACATAAAATAAAAAAAAATATATATTGTCTTAAAGAAACTTAATAAAAACAAAGTGGTTTGATTAATTGTCAAAACGGAAATAGTTAATCTAATATATAGCTATGGTGACGTGGTAGGTAAAATCATTTCATCTTCTATAGCAAAACTAAATTTATGTATTACAAAATGACTTTTTACGCTATACAAAAATCTCACTGGACATTAAGCTAATCATAAATATTCCATATGTAAATCCTATCAGGCAGTCACGTAAAAGGAAAAATAAAATGTGTAATTCTTAAGAAGACTCACTTTACATAAAAAAATTATTCTGTCACTTTCAGTCTTTATTTAAATAACCAGTGAGTTAAAAAATAAATATTTTCTGGGGCCGGGAAGGTGGCGCTAGAGGTAAGGTGTCTGCCTTGCAACTACTAGTGTAGGACGGACCGCAGTTCGATCCCCCAGCATCCCATATGGTCCCCCCAAGCCAGGGGAGATTTCTGAGAGCATAGCCAGGAGTAACCCTGAGCGTCAAATGGGTGTGGCCAAAAAGAACAAAAAAACAAAAAACAAAAAACAAAAATATTTTCTTATAAATGATTAATTCAAACTTATGCTGACTATATACACTTAGTTTACATATTGTAGTTCTTGAATATTGTGAGATTTGTGAGATAATGTTGTAAGAGCAATTAAATATTTTGGTTAAAATATTAAGAATTTATCTCAAATTTAAATATGTTTTTATTATTATTCCTATTAGTTATTGCAACAGTAATCAAAGGCAAATACAATCATGTTTTAGGGTTCTACAAACTTAAATGTAAATGAAGCCTGGGAATTATTCCTATTAAAGTTTTATCAATATTTATATTATTATCAATACATAAAATATTAATGTAATATTTTTGGAGATTGCTAAGATTAAAATTGTTACAATTTAAAATATATGGAATTTTCAGGCCAGAGCAGTGGCATAGTAGTAGGGCATTTGCCTGGCTGGTGAATGACCTAGGACTGACCATGGTTCAATACCCCACTTCTCATATGGTCCTCCAAACTAGGAGCAAATTTTGAGCGAATAGCCAGGAGTAACTTCTGAGCATCACTGGGTGTGGCCCAAAAACCAAAACAAAAAACTTTATATATATATATATATATATATATATATATATGGATTTTTCATTATTATTTTCAGTTACTTAAAATCTAAATAAAATTATAAAATCCTTTATATAAACATTACCTGTTTATTTTATTTATATCTATTACTATATTTCATAAACAAAATTACAAAATAAAGTACTAGTTGTTAAACCTATTCATTTAAAATAATACAAAAATACATCTTTCTTTAGATATCCAGAGAAAATATAATCATATGCCTAATGGAATTAGTGGAATTATAGAATTGTTTATATATAAACTCTTAAAAATTAGAAATCAAATTTTCAATGTAAAAGAATGAATACAAATAAATATTTCTAAATTAATAGCATACTTTTGATCTTAAGTATATAGTGATTATAATTTTGGAAATTATTATAATTTTTAAAACGTATTATTGAGAAAAAATACAGTTAAAATAGGATTTGTATTAAATATGGTTTGACTACTCTTATAGTAATTTTACTTCAAAAATGAAGTTGGTATTTATTTCACAGAAAATGAATCAAATTTGTAATGGAAGAATGAACACTGAGCTTCTATAGTTGAACTGCATTATATACATTACATATTTTGGATGATATAAAAAGTAAGTACAGTATTTCATCATAAAAGTTAAAAATAATGTGAAATTAATTTATGCAAAATATATCACTAAGACCACAGTTACATTTGAGTCTGTTTTGAAGAGTTTATATAAAATAATTATTTTTTAATATTATACATAAAATTTGAAATTTACTATTATGAGTGTACAGTTTCAATAAAAATTGTAATGCTAAAATATTACACTTTCCAATGTTTATTGCCTTGTCCTCTTAAAATATTTAACTCTTTTTAAAAGAATACTTATCTCTACATATATACAATGTACCTCTTTGTGATGAGATTCTTATGAAGGGAGAACATATATAAAAGGATAACACAGAAAATATGAAGTAGGGCTGGAGAAATAGTAGAACTTGTAAGGCTCTTGCATTAGATGTGGTCAAACTGGGCTTGATCCCAGGCAAATTATAAGGTCTTCAGAGCCTACCAGGGATAACTCCTCAGTTCAGAACAAAGTGTAAATCCTGAATCCTACCAGTTGTGCCCCAAAATAAAAATACCAGAAATAAAAAGAAAATGAGAAGCAAATGTATGTAAAAATACATTATAATAAAAATTACAACTATTCATGAAATACATCAGTTTTGTTAGGTTGAAATAGAAGTTCTATTATATTTTGAGCCCCTCATATTGAGTTTCTTATTTATAATAGCATATCTTATAGCAGACTCCTTCATTTTATAGATGATAGGTCATTCAATTTTTATTAATATGAACACTTTAGATTAATAAAAATGAGGGAATGTTACATTAAGAATTATTATGCTTTTTGCATTGGAAAACTCAAATTTGTACCTCAAAAAAATCACATATTGTTCTCATTTTGAAAGTATATTTCAGTAGGAATAGAAAAAGAATATTTATTAACTTTTCAGAGATTTACTTGCAGAGCATTCCTCTAAGAGAGATGACTTTTGTCATCACTATTTTAACGAGAAAGTCTACATCATCAAAGCTCCATCATTTTGGTGATATAAGGTACTAATAAAGCATCATGATGACCATGATGATGTATATGTGAGTCACAATACATCATCACAATGGTATCACTGAAATGATTTATCAAGATAGTATATCATATAGTGGCATGGCATTGATGTTGAAATATCAGCAAAAATACATCACTCAGACTTAAAATCCTAATTTTAATAATAAATGCTTTATTTTTCATGAATTTATTTTCATGAGAAATGAACAGTTAGTCTGTCAGGTCAGTAAAAAAAAACAACAAATAAAAGCTCAGAGAACCAACTCCTATAGTTACAGTAGGGAAAACTACAATATATACATATATGAATAAGATATTTAGGTAATGAAATTGTATGGCTATGGAATTATTTTTGAAAATAGTTTGCTCTCATAAATCAATATAATTTTTGTTGATTTTTACAGACCGGTATATATTTTTTTTGTTTTACAGAAAGTAAACTCTAAATTTAGATAAATTTAGAATGATCATCTGATGGCAGGACCATTCCTGGGTGAATGGCCTTGAAGATTAAGAAAAAAAGATAGACATAAGAAAGAAAAACAAGAGATCCAGACTTGTGGAATTAGATCCGTGACTATCCTCCAAGTACAATATTTATTATTCAGGGACTATCAACAAGGGAAGAAGGGCATACATTTAATAGGCAAATACTCAAGCATAAATAGGTTTACATCTCAAAACAAAAGCCTGTGTATGGAAGATGAAGATAATGTAAAGTCTCTGTGATTTGTCTTCTTCCAGGAGGATTATTATTTTGTCAACACAGGAAAAAAAAAGTAAATACAGGATCCCCACCCCTAAAGTGGTCCCTGGATATGCTGGTATTGTTGGAATTTAGAAATTAAGAGCCCTTAGATGACCCTTTCTATCCCTCTCCTCAGTCTACCAACTCTCTAGCTAAACTAAATAATTTCCTGTCTGACTTCCTATCTGATAAACTGATGTCAATATATTTGAATGATATTCTGATATAAAATAACAAAATTCCAAACCTAAAAATAAAAATTAAGTATTGGCTCTAAATGATAGAGAACGTTCTGCTTCCTGAGACTTTAAAAACAAATTACCTCAGCTTGCATCATGAAAATGCCTGGATAAAACTCTTTTACATACCCTTTATCTCTAGATTATGCCTTCTTTTAGGACCTGATGTGTATGACCAGCCAGACCACCAAAACAACAACCGTGACCTACAGATTTTTACTACAGGGCCTAAGCATCGAACACGTGCAAGCAAACTAACATGCCCTTGCTCTTTTACCCTCTCTTCTCATTACTTCATATTTTTTTGTTGTTGTTGTTGTTTAATTATGGTTTGTTTTGTTCTGTTTTCCCTTTTCTTTCTTCTTGTCTCCCTCTTCTTCCACTATCTCCTCATTACCATCAATTCAATCCATGTCAAATAAAAACCACAGGGTTACCTCCTCTATAGGAAAGGAAAGAAAGCTGATATATAGGGTGCTGCAGACAATACTGCAAAGGGTAAACACCTATATAGATAGATCTCACTAACACAATGGGTAGTACTCGAGACACGAAACCTATACATGTGCAAAAGTTGATCTATTAGTTTCCTTTCCTTACAAGTACTATACCTACCTATCTTTCTGTACTCAGCATATCTTTTGCTCTCCCCATCTGTCTACATTAGTATATACCTAAGCTAACTTCTATATGTTTATATGGGGGCAGGAGCACACAGAGATAGAAATCCTCCTTAAGAGAGAAAACTAGGGGCCCGGAGAGATAGCACAGCGGTGTTTGCCTTGCAAGCAGCCAATCCAGGACCAAAGGTGGTTGGTTGGAATCCCGGTGTCCCATATAGTCCCCCGTGCCTATCAGGAGCTATTTCTGAACAGACAGCCAGGAGTAACCCCTGAGCATTGCCGGGTGTGACCCAAAAACCAAAAACCAAAAAGAAAAAAGAGAGAAACCTAAACCACAAACAAGCCATACCTATACCCTATATAACCCCTCCCATGTACTATCCCCTCTCCCCCCTCAGAAACCTGACTATCCCTTCACCACTTAATACAATCCCTGATATCCCCACCATGTTCTAACTCTTCACCCTCAGTTCTTAACCCCGTTAGGCATCAAGACCAACCTCCTACACCAATGAACCCAAGTGAAGAGACACCCACCCACTCATACTCATACCTCGTTCCTGGCAAGAAAATACAACCAACACCCCGAATGACTCATTTAGTGTGGCCCTCCTAATCACCTCTCCATATTGTGGACTGTGGTTTAATACCGGATTAGCTCCAAAAGGACTCCCATTGCAAGAACTCTACACAAGACCTCCCTGCCAGGAGCCCACACCTCACGAGGAAATAGCAAAAGACAATGGGGAAGCCTATACTATCATCATAAGTATAGACCTATATAATACTACCTCTTATACTATTTCTCCCCAAATGTAATCTCCTGTATCACTTTCTCCCCTTTTCTTTGTCCCCCCCCCCTTGTTCGTTTTTATTTATTTATTTATTTGTTTTGTTCTACTTTTTGTTTTTTTGATTTGATTTTTTTTTTTTTTTGCTTCTTTTGGGTCACAGCTGGCTTCGCTCAGAGTATGCTCCTGGCTCTGTGCTCGGAGGTTGGCCCTGGTTGGCATGGGGATGATGTGGAATGCCGAGATGTGAGCCACTGTCCTTCTGCAGGAAGGACAGACGACTTACCTCCATGCTATTCCTCCCGGCCCCATTTTATTCCTTTAATTATGTCTTTTATTTACTCTTTTTTTTATTTTAGGAAACTCCTTTTTCTTTAGATATGTCTGAGCATATATATTTTTAGTATCTGTCATGGGTTTGTTTTCTTCTCTCTCCACCCCCAAATCCATCAGCAATATAATGTAGCACCACTTCTTCCTGCAAAGGTATATTAAAAATAGAGGAAATTTTACCTGTAAAAACGAGCTCTTATCTACTAGGGATAAGAACTTACACTTTTTTACAACACAGGGACATCTCCCACCCTGAATGTATGTCATGGGGAACCAACCTAGACTCCAGGGAAATAGGCACCGACCATCCAGCCTTGACTCCTGGATTCCAGACATAGAAATGACAGAGTTCTCCACAACAGCTCCAGGAACCAAATCCTCTCCAGGGCATTCATAATGCTGCTCTGATGCCAACATACGCCAGTTCTAAATTGATAACCTGACAACGAGGAAAAGAGAACTAGATCTAAGAGCAAGTTATCCTTCCTCACCAGCCAACGATAAGACAAAATCAGAAGACATGTCACCCTTTGATCTGTGCAAAAACCAAGATTGTTATATATAGATGACTGATTGTTACAACCAGGACTAGACAGTACGCATCCCGGGACCAACAACAGCAACAACAACAACAACAACAACAACAACAACAACAAAAAGCTTTAACCTAGCTTTTGGTCTACAATCTCTTCAACAAACAAGATCTCCAATTCCAGAGGTCTGACTGAGAAAACCGCAAGTGAACAGGTCTTCCAGAAACATAACAAAAGACTCTATCCCAGGCTCCATCCTAGGAGCAACATAATGACCAAGAACACCAACTACAGAAGATGAATTAAAACGACACTGAAGAAGCAGAACTGATAGAACCACAAAGAACGCCTTCATCATAAGTTCCATTCCTTGAGCTGCACAGTCATCAAGATCTCTAGATACAAAGGTGTGATTTTACCATCCATGATGAAGCAGAAGTCTTCCATACACCACAAAAGCACCAAGGGGAGAGTAAATGACCATGCAAGGAGTCTAGAGTTAATCCCATGACAGTATACTTCAGGGATGGAGAAACTCTGTATCTCTTAGGAAGGGAATTCCCTCTATAATATCCCCAATAATTACTGTGTCTAAGCAGGGGGGGGGAGGAAAAAAAGGAAAAAAAGGCACGAAATAATCATTTTCCACATATATATTTATTGATTGATTGATTGTTTTTTTGACGTCCGTATTTTGGTGAAGATACTGAAGTTTATGTCTCCCTTTTATTTTATATTATTTTATCTTATCTTTTTCTTTCTTTTTGCACTACGGCATGATTTGATTTTAGAACCGAAACTATTGTGTGGTGCTTCTCTTTATTGCTGTAGGGCTCACCTGATATTTAATTTGACATTTATTTTTGTATTGTTATAGTATTTCAATTACGTTTTTCATGTCTTCTCTCAAACTGAGGTTGATAGCCACTAGAAGGACTCAGCCCATTTTCAGCATATTTTTATTAATTTTTTCATTTTTTTACTTAATCTTTACTCCATTCTATTGCTTTTCTTTCCCTCAAACAAAACCACATAACTCGATTTATCTAGTTTAGCCTCTCAAATAGAGGGATGAACAAGGGTGGGCACCAGGACCAAAGAAATGTATGATCACTGTTAGTAAGCTAGACAAAGAGGGGACCATCTACTTTAGCAGCCTGGGGGGTGATGGTGGGGGATATGGGTTGCAGAAAAGGGACGTGGAAGTGGGGAGGACAAATTTGGTGGTGAGTATTCCCCCGATTCAATGTTAATATGTACCTAAAAAACTAATATGAAAGATATGTAAGCCACTATGATCAAAATAAAAATAAAAAAACAAATTACTTAAAATTCTTATTAATTTAGTTTAGAATCAACATTACTTTGGATAGTGACAAAAAGGTAAATTTAATGTTATTCGCATTTTTATACTTTAATAAGTTTAATATTCAGGAAATATTTCCTAGTGTTAATAAATTATGTTCGTCAAAATTATTGTCTGTGGTTGATTTGGAAGAGATAATATCTGATGCAATGTTTTATTATCCTTTGGATGCTATGGAATACACAATAAAAATAAGTAAGTCACTGTACATGATAAATTTAGAAACACTAGCAATTATAAATAATGAATTCTAAAATATGTAAGATTGTAATTACAAAAATGAGGATGCAAGTTAAGGGTTTGAGGAATCAGTTGAATTATTTATTGGCTTACTTCCAATACACTAACTATCATATAAAGGATTTAAGGGATGGAACAATAATACAGAGGGTAGGTGCTTGCCTTGCATATGCTAACTTGGATTTTACTTCCAGCAACACATATGGTCTCCTGAGACCTGACTGAAGTGATCTTTCAATAGAAGCAAGGATTAATTATTCCCTGAGCATAACAAGGGACCCTTCCACAAATTAAACTTATTTCATAAAGTAATGGGCTACATATATTGATATATACTGTCAATACTAAAGAGCACTTAAGAAGCAGGATAGATAATGAAAAGATTAAGGCATACACTTATAAACATAGACCTTGGTTCAAACAGGCATTACTTAAGGTCTCCAAGTACCATAAAAAGTGATTCTTACTCATGGAGCCAGGAGCAAGTGCTAATACAGCCAACCTCTGGTCTGCAAAATAGAACGAAAGAAAACCCTAGCAAAAAGAGTGACCTTGAATGACAATAAAGAGGAGACATCTTAAAATAGGCAGGACATTGGCCATTGTTCCAGATAATATATCCTATTTAGAAAGAAAACTCAATAATGGTAAGGATAAAATTTGCTTTGTGACTATTGGTTTAGAGAAATAATATATAAGAACAGACTTTAAAAGGAGATATGAAAGTCACATAAATATCTGGCTCAAGATAAAAGTATGAGAATATTTTATCACTTATACTGATATATTAGTAATTTAATAAAATCATATTACAGTTAATTCATTAATTTAATAAAAGTAAAAACCTTGCAAGATATTTTCAAATTGTAAATTTTAGGTCCTTCAATTTTTTCAAAACTATGCATAATTTTTCTTCACATTTGATTCATTTTATTATTAGTATACACCTGCAACACAACTTATCAAGAATAAATTTAAGTTTATTGTAAATTTTTTTAAAAATGTATTCAAATAAAATTTTATACTTTTTTTTCAAATGAGTATTTATTCATTTATTTATAGTTTTGAGGTCATAAACAGCAGTGTTCATGGCTTATACTAGCTTTGTGTTCAGTATTCACTACTAGGAGGAGCAGAAGAGCATATGTGTCATCAGGAAATAAACCTTTTTCATGCAATGCAAGTGCTATCCAATATGTCATCTAACAATGATAAAATGTTTAAAATAATTGTGTATATCATTTTCTTGTAAAAAATGCATGATTGCACCACAGCTACTGGTCTGCAACTGCTCTAAAAGTGGCTGTTGTGGCATTCCTCTGTGGGAAAGAAATTGTTGCACAAGTCTTTCTTAGCCAAACAGAGTAGGCATAGACATGTGTGACAAACACTGGAGATAATGGAATTTAAATAGAATTTAAACCTGCACTTGTGGCCAAGTCTTCCATCTTACTAGATGTGAAACCTTGGGACAATGAGACAGATATGGCCAAGTTGGAGGAGTGGTCTGAAGCATTCAAGCTGATGGCTTGGTTTGGGGCTCTTCAAAACTGGTACCAGTGGAATAAGAATCAAAAAAACTTCAAATTGAAGACGATAAAGTAGGGACAGACATGCTGGAGGAGCAGATCACGGCTTTTGAGGACTATGTACAGTCCATGGATGTGGCTGCTTTCAACAAGATCTAAATCTTAGGGCCATGGCTCTTCAATAAAGGCTTGAAAGACAAAAAAAATGCATAATTGGAACACATACTTGCAAATAAACATGTAACAGAAAATGAAATACAATTCATTACAATAAAACTTGAAACAATCAAATAGAGGAAAATATTTAGTGTTTATTATCTTTCTACTAGAATCTTAAAAATGCAAAAGTAGTTCTTTGATTTTTATCCAGCTATATGTATGCTGAAACAAAATAAAAAAACATGTCTCACATTAGAATTATAAGAAGTTTTGAAAGAGTAGCAAAAATATATGTATATAACTAATTTTTAAACATTATGTAATACAGGTCCATACAATGAGCATTTATTCACTCATCTCATATACTTTTATGAACAAACTGATATAGCTTGTTTAAACCTCTTTTAATTATATTTTGTATGATGAGTCCATATAAATTAATTAGTTATGCAATAGGTGATTCATTCACAAGTCAATCATATAGCATGACAACATAAACAAGTTGATTACAAATGGAATTCCATCCTTTTAAAATGTTGTTTCTATATATAACTATGAACAAAATCTAGAAAAATATATTGAAATTGCTTTAAAATGCCAATGTATTCTGCTGAATTTATATATATATATATATATATATATATATATATATATATAAGTTCACCATTACAATAAAACTTGGAAAGATAGTAAAACTAGTTAAAAATTGCCTTACATACTGTCTACTGGAGTTTGTTCTGGGCACATCCTCTGAATCCCATTATATGTCTTTATATATATATATATATATATATATATATATATATATATATATATATATATACATATATATATACATATATACATAGTTTTTTTTGGCCATACTGGCGGTACTCTGGGGTTACTCTTGGCTCTGCATTCAGAAATTGCTCCTGGCTCAGGGGACGTTGGGATGCCGGAGATCGAATCCACATTTGTTTGGGTCAGCCAGTGCAAGGCAAATGCCCTACCATTGTGATACCACTCAGGCTCCAATAATTGTTTTTCTGATTTAAGTATATGTGCTACCAAAGAAAGCATTCTCATCAGGAGTGATCCCTGAGACAGTACTAAGAATAATCTCAAACACTGCTTGGTATACACCAGTAAAACAAACAAAATAATTTCATAAAGGTAAGTGAAATAACTTGAGAACAACTGCAATATCATTAGAAAATTAAGAAAAATTCATTAATAGTTCTGAACTTTCTTGTATAAAACTGCAATTGACAAAAGTTGAAATTTTTATTTAAAATACTTAAATATTAAATTAAAATACTTAAAATATTTAAAAATCAAAATTAATAAATAATTGTTTTGTTGTGTTTGGTCACACATGGAGGCTTTCAAGAATTTAGTTCTGACTCTAAACTCAGGGATCCTTTGGGATCATTTGGACTGCTGCTAATTGAACCTCAGTCAGCTGCATAAAGGCAGCTAACTATCTCTCTCTCTCTCTCTCTCTCTCTTTAAATTTTGGGAACTAAACTACATATAGAAGAAAATGCCATAAAATAAGGAATAAACTTATAAATAATGTTTACAAAAATGACTATGATTCCTGTTTTATACAATTTATTATTTTAACATGTTCATTATAATTTATATGATAGAATTTACAAGATGTGGCATGATATTTTTAGGGTTTATTGTAATAATCTTCCTATATGTATTATAATAGTAGCTTCCATTTTTCACTTCAAGCAGCTATCCTGTTAGCATGCCATTCAATTTCTAAGAAACTCATTTAATACTATTAGAATATTATTACAACTATGGTATTGTACAATAAATATACTCTGAATGTGGAATTTATATAAAGAGAACAGTTGAGAACCTTAAGGTCAAAAATCGGGTGATATAATAGACAGAGTTTTTTTTGAAAGCTCTCTGAGCTCTTCAGTTGAATCCCCAAATGTTCCAGACTTGTAAAGCAGCACAAGGGCAGAAAGAGGTTATTCCTTTTAGGGTTTATATATATTTCAGATCATTTTATGGTAGATGATATTTTTAGCTAAA
The DNA here is from genome assembly GCF_024139225.1 of Suncus etruscus. Classification (NCBI taxonomy): domain Eukaryota; kingdom Metazoa; phylum Chordata; class Mammalia; order Eulipotyphla; family Soricidae; genus Suncus; species Suncus etruscus. The sequence goes on from NC_064863.1 coordinate 27,546,546, forward strand.
TTTTATATGTCAAAGGTAATAGAGGACTTTTAATCACTCTGATTTTCATATTTTATAAATATATAAAACTATATCATATATAGCTATATATAATGACAGTAATATGCATATATGGGTATGCTTTTTGTGAGTAGAACTTTGAATTATATGAATTATTCATTTTAAAATATAATGGAGAATCAAATCTTATGTACAGAATATGAAGTCACATCCAGAAATGGTTGATGGGAAAAATATAAAAATAGTATTTTAGTCTGAGCATAATATCACATTTGAATATCAAACAAATAAATTGACATTGCCTATAAATTACAGTGACTAAATTGCTTTACCAAGAATAGTTGGCACTGTCACCTGGGTAACAAGCTTGTAAGTTATACATAAGGAATTCACACTGTATTTAGAATCCTTGTTTGTCCACATTCCAGCTAAACAAATAAAATTAATTTAGCTAATTATCTAATTTATTTTATATAGTAGATGACTGGTTATGCACGTATCTGCGTGCCCTTATAAGCATCCATGACAAATACTGCTTTGAAAATCCGAAGGAGGATATTGCATCTATTTTAAATATGGGTTGGATAAATTGCTCGGTCTCTTAAACTTTCATCATGAAAACACAGTCATGACAGACTTCTAGACAATGAATGAAACCTTCGATGATTAGCATCTTGAAGGGGTTTGTTTTGTTTTGATTTGTTTTTATCACACAGCTACAGATAAATATATTTTATTGATTTACTGCTTTTAATACTTTTATTTAAAGAACTATGATTTACAAAGTTTTTGATAATTATGGTTATATAAAATTTTAACACCAATGCCAGTTTCTACAACCAGTGTTTCCATATGCAATCAGTCCCCACATCCTCACCTACTGCCTGTGACCTTGTCAGGCACATTGCAAAATTTGATGGTTGCAGCAGTGTTAGATATGGATAGAACTTTAATTATTTACACATAGTTATCTAGTTTTCTAGAGCCATTTGTTACAGGGAATATTTGGATTATATTCAAGCTCTATATTAAAAACTGTCTATATCAATAAAATTTTTGTTATTGTGTATTCAACTTTGAATCATTGATCAGAATGCCTATATTTATTCTAGTACCAGGCACTCTTGGTCACTATAGCTTTATAATACAGTTCAAAATTAGGTAATGATACTTCTGGATTTCTTATTCTTCTTCATGGCTTTAACTACTCTTTACTCTTCTGATCTCAAAAAACTTTATTATTAATTTTCCTATTAATTGTTCTTGAAGTATGTCATCTGAATTTGGATGAATACTACACTGAAGTTATATAACAACTTATATAGATATTACTGTAACAATACTCTTGTTATTCACTTGCATGGAATATTTTTTCTTTATTTCCTAAAATCCCATTCTAACATATTTCTTAAGTAATTTAAATTACCATGGTATATATCATCCAAGAGTTTTGTTAATTTGAATCTTAGATACTTGGGTTTTTTTTTGGGGGGGTACTATTTTAAATGAGATAGAGTGCTTGATCTCTTTATCTTCTGACTTTTGATTTTTTAGATAAGAATGCAATTAATTTTTGTGCATTGACTTACAGCTGATAAGCTTAATTGTGGAAAATATTGTATCACCAATGAAGTCATTGAGACACTGACAGAACGTTAAATAAGCTCTTATTATATGTTGAGTATTTTAAATTGGGGTTTTTCTTTAGTGATGAGAGCATCTTACAAATTAAGTTTTCCAGAAATTCAAAGGTATGATACTACAAAATTTAGGGGCATATACTCAAATGCATCTCTTCTCAAAAAAGGCCCAGTTTGAACATGGTTATTGTATTTGTGAATGTGGTTACAGCTGCAGCTTATCCCAGAGAAAATAAAATACACAGGGAGAGTGCCTGCACTCAAAAGTCCTGGTGATATTAACCCAACAACCTTCATACTTGAAATGTGGTCAGATCTGCATCTCAACAGAAAAAAAAATAGATCTGTGTTAAGGAAGGCCACTGGGAAATTGGTGATTCAGGGTGATGGAGGCAAGTGTATTTTGGAAGGGTGGGAGCTTGGTTCATCCTCTTCTACGAGCTATTTTAAGGACTGATTAGGATCTTCTATGTGTATTGTGATGCCATCTGCAAATAGTAATAATTTAATTTATTTTCCTATTTAAATCTCTTTAATTTGCTTTTTATACTTGGCAACTGTAGTCAGGGTTTTTAAGACTTTATTGAATGGCAGTGGAGAGAGAGTACCTCCTTTCTTGTGTAAATCTCAGTTTTTCATCATTAAGAATAATGTTGAATTTGGTTGAGTCAGAGGAAGAGAGACAGATAAAAAAATGATCACACTCATTTGATATATTAAAAACAACAACATGTTCAAAACAATATGAAAATACTATCCAAAGACAGTATAAATGAGATGGGAGGGCAATTAGAACAGAGGCGGAACCACTATTGTATTTGGAAACTATCACCGTGAAGAAGTACAAAATATAGAACGTAGGTAAAGTGATATGCTTGATATCCTTTCCATAATAGTATTGCAAATCATTATGCCTAAAGAGGAACTGTGAAAGAGAGGAGGAGGAAAAGAAGAAGAAGAAGAAGAAGAAGAAGAAGAAGAAGAAGAAGAAGAAGAAGAAGAAGAAGAAGAAGAAGAAGAAGAAGAAGAAGAAGAAGAAGAAGAAGAAGAAGAAGAAGAAGAAAAAGAAGAAGAAGAAGAAGATGATGATGAAGATGATAATGGGAGGAGGAAGAAGAAGTAAAGGAGGAGGAGGAGAAAAGGAGAAAGAGGAAAAGAGGAGGGTGAAGAGGAAGGAGGAGAAATAAGGGAGAAAGATGAAGGATGAAGGAAGAAAGATGGAAGAAGAAGAAGGAAGGAGGAAGGAAAGTTAATACAGGAAAAGATCTGCTGGATGCAGATTCTTGCTGCCATATGTTCTGGTGACAGGAATTAACACTGGGTAAGTGATGGGTGGAAACCTTCCTTTTACAATGTAAAGTAAAATTGTCAAAACAAAACATGGACAGATATTTATATCTCCAGTTAAGTAAAAAGTTTCTTTGGAAGTACAATTACAAAGTAGAGATGAAATAATTCAGAACATGAATGTCAAAGATATGCTGTCAAATACAGAGAAAACAATATATATATACATATATATATATTGTCTCTTTTTCACATTTGCACACAATATAATCACTTGCCTTTCATGATTCTATTGGTTGTATGTGTTTTGATGTAGCAACTTAAATGAGTAGTTTTAAGAGGGCGGATGTGATGACAAGTGGCTTTGCTCAAGGCTTACTCCTGCCAGTACTTCGGAAGATATATTCTATAATTGTCATCAACGTATGAGCAGACACATTCAAGGCAAATGTCTTAATCCTTTTATTATCTTTCTGACAGTAGAGGTTAATATATGTCACAAGTCAGGAACATGAGAATCACCCAGTGTAGCACTTTTCTCTCATAAACTCAAAAATTGTTTGTCAAATGTAAACTGACAGAGCTGAATTATAAATACTGAAGTACTAAGGATTTGATCATCTTATTTAATATGTTGAGTTTATCTTTTAATGATGTAATATATTACAAATTACTGCTTAGCTATCTTAATTATTTTATGTAGTATATTTTTATGGCCCTTAATTTCTTTATTTCTTTAATTGAAGTGATAATACTTCACAACACTTCATGTTTCTGCTATGCAACTTATAACTCAACATCTGTTTATGTAATATTAAATTAATTATTAAAAATTTAATTTTATTATGTAGTTAGGTAGTTTTCCCAAATGTTCACATCTCTTTCATTTTTTCTGTCTGGTTAAAAAATAACCTTTCTTATATAATCATAATTTTTTATTTTAATTTATTTCATTTTTGCATATGTGTTATATATAAATTACGTTTGCCTTTAGTTTACTTCACTTAGAATAATAGAGCTATATAATATTAGTTAGACATGTGCAAATTTCAAGAATTTTATTACATAATTAATTGAGTTCTTTTTAATTAATTGATCTGTTTACATTGGGGGTAGTAGTGCTCATGTTTCTTTCCTTTAAGAGTCACTTCTGGCAGTAATCATTCGTTCAATAACCTAACCAGGGAAAACAGCAAGCAAGGCTCATGCCATACTTCTTGTGCTCATCCATTCTTCATCTTTACTAATAGTCAAATAGTTAAATTCTTAGAGGCCAAAGAAACATAAAAACTAAAATATAAAACCTCTTAACATAGATATAACATGACTGGAAAGTATACTTAATTTAGTGTTGGAAAATATTTATTGCCTAAACCATTTAGGAGTTTATTTTCTAAGTCATCAGTTTAGGGCATTTTTTCAGTGCACAATATATGTGTGAGGAAATATAAATATAAATATAATATATAAATATCTTTGAAGATTAATATGTTCTATGTATTTCTATACATTATCAATATAAAAATAACTAAATAGATGTTAATTCACTTATTGAATATGTATGTGTTCCAGACAATAAAATACAACCTGTAAAAAGTAAATTTATTTACATATATAAAAATATGTAGCATCATTTGAATACTAAAGAAATATTTGTATTTTGTAGTTGAATGATAGCAAACTGCAAACATCATTGTTTAAAATTAATTTAATTTCAAGATAACATGATGTCAGATCAAAAGTAATCGCTAATTTCTGATTTTGCTACATTTGTAGCCAATATAGGTAGAGGATATGTGATATAATAGGTGATATAAAAATGGGATAAAATTTTAGCCAAATATTAGAATTTAAATTCAAATAGACATTTTATATTTGTATCGTATTAATTGCCTTCAAAATGTTTTAAAGGAATTAAGCAATCTTAAGGAAACATCAACATTAAAAGTTGTATGACTGGGGGCGGGAGAGATATCATGGAGGTAGGGCATTTGCCTTTCATGCAGAAGGTTCGTGGTTCGATTCCCGGCACCCCATATGGTCCCCTGAGTCTGCCAGGAGTGATTTCTGAGCATGTAGCCAGGAGTAACCCCTAAGCGCTGCCAGGTGTGACCCAAAAAATCAAAAAACAAAAAAAAAATGTTGTATGACTTACAGATTTTGAAAATATTTGGGCTAAAAGGAAAATTGTGAATATGAGCATAAGAAATTAGTTTTCTGTACAATCAGGCTGATATTGAATGAAAAAAAAGATTTTTTTTATTTTATAATATCTGCATTTATGAGTAATTTCAAATTATCTTTTCCATGTGGACTGTATATAAATGGGTGTAGATAACACAAGAGGTATATTAATAAGGATGCATGTGTTTCTTAGAACACTGTCCAAAAGGGCAGCTGTTAAAATTACCTAGTATTTTGTAGGCTAAGTGTTCAAGTACTGTAGCGATTTTTGCATATTTTAGTAATGTATAGGTTTTTCCTCATACATTCAAAGTAGATACATTTAAATAAAAAGTTGGAAATAGTTCATCATCTCAATCATTCATCATATGTAATCATTTTAGAAAGCTCTATATTCTTTGCAGTGAGTTGAAATTAGAAATAAAAAGATGAGATACACATGAAAGGCACCTCTGATAGTATATAGAGCTTTCACTGAGCTTTAAGAACTGTAGTCTCTAGTGATGCTACAAATGTATTTTACAAAGGTGACTGAAATTGTCAGGTGCAGTAGTTGAGAAATATGTTATCTTGTTTGATGTTGAATCCAAGGGCAAAGTATTCACTTGATTGCCCAAAGAAAGATTCTCTCTGGGCAAAGCATTCTATTTCTAAGTTTACCTTTCAGAAACTTTTTGAAAGAATGCTCAAATATTATTTAAAATATATAAGTGAAAGTGAAGGCATATTTCTGAATAGTTTAAATGTGGAAAATTAAGACCTACTAGATGATATGCTTGTCCACTAATGATGCTGTTCAGATTAGTACCTTTTTGATGACTGTGTTAATATAATCCCAGATCCAAATTCTAGGTGTACCTTCAGACCAGTTCTTGTTCAGAATCTCCCTCCAAATCGTGGGGAAAATCTTCAGTGAAAGAAAAATTTAAGAAGGGAAAGAATTAGGGTACTGGAGAGATGGTCTAGTTATTAATGTTCTTGCCTTGCCCAAAGTCAACAGGGTTTTAATATCCTGTAATAAATGCATCATATACCATAATCAAATACCTCATCAAATGTCATAATGTAATAAGCCACATTACAAAAGAAAGGGCAAGACTATGTCAACCTCTATATATGTAGAACGAGTGAATGCATGTTTGAAAATATACAACACATCATATATACAGGATAAAACTTTTTAAATATATTTTTATTTAAGTAACATGATCATATTTGGGCTACTGTCATAACCAGAACACCCCCTTCACCAGTGCAACATTACCCCATCCCCCCTTCCCATCCCCTGCCTGTATTCAAGACAGGCATTCTACTACAGTAATTTGTTTTTAAGTTCAGTAAGTTGTATTTTTTTCCTTAAAGGATAAGAGTAAAAAAATATAGTAAAGGTGTGATAGTGGCAATCGCCAATGTTTGCATAGGTCCAGAAAAATGGAGAAAATTGAGAAAAAAAATCCTTGACCTGATTAGAAAAAGGCCTCACCTCAGAAGTTTATTGGCATAAGACAGACTCTGGGTTCCAGGCATACCAGTCTATCCAGCTCTAGTCATTCTCAAGGTCCTAGTGAAACTTTTTCACACTTTAGCTATTGTTGGTATGAGACTCTTATATTTAAAGACTCTAGATTCTGTGCATTTCTTTCATCGATGTCAGGCTGATGTGGAGCATCTTCTAGTTTCAGCATATCATTAAATGCTGAGCGATCTGCCCTGCATGCAGACTGTTGCTGAGTCGCCTGGGTGTTGGGAGCACTCTTTGGAGTAAGTCAATGCCAAAGCAGTGGTAGGTCTTCTCTGGTAGAGGCTTGGATCCTGGTAATGTTAAAGACAATTGTGGTTGTTTCCATAGATGGTATTCACTGTTCATGTGTGTATGGGCGATGCCCATTCTTCTGAGGCCTGAGCCAAATCATTATGCCAATGTTCAGGGTAAAAGGCCTAATTACATTACCAAATTTGTGTTCCCATCTCTATTAGATAAGAACTTGTTTGCATATGTATTATTTCCCATTTTAATGTGCCTATGCAAAAGAGAAGCAATGCCACAAGATATTGTTGGTGCATCTGGGGGCTGAAGAATAAAGTACAACATTTCCCATAACTAGGTATAAACGTGAAATCTATAGAGTTACTCTTATACCAGTATTGCTTATAAAACAGATCTCACAGGGGGAAAATCAAACAATCAAATAACTAATCTAGTGGGCAAAATTGTCACTATATGAGGATATTCGAAAAGAGTTATAGAAGTTAAGGCAATACATCTGAGATATACAAAAGAGATACATGTGACCTTTTTATGTTTTAAAAAGAAAAATAAGAAAGAAAACAAGGGTATTTGAAGACAACAGATGATAGTTGAGTTTGAGACATGTTTTGTGGCATTACGGAACCCTATATTGTCCTGAACTAGGGGTTTTGCTGAAGCTCATTCAATCAAAGATACTTAGCCCAGTAATGCAAAGCTCATACCCTATTTTCCGGTGCGAAAGTCGACCCTTCAACCCATTAAAACTTTCTAAATGTCTTAACATTAAGTTACTTCTTTAAAGTAAGAGGGGGGCAGATCACTCGTCCCTGAAGTTTCAGCATGCCCTATACCGGCATATAAAACGACTCCCGATGTTTACGAAGTTTTTCATGAGTTGAAAGGTCATATTATATGCCAGAAAATATGGTAATTAGGAGCGCTCATTGGGATCCAGTGGTCAGTTATTGGGGGAACAGCAAAGAAAGGAATCTGAGAGAAGCCTGGCAAGAATTCTCAAGAAACATCTGCCTGGCAAGTGCTGCCACTTTATATGTTCTGTGCCTGCCATCAATTTCTTGTAATACTGATTACATCCGTATTCTAAAGTGAGCATCCAGGGAATTTAGACTGACAGACATGGGAATAAATTGTCAGAGACTGAATTCTTTGTAGGAACATAGAACTCTTCTGAAATTGTTGCAACTCAGAAACCACTAGAAAGAGGTAGACCTGCAGCCAAGACAAGAAAATGCATTATTTGTTCTGCTATGCTTTGTCTAGAAATAGGCAGAACATTTTATATATTATCAACCCATTGCTAAACTATAATCATGAGTTGTCTGTCCTCTTGTACTTCAACTACTCTCCCTGGTCACTTACAACAAATGTACACATAAAAATCATCCTTAATGCAAAAAATTGAAACATTTTGGTCTATTAGCAGACACTAAAAAAGGATATTCACCTATATCACTGTGATTCAGTGTTGTATTGGAAAACTTCAATGGAACAATTAGGGGGAAATGAAAAATCAAATAATTTCAAATTATAAGAAATAAGAGTTTTTCACTATTTGCAGATAACATGATATGGTTCATGAAAAATCTAAAGGCCAATACATCAATCAATTAGAAGGCTAGAATGATAGTACTATAAGTAAGGAATTTGTTTTGCATGCTATTGAGCTATTTTCAATACTAGGGAATGTGTGTATTTCCTGAACACTACTAGAAGCGATGAATTCTGAGCACAGATATGGCAGTAAGCCATGAGCAACACTAGGTATGTAACCCAAACTGAAAAACAAATAAGTAATTCCTAATTACAATAAACATATAAGAATGCATGCTTTAAGAATCAATATACAAAAACATGTTGTGTTCTTCCATGTAAAAAATAATGTAGAAGAAAAATAAAATTTTCTAAAACCTATTACATTTATAATATTGGCAAAAATACAAAATCTAGGAAATAATTAACAGTGAAAATGAAAAACTTAAGTGGAAACAATAAAGTACTTCTGAAAGATAAAAGACATATGAAAATGAAAACATAACCATTGCTATGTATTAGATCATTGATCTAAAAGGATATATGCACATCTACAAATCACCACATTATTCCTTTTAAAAATAAAAATCTAGAAAAAGCCCAAGTGCCTCAAAACTGATGAATGGATAAGAAAATTGTATTTGTATTCACAGTGGCTTACTATTCAGCTGTGAGAAAATATAAAATCCTGTAATTTGCTGAAATTTAGATGGTATTGGATGAAGTCAAGCTAATTGAAGAGAGTCTGTAAGAGTAACCTAATAAAAGATTATTACACTTACAGATGATCTGTGGTTCATGTGTCTAGGAATTACAGAAAAGCCCAACTCTCTTTTCTTCATTATTAGAATTGTCCTTTCATATTAGTTTGCTTGCTCCATGGATCTGTTTCTGCACACACCGGTCTAGCTCACTCAAAAGTATTGTGATCTACAGTGATTAGTATTTTTACTATAATAATTATATTTTATTTTATTAATAAGCAGATTAAATAAATGCTGAGGTAAACAGAAACTATGTTCAGAAGTTTCATAAACTCTGATTAATTCATTCTAGAATGAATTAATGAATTAGTGAATTCCCCTGTATCACCTTAAATCCAGTAAAAATTTGACAGTATGCTAAATTTGTGTAATAATTTCAGTAGAGCTGTGGCTTTTACAGAAATAATGATCGCATTAAGATAATCTTTTATGTATTTTAGTAAAAATTTTGTTTTCTTTCTAGAACACATAATTTTATTATAAGCATTATTGAGATATAATTTTATATAACAGAAATCACCTCTAATGTTAAATTATGAGTAGTTTAGTAAACATGTGTCCCTTCCACACTATCAAACACTTGATAACAAATAAACAATTTTTCAATATATTCAAAAAGTTATGAAAATTTCTATCCATAATTCTTAAATATGTAATTTTCAAAAGTTTGACTCTTTTTATCTAGAATAGTGTTTGACAGAACATTTTTATTGTTATATACAAAAATTGAATCAGAAGGATCTCATAAATATATCATGATAATTTTGAGACATTTATATTGGTATATACAGAAGTCCTTGTTCATTTTATTCATGTTCATAAGCTCTATGTGGCTAACCACAGTCATGGGCATCTAATTTGTGTTGATATTCAGCTACAGCTGATATTCAACTATTTTCAGTATTGCAAATCTGATAACTAGTAATAAATATATACAAAGAACCTACTTAGAATAAAATGTCTTTACATTTGGATATTTTGAAAGCTGGAAAACAGTTTTAGAAAGCAAGTATGAAATTAAAAAATACTTTGTTTTATGGTATGAACACCCTAATAAATGTTATTGATCCTCCTGAATAAAATGAGTTGCAATAAATAATCTCTGATGTTCAAACAAAGGAAATTTGAGTATAAATCTAATAAACAAAAGTACAATTTATGAAGTCACCAGCATTTTAATTAATTTATTTATTTTAAATAATGCATGCCTTCATAAAAAGCATTAAAATTAAGGCCAGAGCAATAAGCACAATGGGTAGGGTGGTTGTATTGCATATGGCCAAGCTGAGTTTGATGCCCAGCATCCCCTATGGTCCCCTGAGCCTACCCAGAGAATTTTCTAAGTAAAAAGCCATGAGTAACCCCCAAGTGCTGTGCCAGCCATGTTGACCTAAGAGCAAAAAAAAAAAAAAAAAAAAAACATTATAATTAAAATTTGTTTTGTTTTGGTTTTTGGGCCACAACCGGTGGTGCTCAGGGGTTACTCCTGGCTGTCTGCTCAGAAATAGCTCCTGGCAGGCACGGGGGACCATATGGGACACTGGGATTGGAACCAACCACCTTAGGTCCTGAATCGGCTTATTGCAAGGCAAACGCTGCTGTGCTATCTCTCCTGGCCCTATAATTAAAATAACTTAATTCAGTTTAATAATATTTTAATCAAAGCACTAAATGTTTATTTGAAAATGTAAGATTTTGTTTTGTATATACTTTTCAATATTTATGTTGGCTACTATGAACATAAATCTTATATTTGTCCCATTTCTTCACTATAAAAATTAGCAATATGCTAAATATTTTAAATCTTTGATAGATACAATAAATTGAAGTTATCTAAAAGCAAAGACATAGTTATTTAGAAAAACATGACATTTCAGCAATTTTAGGGAAAGACTGCAGTCCATTTTATTATGTCAAATATACAGTCATTATTATGAATGATGTGAACATATGTGAAATTTACAAAGAGATAGAAGCTGTTGATAATACATACTGGTTTTACTGTTATTAAGAAATGCAAAAAAATATTTCAATACATAACAAAGTACACCAGCTGGGCCTGCCAACTATAAATATTAAATATGGAAAAGAAAGGACAAAGCTAATATAAGCATTGAGTAATTTTGTAAATTCATAAAGAATCAAAGAAAATCAAAGAGTCATTATAGACTCTAAATGCTTCTAAAGATAATTTGTTGATAAAAAAGAGTTGGCATCTCTTCATGATTTACATAGGAAGATAGAAGACAGATGTCAGAAGCAGATGTACACTTCCCGGAAAGGGGAAAAAGGAATTCTGAAGCAAATCAGGATCACTTGCAAAATATATCAAATAAACTAAAAAAAGAATAAAAGTGCTCTAGTTTATAGAGTTAGTCCATAGTTATATCATATTTATACAAACTTAAAGATCCTCCCATCACATTATGAAGTGGTAACATTTAAGCATGCAACTCTTGCTATCCTACCCTTATGTGGACAGTTTCATACCAGACCAGAAAGGCTCATCAAGAAAGATATCAAGGTAGAATAATTTCCAAATTGGACAGGAATATATAACCTACAATACCTCAATATATTCTTCATAAAATTATAAAATTCATTCAGATCTTTGCAAATTCCTGTAAGCTCAACTAGTAATTCACTATTTAAACATGTCTAATTAACTGATCTATTATAGTTATACCTTTCAAAATAGATAAGAATATTTTATAGATCAAACAAACAGGTTAAAATAATAATTAAATGTAAAGATCTATTTTTTGAATAAATATTAATTTTGTGTCACTATTAAATAGCTTAAATGATAATTTTGGAATAATTAACTACTATGTATTTCCAAATGTAATATGATATATATTTTTTCTATTTTCTTTAAATATATATTTCATGACTATAATGCATATATATGCATATTATATTATGCACATAAATATGTATATAGTACACATCATGTGAATTTATGTTGTTAAATTTTAGGTAAAAAACAAAATTTGTATCAATAGAATATAATATATATAAAGGATATATATAAAGGATACATATGAAAGATACATATATATGTTTCATATATATCTTTAAGCTGAAAAGAGTCATGCTCAGCAGTTAAACAAATAACATATTTAACCTATAGATTATTTTAAACATCATATATATTTGTAATAATTTTGGTTTTAATCTCATTTTCTATCATTTAATTACAATACATGAATGGAAAAAATAAGAAAGTTTTTTAACAAATGGCAAGAGTGACCATATATCTTATTTACTTAATGGCCTTTATATATTTATTTTAAGTTTTTGAGTATTTTAAGGTTTTAATGAGAAAGATTCAGTTTATATGAATGTGCTTATTTCCAAAAATGATTTTATAATGACTACTCCAATTAAACATGTTATCACAGAAGACGCTTTATCAAAGTATAATATTCATATGAGTTTAACTTTAAATGAGTTCCACTTAAATTTTTCTAGGAAAACTACTTTGAACATATCCTCACACTCCTTTAACTTTTTAATATTAAATCCTACTTTTTTAATGGCAAAATAGAATTGTGTAAATTCATAATGACATCAATGGAAAAATCAGTTTATATTACTTATAAATGTATTGGTTATGTTTATACATAAAATTAGAATTAAAGAACACATGAAACCATTACTATAAAAGACAAAACTATAAAAGATTTCACCATCTGATTTATAAACAATTTCAATTCTGTTTAGACATTCAATCAATAAATAATTGAACTAAATATGAAGTTAAAAATAAAATTCACCATCTGATTAACAAAAATTTTAATTCTACTGTATAGGCATTTATTCATTAATAATAATAAATAATTAAACTAACTATGAAGTTAATAACAAAATATTGGCTCAAATAAACATCCTATGAGTCATATACCTTAGAGCATTTTAGAATTTCAGAGTCATCTTATATGCCATACCCAACAATTTCACATTATTGATAGCCAGTCAAATGTTTCCTATTCTCTTTAATAATGCTCCAGCATCTTATTTTTCTAGAAAAAAATACCGATTTATGGAATTTGATTTCTCCCAGAGAAGTAGAGGGCTGTTATTTATCCATCTATTCCAAATATCTGATGTATGATTTAATTTAAGCAAAGGTCTTCAAGTGATTTATTAAAAAAATGTTGGAGAATCAATTACAACATTTCTTTTAAGACAAATTCAATTTTTGGAAGACACTGAAATATATAGGTATACATATTACTCTGAGAAGTAAAGATCATCAATAATTTATGTAAAATATTAGGATAATTTTCTTCCCTTTGTAAATCGAATAAAGTAAACGTCTAGGAAATCAGCTACTGTGGATCGAGTAGAAAGAAGTTTACTGTAAGTTTGCACTCACTGCCAAAAAAAATTGGCCTGGATAAAAGACACAGCTCTTCATTCCTATAGCTCCTAAATTAAGATTCGAATCTGTTTCAACTACTCCACATGAATCTACTCAGGGCTCTTATTCTTCCCATCTGGCACTCCTTCTCCCATTAGCATTCCCTCAAACTCTTTCTTCATCTTTATCACTATTGCCAATTCCGTCTTCAGGAAGCCGTAGAAAACAGAAAATTACTTCTTCCAGAGCCTGACAGTAAGGTAATGAGATAAAGGGGAAAAAAATTACCCAATTCCATACCCATAATGAGAATTGGAAAAGTATGAAATGTTGGTAATAAAAGGTTGATGCTTTAAAAATTCAGTGTAATTAATTATAAAAAAATAATCACCCATATTTTATCACGACCAGTGTTAGATTTCATTTTGTAGAAAGGTAGCCAAGAAGTTAGGACTTAAATTTTCCAATACACTTGTCCATAATTTTAGTGGAATTTATGAATCTACTCAAACATATGACCCTTCCTTCTGGATCTACTGGAGTTTGATTTTATATGGGACGAACAGACAACATTCAAGTCCCCAAGATCACATATATAGGAAAGACCCTTATGACCTAGAATTTTTTAGTGAAAGTTCTAATATTTGAAATGCTATTCACCAAAATTATTATAAAAATAATGTTACTCATGTGTAAGCCTTTCATTACTAATTTAGAAACATATTACTTTCGCTTAAAGATTCTCAAAAGGAAAGAAAATATAAACTACTGTAAAATAGAATGCTTTCTAAATTTTAAATTGGGTTTTCAAACTTAATTACAGTTGTCTACACAAATTAAATACTTGAAGAATGAATTTACTAATTTTATTCAATAGATTTAAGTGAATTGAAGTGTTATGGGTAAGAAACATATTAAACAATTTTATTATAAAATGATAGATTAATTTTATGTATGATTTAATTGTATTTTGTGTATATTTACTTTACACTATTAGAGGGCCTTGAAGCTCAGGATCTCAAGAGCTACTCTAGTGATATTTCAGTCAATTTTGTCAATTCAATCCTCAGGGCATTGTTTCACTCTTTATATATTCTAGGCCCACTCAGGGAACACCCAGTAATGCATGAGTACTCAGATTGCCAAGGAGAGCACTGGGCTGATGTATGCTGGATATGTACCCAGGATCTTCAAGCCAATAGCAGGGCCTCACCTTTACTTTTAATGGAAAATTATTTAGAATTTTAATTCTATTTTACCAAGTGTTTTCCTCACACTTTAATAATTCTGCTATACATGTAAGTGCCAAGTCTTAGATAATCCACTTATCATTTCCATTATTGAGAAGATTGTCATTTTAATTTAATAAAATAAATTTTACACAAATAGTTGTCTCACATTTGACTGACATGTATCTGATGTATGGAAACATGACATTCTTCAAATTCAAATAATTATATACTTATACATAATTAAACATTTTCCTTATTATCCTTTCTCTACTAACCTCTACTGAAAAACAAAATTTTAGTATTTTTGAAATCGGACTAAAATTAATCTGAGTTGGTTTATGCCTGAGATGATTTCTTCTTCCCTCTCCAGTGAAAAATTATTTTCATTATTTTCATTAAAAATAATATGGCTAAAGCATCATCCAGTTATCATAACTCATTTTGCTAAGGACATATTTTACATTATCTTACATTTTGAATTAAAATATATTAAGTAGTGAATATTTGCTATATTTGTGTGCATATATGTACTTTACATATCATTGTAAATCAATAATCCTTTATAATTTTAAAAAATATTAGATAAAGTCATGTTAGCCCCAATTGCATTTTTTCAGTGAGAGAAAGTTCATACACACTTTCACTTAATCATATTTTTATTGTGTACCTTAAAATATAAATTTTACAATGATTAAAATTATATATATTTATATGTAAACAAGAAAATATAAAAGTGAAAACAAAGCATCCTTTATTTTTGTGGTCTAGCTTATTTTAACTGAGATAAATTTAAAGATTGTTGCTTTTTTTACTTAGTGTCTCCAGCAGGTTCATCTGTCTTTTTCTTTTAAATACCCTTTAACACACTCTTTAGGAAGGACAAGGCAACTTCTTAAAATTCTGCCTATGTCTCAGGAAATGTCATTCAGTTGGCAGGACTCCCAATGTGTAGCACAGCTTGATTCTTCTGCACAGTCCCCTAAACAGCTAAGACTTGACACCAGGAAGCTCTTTCAATGACAGGCATTTGTCTGAATGTATACTGAACTGAAAGACTAGTGTGTGTCTGTGTGTGTGTGTGTGTGTGCATGTGTGTGTATTGTGTGTATGTGTACTATGTGTGTATTCTCACGTACATGAACATGTGTGAGCTCACACCCCTTGAGTGTTTGTGAATGTGCTGTTTTCAGAGATTTACATTCTAACAACTTTGCCACCCATGAGAATTTATTTTATAATGTTGATATGCAACGATGTTTTTTTAATTTTTTTATGAAGATAACATTGTTTAAAATACTGTTAATGTTTATGCATTTTATAGACAAATGTATTGTTCCTTCAACAACATCAAAGTGCCATGTACCTCTACCACTATTTTTATGTCCCTTTTTAGTCTGTGGCTTCCTATCTGGCCCTAATGAGTCTCCCTACTTTTAAGAAAACTATTAATTGTAATTACAGGCAAGGGTTTGGTACTGTACTGTTTTTTCCTTATTATATTTATTTTTACGTACCATAAATTGAAAAGATTCTCAGACATTCCTCTGATTTATTTTTGATAATATTACATTTTATAGCTTTAAACAAATGGGATATTACAAGTAAGAAAAGGACATTGTTGGAGGGAATTTTGAAATTTAGTAGTATTAAGGATTTCATAACTAGATACACCAAAAGTACAAATATGTACAAAAATGCATAATAATGTTAGCCGTATTTTATTCATATTGGTTCAACTATAACAATAAATACAATTTTAAGAAGAATATATATGTTTAATGTATTAAATATAATTATATGCAAGATTTTTTATTCTGTCAAATTAATGATAACTTCAAAATAAAATTGTGAGAAAGATATGATTTTAGATTAAATAAAAGCCAAAAATATGTATGGTGAATTACTAAAATTTATTGCATAATAAAATAAAATATGAACAAAAATAAAATATAACATTGAGAAAGGGAGCAACTGTTTACAAACCACATTTTAGCAAACTAGAAAGAGAAAATACTACAACATAATAAAATCAAATGTTGAAATGGGAAAAATTAAAATTTTTCCTCTAAGCTCTAGGAAAGCAAACATGTGACCTTTTGTCACTTCTATTTAAAGTAATAATAGAATTTCTAGTTATAACAATTATGCAGTAAAACAAGAAAAATGTTTTATAACTAACTAGTAGAAAACATTATTTCTGCTTACGGATATTATCTTAAAAGCAGTAGACCTTAAATATGATGAGAAATATTAGAGCTTGTCATAAAAATAAACAAAATTATATTATGCAAAACCAACATACAAAAAACATTCAAAAATCTGTTTCATTTATAAGGTATCTTATAAATAGAGGCCTTTGAATTAGTTCTCGTATGTTTTTCAATTGTTTTCCTTTGGTTTTGTTTCCCCCTTTGCTTTTCATCTGGATATTTCCCCTCGCCTTGTGGATGGGGCTTTGTTTTTTATCTCAGTAAATGCTACCCTAGAAGCCTGAGCTGAGAGATACCATGTAGGCTTGTGGTTTCACATGGTGGAGCAACTGGCTTATGGGTGAACAGCTTGTAATGTGAGTTTCTTGCCTGCTAAAACTTTACTTCATATCTTTATGTGTGGATTATTTATTGCAGGGAATTGCTACTGGACCAGTTACTCCTATTCTACTTGGTTAGGGGATGGGAATCCCCTTGCCCCTCTGGGGACTGTGGAATTCTCAACCAACCATTCAGCAGTGATGGATGTTGATGGAAAATAATTGTCTCTGGATCACAGATAAGACAATTCCAAAATAGTGGGGAAAATGATGTAGATGAAGATGTTGCCTCAGTTTAACAAGGCTCATGTTAGCCGAGGTTTTGGGAAATTCAGTTGTTTAGAAATTAGGTAACGGTACAGATAATATTTATAAAAGCCAACAATATCATAAGTATGTAATTCAAACTATAATATATATATATATTAAAATTTTAGTTTTCTAAAGATTTGATGATATTGAATGGAAACTTTGAGACATGGAAGAGAGGGACATTGATATTGGTTGTAGGATTGGATTTGAAGCATTGCATGCCTGACACTCAAATATGGGCATGGGTAGCATTGCAAATTGTAAAACCTAAACAAATCTTAAAAAATGTTCCTTTTATGTAAGCCATTCATAAATACAAATATGAAAGTGAGTCTACGCACATTGACATAAACTTATGATTCATAAATTAACTTTGAAACTGAAAGTTACATAATAAGAAGAAAATTAAAGACCTTATGATTAAAATATAAATCATGATTAAAAATTAAGACATAGTATATCTTACGTTCATGTATTGGAAGGTTGGTTCTATTATAATATCCTTACTACTATATATCCTTACTTGCTACAGATTCAGTTTCAATATAGTTTCACTTCTGAATATATGCCCATCATAATTATGGTTTCAAAGTCATGTTTTGAAACATCTAATAGAATCAGCATAACAAAATAAAACATTGAAGCAAATTAATCATCTAATAATGTGTGCTTAAATTAACAATATATTAAATTATATATGTAAAACAGTTTTAGTTAGCTTATAAATATTAATTTCCACTCATGTTGCAACATTGAAGAGCTCAAACTTCATTTAGAGTACAATATTCCATTAAGTAAAATAAAACTATCATAAACACATATTATAATATTTGTACAAAATTTTAACTAGTAAAAATAAGAAAGAAATAAGAATAGATTGCTATTCTGTAGATGCCCACTAAAAAGAGATTAAATGGCTATTATTTCTTTTATTAAATATAGGGACTGGTTTTACAAGATGAAAGGATGCAAATGGATGACTATGATTATATGACATCATATATACATTTACTTACCACTGAATTTTATGATTAAGAAGAAAGATTTTATTTGTGCCTTACATAATAAAAGGATGAAATAATAATTGCTTAATGACATTCCGAACACAAATGTTCAAACATAACTCAACCATTCATGGGCAGGATGATTGCTTAATGGTTGAAGTGCATGCCATCAAAGCCTGATATATTTCCCTAAGCATTATGGGTAATAGCTCCATGCACAGATCTAGAATAAATCATTAGAAGATCCACATTTGGCCCCCAAATAAATCAATATTTGCAAACAAATATGGAAAATTATAGAAAGAATATAACATGACCATTATATGCACAGCATAGGGTTCTTTAGAAAGGTTGTTTTGAAAGATTAAAATCATATGTCTCATTTTTATTGCAGGTTGTCAGAAGAGCCAGAATTATGTTGCAAAATGGACATCCTGGGGAAGACAGAGGCAGATCCTCTGGGGTCTTCATTGTTCAGTGAACCAAGGTTTTGTGACCTCAAGCTACCTTCAAAAGAGCCCTCCTGATCTGATCTGGCTCTATATTCTGCCTGTCACTTTCCCCCCGAAGTGAAGTCATCCCACTGGAATATAGAAGAAAATTAAGCTTTCAGAAAGTGTTGGTTTTTTGAGCACAGGACTATATAGCTGAGACACATAGGAATCCATTGTTATCTTTTAAAAACTAGTCCACTGCCTATCTGATTGCAGCCTCACAAACCATGAGGCCTGGCTGCTTTCTTGTCTGTTTTTCTAAATAAATTAGAAATGAACAAAAAATAAGTCTCATTTGAAAAAATTAATATCATTTAATACTTGCTATGTTTATGTCATGATAGGTGATTCATACTCACAGTTTACATATAGAAGTTGAATGCTAAAAGCTTGCAGCATCTAACTTAAGGCATTATGTATAATTTCAGAAAAATTCATATGTCAGATAAAGCAAAAATTACCCAAGTCTATGAAATAACCCCTACTCCTTCTGCCCAGTTTTTGGTTAACTATAAAGAAAATACATTTTTTCTTCAGGTTTTAACATCTAAGTTCTTGAAAATTGAGAACATTTTAACCTGGACCAAGACATTTTTATGAAAACTTATTATTTTAAATTATATTTCTTAATAAAATAAATACAAAATTAATAAATGAGATATATTAATAAATTTGATAAAATTATAACCAAATTGAATCTACAATTTAGATTTTATACACTCAAAACTTACATGAAGCTCATAAAATATAAATTCTTATTAAGAGAAATTAAAAACTGAAAAGTATTAATGTTATGAAGAGTGAAATATATAGCTAATATAATTCATATCAAGACATAAATATATAACACAAAGCCATTTTTAAAGTATTGTTTGAATAATTTGGGATTTAAAGGTCGCTTAATTCAAAGATTATCATTTTTCTTTCACAGTCATTTTGGAAGTAAACCCAGCTATTCTCAGAGAGTATTCACAGCTCTGTGATTAGACATAATTTTTCGAGGTTTCAGGATCATAGCCTGGGTACTGGGATCAATTCCTGCATATAATGTAAATGTGCCACCCATTAAGATATCATTTCACATTACCATAGATGTTATGAACAATAAGAACGATAACTTACATAGAAATTTTAATAATGAGTGCTATAAAACATGAATATTAAATGATCAATACAGTAACAAATTAGAAGTTTTATGTATTATCTAACTAACCATTCATTTTATAAATTAATGAATTAATTTCAAGATAAATATCTTGATTAATCAGATTTCTGATTTCACTTATCCACATTACAGTTTTATCAATTAAACATAGAAGTCCTTTTGTTTTAGGAAACCCCTAATTGCCACCAAATTTCAAAATACATACTCTTAATTTATCCTCTATATTTTTATAGAATGAACCTGATATTCTATGCAATCCATAAGAATTATCTATTTTTTCTTTCACGTACCTATGCAGTGATCTAAGATTAAGTAAAATATTAGAAATCACACTCCAAAATATTTTTGAGCAAAAGATATGGACTTCTGTTAACAATGTTTTGTGGGTAAACATTACCACCTATATGTTTTAAATGTGGTATTAATCATGTTGTTTTTCATGTTTTTAAAAAATTTTCATGTAAGAAAATGCATAGCAAACCTATATACCCAAAAATTTATTCTTTCCTGAAGGTAAATTAGACATTTCTGGAACATATGCTAGCATATTCAGGCCAATATATTTATATGCAGCAGTAATTTATTGCCCACAGCTTGAATAAGTTAATGCATTTTCAAAAGTTGCCAAACCTTAGATCTTTAGGGAATATTTGGCACAATATACATTTTTGACTAATGTAGCTTCCCTTTTAATTTTTTATTATGGGTCCTAAATATACAGGTTTTGTGAATGCATGATTGCAAAAGGAAGTAGAAACTGTCACAATTAATATAGTTATTTTTAAAATTAATGATTTACTATGTGGATTTTTTTTTATCCTAATTTTTTTAACTGAAACTTACAGAAATCAAACTACAGAGAACTTTTGTATATATAGTATACATTTTTTCATTTTAATATTTTGTTGTCAGTTAAGTTATATTTTTTTAGGAATGAGCTTTATTTTTAAAATTCCAAGTTCTCAGGGCCGGAGCGATAGCACAACAGTAAAGCTTTTGCCGTGCACGCAATTGACCTATGATGGACCTGGGTTTGATTCCTTGCATTCCATCTGGTCCCCCAAGCCAGGAGCGATTTCTGAGCACATAGCCAGGAATAACCCCTAGGCATCACCCGGTGTGCTCCTGCAAAAAAAAAAAGAAAAAAGAAAGAAAAGAAAAGAAAAAAAAATCCAGGCTCTCAAGTGATATGCTTTAGTGCATTCAGCTAAGTACATGATTCATTTATAAATACAAGTATTTATAGTATTACCTCTTATGTTTCTTGTGACTAACTGTTAATAAAAATTAAGACAATAACAGTTTCAAATTTAAACTACTTAAATTTTATTGCTGTTTATACTTAAGTCATTCCCATGTCCTTAAGTTTAAGAATTAGAAAATGTTTGTGTCCAGGTCTGGAGTACAGTACACTGAGTTAAAATTAGAAATTTTATTATGTAAAATAATCAGTATTTATATGTATGTATTAACAATCAGATAAACCATATTTTAATTGATTAATAAATGACAGTGAGTGATAGAAATAAACCATGCAAAAAAGTTAAACACTGTAGAAGAATATATATAAAATTGAATATCAAAAATATATAAGGCATAATATATATAACAGAAAACATAGCGATTTGTCTGGGGTAGTTAAGTAAAATCATATTTATTTGCCGTGTGTGTGCGTGTGTGTGTGTGTGTGTGTGTGTGTGTGTGTGTGTGTGTGTGTATGTCACACACGGTGGCACTCAGAAGTTACTCCTGGCTCTGTGCTCAGGAATCACTCTGTTCTGGAGACCATATGGCATGCCAGGGATTGAATCAAGATTGGCCGTGTGCAAGGCAAACACCCTAACAGCTGTGATAGCTTTCTAGCCCCTACATTTCTATTCTTAAAGTGTTCCTTACACTAGTAATACTGTCTTTGAAATATGCCTATAATTTTCCAATGTTATATAATCTCATACTCTAGAAATACCTAACATTCTAGGGGCTGGTGAGATAGAATAGCCGTAGGGCATTTGCCTTGCAGGCGGCTGATCTAGGACTGAATGGACCTTGGTTTGATCCTCTGGAGTCCCATATGGTCCCCCAAGCCAGGAGCGATTTTTCTGAGTGCATAGCCAGGAGTAAACCCTGAGCCTCACAGGGTGTGGCCCAAAAGAAGAAAAAAAGAAAAAGAAAAAAAGAAAAAGAAAAACCTAACATTCTAAATATCCTGCATAACAATAGGTATAAATTATGTGCTATTATGCCCTGACTTGTAATCTTCAATCACAAATAAATGAAAATTGACTGTATAGTTTACATCTTTAACATCTTCCTTAAATGTCTAATCTCTGAACAAACTAACTTTTCTAAACAAACTAATGGCCCATGGACTGGTTTTACTTTTTATTATTTAGATTATCTATAAAAAGAATTTTGGGGGCCTGGATGGATAGCACAGTGGCATTTGCCTTGCAAGCAGCTGATCCAGGACCAAAGGTGGTTGGTTCAAATCACGGTGTCCCATATGGTCCCCCGTGCCTGCCAGGAGCTATTTCTGAGCAGACAACCAGGAGTAACTCCTGAGCACCGCCGGGTGTGGCCCAAAAACCAAAAAAAAAAAAAAAAAAATTTGGGTGTATTTATAACAAAATTTACTAATTTCCCTTAAAGGTCAAACAATTAAATAAATGCAGCATATTTTAAGCATATATTCATTTTCAACTTTGGTTTGCATTTTATAATTTTTCAGTTTCTTTTTCTTATTATTTGAAGAGCCTAAGACATTTGTAAAATATCTGAAGTATAAAATAAATGGTTTTTTATATTTATAGCCACTGAAATCATTGTAAAAACAAATTTAGTAGATATTAAGATAAGTAGAATCAAATTTACAAGAATTGCTATTAAGTGTAAAATGCATGTATATTTTTAATTTGT
The DNA here is from genome assembly GCF_024139225.1 of Suncus etruscus. Classification (NCBI taxonomy): domain Eukaryota; kingdom Metazoa; phylum Chordata; class Mammalia; order Eulipotyphla; family Soricidae; genus Suncus; species Suncus etruscus. Next base: position 27,569,741 of record NC_064863.1, read on the forward strand.
TAAATGTATGTACAAAAAAACTATATTAGAAAATTTAAGTTTATTACTAAAGATAACAATAAGAGTAATATATAATTCATAATTTTGCTCAGCAAGTTCAGTATTGTAGAAATAACTGCAAAATATGAATCAAGGACATGATAAAAATCAGTGCAAAACATCTGATTAATTTTCATTTCACGAACATTGTCAAATTATATATTTTTCTCTAATCTATAAATTTAAATACAGGCTTGATATTTATTGGGTGCACATTAAAGTGTTCTCTTTTAAAATGCACACCAAAACTTTTAATGTATGCTTTCTTTAGTTATGCATTTTTTAAAAAAAAAGGAGAGTTGACCATTTACTTAATAACCTTCCAGATTGCTTTATTAGTTTTAAATTTGGATCAGCCATTATCATTTTAATTTTCAGTTTTTATATTATAAAACTTTCTTTAGAGTTATTTAATGTGAATTTATATCAGTCTTATATTTTCTCAGGCATATTTCGCATTTTGAACCACTTCCTTAATGCATAGTCATAAAATTACTTACACTACATTCCTCTAGAATATTTAAAAATGAATTAATACTAACATTTTTAAGAGAAGATATTTTTTCTGTGACTCCATTTGTGTTTTGGTCTTAATTTATTTTTGAGTGTTGAGACACTTTATATGGATGCTGCACTTTTCACTTCTTCAATTATAAAATAAATACCAATTATTCAGAGAAACAATCAGAAAAATTATATATTTGTGTGTCAATTTCAGGGGCCATATATGGTTGAGGTAAGATTCTACTCATGGCTCTGTACTGCTGGATCACTTGTAGAGACTTAGGGGACTATAAACTATATAATATGCTAGGGATCAAACCCAGGTTGACCATCTGTTCCCTACACACTGTACTGCTGCTTAATTCCATAACTATGCAGCTTTCATTATGTCTATGCATGAATTTTTAATTAGTCCTTATGTCATTATCAAAATATAAATATGATACTATTATTTTCATGTACTTACATTATTATTCACCTATTCCTTACATTTATACATATTAATTATTTTGCTATACCTCATTTATTTTCACCATGGGACAGAATTCTATGTCAGGGATCTACCTAAATGTACACATATTTCTCTTGCCAATGCTTACTTAAATTGTTCCATTTTGAAGTAAAACAGTTACTGATGCTATAAAACATTTTTATAAACTCTAGAGCAAATTATTTAAATTATTGTCATTCTGTCATAAGATAAATACATTCATTGACAATAATTTTAAGAGTATTCCACTGAGTTTTAGCTTTGACTTTATGATGTTCAGTCTTCAAACTTTTCATGAAATACCTCATCAACAAATTATACTACTGAAGTATAATGATTTTATTCTTATATTCTCCTGTCAAATTAACAGGGAAAAAAATCCCATTCAATCATGTACTAAAAAATATTTCAGCAAACAGGGTACTGGCCTTGTATACAGACAACCTAGGTTTGATCATAGGTATTTTATAAGATCCCCGAACTCTGTGATGACTGATCCTTATGTGTAGAACTAGAAATAAGACATGAGCACATTGTATGTGTGCCTAAAACAAAATAAAAACACAATAAAAAATTCCTCTCTAGTATCCTATAAATTTTACACAAAACATATAGAAACATTCTTTTAGTAAGGATTACATAAATGTTTCATTAGTTAATTGTAACAATTAATTCATATTTAAAATTTTATAGTTTTAATGAGTTTAGCTATTCTCTAATGTTTTATCTTTTAACTAACAAATGGAATATATATGTGGTATATTGATACATGCAATTAAAATAGAATTGTTTTTATATACAATAACATTAGAAAGAATAAAATGCACATATATGACATATTATATAAAACACACAATTTACATATATTACTTAAAATTAGAATAATGTTATATGTCTATACATTTATTTTGTGTTAAGAAATAAGTAATATACATATATCATTTTAGGTTAACATTCAGTTAAATTTAAAAGTTTTATATTTGTTATTTCTTATTGTAATCAAAACTAAATTTATTTTTTAAATCATAAATATTTTAGCTTGATATTTTTCTGTAACAAAAGAAAATCTAAAAATGTAGGAATTAATATCCTCACTTTATAGTACCTGATGAAAATATAACAGATGTTTGTTAGTGTAAGATGACATGATGAATGGAGCAAAATACCTTCATACATGTTACTCATTCTTGAAATACGTGTTTTCTCATTTTTCAGCAAAGCAAGTATTTTCCTCAAGAATAATTAGCCATTATGGGCTGGAGCTGTGACACAGCAGTAGGGCATTTGCCTTGCATTCAGCTAACCTAGGATTGCATTTCAATAACCCAGCATCCCATAGGATACCCCAAGCCAAGAGCGATTTTAGAGCACACAGCCAGGAGTAACCCGAGTGTCACTGTGTGTGGTCCCCACAGAAAAGAATAATTTGCTATTAATTTTTCAGTTCTATTTTGTTTAGTATTTTTGATTGTGACCAACTATTGTCTGGCCTTTCTCCAGGGTCTGCCCTCAGAGATCACTCCTGACTGGAGTGGGTTTTGGGGTTTGGGGATACGTGATTATAGGGATATACCCAAGCATGATACATAAAAGGCAAGTATTTTATACACTGTACTATCACTCTGACCCAACATTAATATATTTTTGTATTTTTAATACTTTTTATTTAAACAACTTTATTACATACATGATTGTATTTGGGTTTAAGTCATGTAAAGAACACCACCCATCACCAGTGCAACATTCCCATCACCAATGTCCCAAACACCCTTCTCCACACCCAACCCCCTCCTGTACTCTAGACAGGCTTTCTATTTCCTTCATACATTCTCATTATTAGGATAGTTCAAAACGTAGTTATTTCTCTAACTAAACTCATCCCTGTTTGTGGTGAGCCTCATGAGGTGAGCTGTAACTTCCAGCTCTTTTCTATTTTGTGCCTGAAAGTTATTATTGCAAGAATGTCTTTCATTTTTCTTAAAACCCATAAGATGAGTGAGACCATTCTGTGTCATTCTCTTTCTCTGACTTATTTCACTCAGCAGAATAGATTCCATGTACATCCATGTACAGGAAAATTTCATGACTTCACCTCTCCTGACAGCTGCATAATATTCTGTTGTGTATATGTACCACTGTTTCTTTAGCCATTCATCTGTTGGAGGATATCTTGGCTGTTTCCAGAATCTTGCTATGGTAAATAGTGCTGCAATGAATATAGATATAAGGAAAGGATTTTTGCATTGTAATTTTGTGTTCCTAGGGTATATTCCTAGGAGTGGTATAGCTGTGTCATATGGGAGCTCGATTTCCAGTTTTTGGAGGAATCTGCATATTGCTTTCCATAAAGGTTGAACTAGACAGCATTCCCACCAGCAGTGGATAAGAGTTCCTTTCTCTCCAGATCACCGCCAACACTGCTTGTTCTCATTCTTTGTGATGTGTGACAATCTCTGTGGTGTGAGGTGGTACCTCATAGTTGTTTTGATTTGCATCTCCGTGATGATTAGTGACGTGGAGCATTTTTTCATGTCTTTTGACCATTTGTATTTCTTCTTTGTCAAATTGTTTGTCCATTTCTTCTCCCCATTTTTTGATGGGATTAGATGTTTTTTTCTTTTTTCTTGTAAAGTTCTGTCAGTGCCTTGTATATTTTGGAGATTAGCCCCTTATCTGATGGGTATTGGGTGAATAGTTTCTCCCACTTAGTGGGGGGCTCCTGTATCATGGGTGCTATTTCTTTTGAGGTGCTTCTCAGTTTAATATATGCCCATCTGTTAATTTCTGCTTTCACTTGCTTAGTGAGTGCAGTTTCCTCCTTGAAGATGCCTTTAGTCTCAATGTCCTGGAGAGTTTTACCTACGTGTTGTTCTATATATCTTATGGTTTCGGGTCTGATATCGAGGTCTATAATCCATTTGGATTTTACCTTCATACATGATGTTAACTTGGGGTCTAAGTTCAAGTTTTTGCAAGTGGCTAGCCAGTTGTGCCAATACCACTTGTTGAAGAGGCTTTCTTTGCTCCATTTAGGATTTCTTGCTCCTTTATAAAAAATTAGGTGATTGTATGTCTGGGGAACACTATTGAGTATTCAAGCCTATTTCACTGATCTGAGGGCCTGTCTTTATTCCAATACCATGTTGTTTTTATAACGATTGCTTTGTAGTAGAGTTTAAAGTTGGGGATTCCTCCCATATTCTTTTTCCCAATTATTGCTTTAGCTATTCGAAGGTGTTTATTGTTTCAAATGAATTTCAAAAGTGCTTGATCCACTTCTTTGAAGAATGTCATGGGTATCTTTAGAGGGATCGCATTAAATCTGTACAATGCTTTGGGAAGTATTGCCATTTTAATTATGTTAATCCTGCCAAGCCATGAGCAGGGTATGTGCTCTCTTATTTCTTAGAGCTGAGTTTTATAGTTTTCTTTATATAGGTCATTCACATTTTTAGTCAAGTTGCTTCTAAGACATTTGAGTTTGTGCGGCACTATTGTGAATGGGGTTCTTTTCTTTCTTTTTTATTATAAATTATCTTTATTTAAACACCGTGATTACAAATATAATTGTAGTTGTATGATTACAGTTATTTAAAGAACACCCCCCTTCACCAGTGCAGGATTCCCACCACCAATTACCCAGATCTACCTACTCCCCACCACACCCACAACTGTACTCGAGACAGGCTTTCTTTCTCCCTCATTCATTCACATTGTTATGATAGTTTTCAGTGTAGTTATTTCTCTAACTGCACTTATCACTCTATGTGGTGAGCTTCATGTCATGAGCTGCACCTACATGGGAAGATGGGGGAAAAATAAGGGTTGAGGCTGAGGCAGTAAAATATTAGAAATGAGATTTGTAGGGCAGTATCAAGGTCACAATACAAGATGGATGTTATGAATATATAGCATATATACATACAATACTATCAATAGGAAAACAAGGAGAAAAAATTCCAGTGACTGTTCCAACATAAACCAGTACTAAAATTGCCTGCCCTCCTCCCAAAACACATTTCCATTAGTGTAGGGAGAGGGAGGGGGGAAGCCTGAGGACCACTAAAAGTCCACCTGAACCCACTTCTGGCCATCTGAGCAGGCACCCAGGTAAGGCCTGGAGTCAGGGGAAAAAGACAAGGACAGCTGGGGGCCTACAAGCCTCCCAGCACTCCCCACACTAGGGAGAAGGGCTCCAGTATGGGGCCTCCCCAAGCCCCATACCTGGCAAGAGCTGGTCTCCAGAATCAAGGAGGAAACCGGAACCCAGGTGTCTGCCTGCCCTCCTCTCCATGCACCTCCCCGCTGGAGTACAGAGGTAGGGGGGGAAGCCTGAGGACCACTAAGAGTCCACCTGAAATCACTGTGGCCATCTGAGCTGGCACCCAGGGAAGGCCTGGAGTCAGGAGAAAAAGACAAGGACGGTTGGGGACCTGCCAAGCTTCCCAGCACTCCCAAGGCCAGGGAGAAGGGCTCCGGTATGGGGCCTCCCCAAACCCCATACCTGGCAAGGACTGGTCTCCAGAATCAAGGAGGAAACCGGAACCCAGGTGTCTGCCTGCCCTCCTCCCCATGCACCTCCCCGCTGGAGTACAGAGGTAGTGGGGGAAGCCTGAGGACCACTAAGAGTCCACCTGAAATCACTGTGGCCATCTGAGCTGGCACCCAGGGAAGGCCTGGAGTCAGGAGAAAAAGACAAGGACGGTTGGGGACCTGCCAAGCTTCCCAGCACTCCCAAGGCCAGGGAGAAGGGCTCCGGTATTGGGCCTCCCCAAACCCCATACCTGGCAAGGACTGGTCTCCAGAATAAAGGAGAAAACCAGAAGCCAGATGTCTGCCCGCTCTCCTCCCCATGCACCTCCCCCCTGGAGTATGGAGGGAGGGGGAAAGTCTGAAGACCACTAAGAGTCCACCTGAACCTACTTCTGGCCACCTGAGCTGGCACCCAGGTAGGGCCTGGAGTCCAGACGAAAAAGAGGGAGTAGGGTATGGGGCCTGCCAAACCTCCCAGCATTTCCCAGGCTAGGGAGAAAGGCTCCGGCAAGGGATCTCCCCAAATCATGTGCTAGGCAACACCTGCATAAGCTCAGTTTTTCTGATCTGTTAGTTCAGTGTGAAAATTTCTAATTTCAGTTGACAAATCATCTTGATGCTTAATTTTGCTCCAGTCAAGTTTATCAATGCTTTTTTTGAGCTCCCTGAACATTTTTCAAATTCTACTCTAAACTTCTTATGTGAGAGGATACCTATTTGTTTCCTACTTTTTAGATTATTAGAGGAACCATCTTGATTTCTGTAAATATGGAGGTGTACTGCAAAATTACTCCATGAGAAAGGCTGTAGATTGCTTCTTAAAATGTGCAGAAATGGAATTCAGAAATGGGTTACTTTTCAGGTGTGGGTCCTGGAGAGATTATAGTCCTTGGAGTGTCTAGGCAGTCTCAACAGAAAAGAGGCAGAGAGCACGGCCACTGTGCTTTATAAGTCTCTGGGGACCCAATCACACAGCAGGAATTGGCCCCACGTGCGTTGGGTGGGGACATCTTACTGGGTGTGGGTCCTGGAAAGATTATAGTTCTTGGAGAGTCTAGGCAAGCTTATCAGAAAAGAGGCACAGAGCATGGCTGTCATGATTTATAAGTCTCTGGGTACCCAATCACACAGCAGGAGTTGGCCCCACGTGCGTTGGGTGCCGACATCTTACTGGGTGTGGGTCCTGGAAAGATTATAGTCCTTGGAGGGGGTTGTTTTCTTAATATCTATTTCTTCCTTATTACTATTGGTTTACAGAAAGACCATTGATTTTTGTGTGTTAATTTTGTAGCCTGCCACCTTACTATATGAGTCTATTGTTTCTAGAAGCCTTTTTGTAGAGACTTTAGGGTTTTCTAAGTAGAGTATCATGTAATCTGCAAACAGCAAGAGCTTGACTTCTTCCTTTCCTATCTGGATTTTCTTGATATCATTTTCTTGCCTAATTGCTATAGCGAGTACTTCCAGTGCTATGTTGAATAGAAGTGGTGAGAGAAGACAGCCTTGTTTTGTGCCAGAATTTAGAGGAAAGGCTTTCAGTTTTTTTCCATTGAGGACAATATTTGCCTCTGGCTTGTGGTAGATGGCCTTAACTATATTGAGAAAGGTTCCTTCCATTCCTATTTTGCTGAGAGTTTTGATCAAGAATGGGTGTTGGACCTTATCAAATGCTTTCTCTGCGTTTATTGATATGATCATGTGATTTTTATTTTTCTTGTTGTTGATGTTGTGTATTATGTTGTTAGATTTATGGATGTTAAACCAGCCTTGCATTCCTGGGATGAAAGATACTTGATAATAGTGGCTGATCTTCTTAATAAGGCATTGAATCCTATTTGCCAGGATTTTGTTGAGGATCTTTGCATCTGTATTCATCAGCAATATTGATCTGTAATTTTTTTTGGTAGCATCTCTGTCTGGTTTAGGTACCAAGGTGATGTTGGCTTCATAATAGCTATTTGGAAGTGTTCCAGTTTTTTTGATTTCATGAAAGAGTTTGGAAGGATTTGGTAGTAGTTCCTCTTGAAAGGTTTGAAAAAATTCATTATTAAATCCATCAGGGTCTGGGCTTTTGTTTTTGGGCAGACATTTGATTACTGTCTTAATTTCCTCAATAGTGATGGGTGTGTTTACATATGCTACATGCTCTTCATTCAACCGTGTAAGATTATACAGTCCAAAAATGTATCCATTCCTTCCAAGTTTTCATTTTTAGTGGCATAGAGTTTCTCAAAGTAGTTTCTGATTACCCTTTGAATCACTACCATTTCAGTAGTGATCTCTCCTTTTTTATTCCTAATACAAGTTATCAAGTTTTCCTCTCTCTTTGTTAGTTTTGCCAGTGGTCTATAATCTTGTTTATTTTTTCAAAGAACCAATTTCTACTTTCTTTGACATTTTAGATTGTTTTTCGAGTTTCCACTTCATTGATTTCTGCTCTCAGCTTTGTTATTTCCTTCTGTCTCCCTATTTTTGGGTAATTTGTTGAGTACTTTCTAATTCTATGAACTGTGTCATTAAGCTATTCAGGTATGCCCCTTCTTCTTTCCTGATGTGTTCTTCCAAAGCTATAAATTTTCCTCTCAGTACTGCTTTTGCTGTGTCCCATAGGTTCTGATAGTTTGTGTCTCCATTGTCATTTCTTTTCAGGAAGGTTTTGATTTCGTTTTGGATTTCATCTCGGACTCAGTAGTTGTTCAGTATTAGGCTGTTTAACTTCCATGTATAAAAGTTTTTCTTCTGTGTCCCTTTGTAGTTCAAATATAATTTCAGGGCCTTGTGGTCAGCAAAGGTAGCCTGCAAAATTTCTATCCTCTTGATAATATGGAGGTATGTTTTATGTGCTAACATGTCGTCTACCCTGGAAAATGTACCATGTACATTAGAGAAGAATGTGTATCTAGACTTCTGTGGGTGGAATGTCCTGTATATATCGACTAGGCCTCTTTCTTCCATTTCTCTTTTCAGGTCTAGTATATTCTTGTTGGGTTTCAGTCTGGTTGACCTGTCACGTGTTGACAATGCTGTGTTGAGGTCTTCCACATTATTGTGTTGTTATTGATATTATTTTTCAGATTTGTCAACATTTTTATTAAATATTTTGCTGAACCCTCATTCAATGCATTTATGTTTAGGAGAGTGATTTCTTCCTACTGTACGTATCCCTTGATTAATACAAAATGTCCACCTTTGTTCCTTACAACTTTCCTAAGTATAAAGTTTGCATCATCTGATATTAGTATGGCAACTCCAGCTTTTTTATGGGTGTTGTTTGCTTGGATGATTTTCCTCCAGCGTTTAATTTTGAGTCTATATTTGTTCTGACTATTCAGGTGCCTTTCTTATAGGCAGCAGAAGGTTGGATTAAGGTTTTGATCCATTTAGCCACTTTGTGTCTCTTAACTGGTGCCTTTAGTCCATTGACATTGAGAGAAAGAATTTTCCTGGGAGTTAGTGCCATCTTTATATCGAAGTTTGGTGTGTCAGTTGGTTAGTCTTGTCTTAAACTAGGCAGTTCAGTTTTTCTTTTAAAAATGTTTTTGAGTCTGTAAAGTTTCTGAGCTGTTGTTTGTCTGTGAAACCATGTATTGTTCTTTCAAACCTGAAAGTGAGTTTTGCTGGGTGCAGTATTAAAGTGAAGCATTTATTTCATTGAGTTTATTCACTATGTCCCACCACTGCCTTCTGGCCTTGAGTGTCTCTGGTGACAGGTCTGCAAGAAATCTCAAGGATGTTCCCTTGAATGTAATTTCTCTTTTTGATCTTGCTGCTTTCAGAATTCTGTTTCTATTTGTGGGATTCGACATTATGACTAGGATGTGTCTTGGGTGTTTTTTCCTGTGGTCTCTTTTAGTTGGTATTCTTCAGGCATGCAGTATTTGATCACATGTATTCTTTAGCTCTGGTGGTTTCTCTTTAATGATGTTCTTGACTGTTGATTCTTCCTGGAGATTTTCTTTCTGGGTCTCTGGGACTCCAATAATACTTAAGTTGTTTCTGTTGAGTTTATCATAGACTTCTATTTTCATCTGTTCCCATTCTTTGAGTAATTTTTCCATTATTTAATCATTTGCTTTAAGGCTTTTTTCCAATTTCTTCTGATGTATGAAATTGTTATTCATCTCATCTTCCAGTGTACTAATTCTATCATCAACTGCCATTAACCCAGGGGAAAGCTCAACCATGTTTCCTTTAATTCATCTACTGAGTTTTTCAGACCTAATATTTGACCTGAAATTTCAGTTTGGAGTTTTCTGATTTCTATCTTCATATCCTCTTGATTCTTATTAGTGCTCTCCTCTATACTTTCTTTGAGTTCTTTAATCATCTTCCATATTGTGACTCTAAACTCCTTTTCTAAGAGACTGACTAGTTGGTAGGTCATGTTTACGTCATCAGAGTTGCCATCGTCTTTCTATATGTCTGGCTCTGGCCTGTGTTGTTTCCCCATTGTCACACTTGTACTGTGAGTTTTTCTACCTGTTGTGGTTGTATTCATTGGCTAAATGATGTGCAGGGCTGCAAAGCGAAGTGGAGTGGCTGCACTCCTCTGGCTCCTCCCTTTCTGGGCATGTAAACTCACTTCCAGGGAAGGCTCCAGGGAAGGCGAGCCATCTGCAGATGAGTCACACACAGGATGAAATCAGACCAATAATGCAGCACAGCACAGAAAACAGGCAGATAGGGGTGCTGGCATCTGAGTTCCCAGAAATCCTTTAGAACTTTAATCCTAGTCTGAAATGGGTAATCTTCTCAGATGTTGGGGCTTCACATCCTCTTACTGACAATGGGGAAAGAGCTTGAAGCCTCCATAACCTGTGGTCTCCAGGGTCACCCAGAAAATTGACATTCACCTCTGAAGCAGGCAGGATTACCGGCAGGAACGCTGATGAAATCCAGTCTCAGGCAGCTAAAAAACAGCATGACCCAAGATGGCTTCTGCACCCTTCTGACTCCTGGCAGAAACCAGCAGGAATCAGTATGTGTATGTCCTCGACCCACCTCTGAAGCAGGAAGGATCGCCAGCAAGAATGCTGATGAAATCCCAACATTAATATATTTTATCTATAAAGCTAGAAAGATATTTTCTTTTATATTTTCCTATTCTTGTTTCTTCCCATGTGTTCTTAAACTAAATAATTACATCTAAGTTTAAATTTAAACAACTTATTGAATATTTATAATTTATAAATAATTATAAATAATTTATAAATATTATTTATTTATAATACATAATTTTTCAAACTTAAAGTTTATGTTCATTTGCTTCACTTAAAAAGATCTAGAATACAAAGACAAATAATTACTTTAGCCTGCTGCCTATGAGACTACTTAATGATTCGTTTGTCATTCATTCACTCCTTTAAGTAACTTTAATGATGAAGATGCTCCCGGAGGACTCCTACTCAGTTATTTAGTATTGCAAACATTTAGAAGTCACTAACAACCATCCATGCTAATATGCCTCTCTAAATTATTTGAATTAAATGAGTCTCATAAACATGAAAAAGTTTTATATATGAAAATCTCTTTAGCTTTGTCTGCAAGGTAGAAAGAAGTATTCAGTCAGGTAGGTGTTCATAGTACAGTCTTTAAAACTATTAAATGCATAAAATTGTTTATGTAATTGACTAGGATATATTGATATGTTTTTGTAAGTGATATGATTTTATTATTTATTCAGAAACAAGCACATAAGAAAATATTTTTTCAGGGGAAAAGTTTAAGTTAAATAATAGATTTAAAGAGAAGTGAGCATTTTGAAGTAAATATATAAGTAAAATATTTTAGCAAAATATAAGAAGCCATATATAAACTATGTTATAATATATCATAAATAAAATTATAAACTATAATCCATCATATATTGAAAATATAACAGGACAAAGTATAAAATAGTAAAAATTATCCTAAATTTATCTAAAAATAATATAAGCAAGAAATTGTGAACATTTACAGGATAACATTTTAGTAATATGAAGCTAGGCAAAATAAGTAAAGGACTAGTGTACTTAATAAATAAGTAGTAAAATTATGAAATACCCCCTGATACTCCTCAATATTTTTGTTAGTTTTTGCTTTGTTTTTGAGACACATTCAGCAGTGCTCAGGCATTAGTCTTAGCTCTGTCCTCAAGAAATGACTCGTGGCAGTCTATCGGGACTGCATGGGACGATAGGGATCAAAAGACAACTAAGTAATTAATAAACGCAAAAACATATAACTAATAAATGCAATATAGGCAAAGGTGCTATCCCCAAAACACATAAACAAGACTAAGCATGGTTAATTTCAATTCCTTTCCTAATAAGAAAACAAAGATACATCTATAAAAGAAATTCTCTGTAACATGTAATTATAGGTGCTTATTTTTATCTTCCTTATAGTTGAGGATCCATTGTTTGTTTTAGACCATACTTCTTAATTTTCGCTACCCATAATGCCCTGCTTATTTTGGTTTCTCAGTCATCAATGCTCAGCATGACTCCATTAGGGTTTGACCCCTTCGTTGCAAAAGCAGATTCAAAGTCTCATTCTAGAGAGTCTTCAGAAGAAATGCCTTCTGCTCAGGAGGGCAGGCACATCACTAATTGTATGAAAGCTGCCCATATGTGGGGTTGATATTGCCAATCTAAAAGAAGAGTAAATGAGTGAAGAAATTGTAACACATACCCTTTTTGTTCCAGAAAGGTCTTCTGAATTCATAGTAACAACAATTACAATTTGCAATGACAGAATCTACTTGCATTCCTATATCTTAATTCTTCCCAGCTACAGACATACAAGAGACACTAGATCCAGGTCAATACAATAAAACAAATTCTTCTATAAATAAAGAACATTATTTTGTTTTTAGTGCACCTGAGCATTATATTTATAATATATTATAATTAATTAAGTTACAACAGCATTGCATTTATTATGCTTTCTTCTTTTCAGGAGCCAAAATCTGAGAGGTGATTAAAGTTCTAGGAGCCTTTCCAGTCAATTCTCTGTCATTCTTTACAGTGGTTCAATGCGATTACTGAATGAAATGGGGCTGCTCAGGCCTCATAGTGCTGCATTTCACCAGGCCATTTTGGAAAAGCTCAAAGTCTTGCAAGCCTTTATCAGCAACGTTTGTATGAAAAATTGGTGCTGGAGAATGAACCAGGGTTCATCAGATGTATTATCTGTACTACTGTATTATAACTACTGTGTTATCTTTCCAAGCTTTTAATTTCAAGATAGTATGCATCGTTTTAAAAGGAAATGTATTGTTTAAAAATATAGCATATAATCTGAGAGTTGTTATCTTTTAGCTGGCATTACTTACCTTGATACAAATGATTAATGACAGATCAGAGTGATAGTTGCTAAAGACTGGGATATAGCAATTTTTAAAGTAATTCTAAAATAAAATTTACCAAATTGATTTTTCCTATATTTCATGAAAATATCTTTATTTCCAATGCTGCTTAATAATACATATAATTATTGAATATTTTTTAAAATATGACTGTTATTCTCAAGGTCATGGAATTTTAAACTATATTTCCATGTGGAAATTTTTTTATGTCACTTCAATAATGTTAAAGCATCTCACAGGTGTAAATTCTACCTCAAAAAACCACATTTGTTTTTGTTTACATTTAGTTTCCCAAGGCTATCCTCACTGTGCTCAGGCTTCTGGCCCAGTACTCTTAAGATCACTCATAGCAGTGCTATAAGATCATACATGATTTACCAGAATCAAAACAGGCCAGTTTCATTCAGGACAAGTAAACTTTAAAAAAAAAAGTTTCTGGGATCATTACTAAGAAACAATGCCTGAATACAAAAATAAAAATAAATAATAAAATATATTTTCCTGCTCATGTTTTATTATGAATTGCAACACTTTAATTACATGCTCAGTTAACACTCCTATTTGAACTATATTTGTATTTCTACCATATATGTAGATACTTCCTCTTTTAAAGTCTTTAACCATGCAGAGCCATTCAATGGGGTTAGCATCAACTGTTTTCCAATATCAACTGTATTGTTGGTTTGACCTCCTACCACTAATTACAAATATTTACATAACACCTGGAACAGTGAATTATTTCAAGAGAATTTTTAGTTTACCTTTAGTTTACATCGTAATTTATGCTTATCCAATAAACTAAAGAAACAAGGCCATATCATGCTTTGTGTGTCCAGGATATTTCTATGGGGAGAGAAGTGAAAGTTAAATAAATAGGGAAACACAAAATAGAAATTGGAAACCAATCAATTGGAAAAGGGCCATAGGATGGATCCAAGTTTGGAAGATGGCCATAAACGAGAAAAAGGTTGATATATTGCAATAGAGAATTGATTATTTTTGACAGTTATTTACTTGAGATACATATTTTATTTTAACATTTTTTTTTTGAGAGTGATATCAACCCAGCAATTCTTAGGCTTACTCCAGCCTCTGAACTTAGAGTTTACTTCAGGCAGATCTGGCTGACCGAATGGGGAACTTGTGATTGAAGTCACATCAACATTATATGTGGTAAATATCTTGCCTGATGTACTATCTCTTCAATCCCCAAAGACAAATTTATTAAATTAAAAGACATGAATTTTTAATATATTGGAAACAGAAAAGTCTGGGTATGACACACGGAAAAGTGTCATAATATGTTGTTGTACCTGTGTTATTGTACCACAAAAGAACTTTGCAATTTCGGTGATATTAATAATAAGTAATATTGAGGTTGAAGTAATAATAAAGGTAGGATGTTTGCAATTGACCAGAGTTCAAATTCCTGAGTTGAGGCAGGAGTGGTTCCTTAGTACAAGGCCAGAAGCAAGATATATGCACTCCCTCATGAAGCCACTAAAGTGAAATAAAAATAAACAGTTATTATTCTCCAAGAGACCTATTTTATTGTATGTTGTTTATATCAACTATGAGCATAAACTTCTCTAATAACCATGTTCTAAACAAATGTGGTGTTATCTAGGCTCTGTTACACTTATGGAGCATTGGCAAAATATATGTAAAATAATTCTAAAGGGCCCTGTATGCCTTGAGAGAGTATTGATTTTCTATATGTTTCTGGGTATATTTATTCCTAATACAAATGTTAGTCTTTTTTTTAACTATGAGTCCTTTATTAACTTCTATCAGTTATAAAATTCCTAGATGGCATTTTCTTCCAATTGTAAACAAACTAATGCACATTGATCTTGCAATTTTATGTTAGATAGATGCTTATTTTATAATGTGTCTTTATAAATTGGTATCATCTTCAAATGTGTCTTCTGCACTTTTGGCTTCTGTCTTGGCCTTCTTAGTATTGGAAAGAGTTCAGGTATGTTTTGGCTTGAAGAAGGGGTGGATTGATACTTTTGCCAGAGAGCTCAAATTTTCTCTATATCATCTATCTGGAGATTTTGAGTTACTTTTTGTGTGTGTACACTAGAGCATTGCTTTTAATTTCCTTCAAGAGCTTCTTATTCAAGAGCTTTCACTTCCTGGTGAACTGTTTGGCACAAAAGATAACATTTGGCTTATCTTTCAACTCCTTTCTTAATAAGATGAATCACTCTGGTTCTTTATTTAAAGTGAGATGCATGACCCTTCTTTCTCCTGAACATTTAGCGGGCAGTGTAAGGTTGTTAATTGGCCTAATTTCAATACTGATGTATCTCAAGGAATGGGAAGCTCAAAGGTGAGGGAGCAAAAGAGAGAGGTGATCAGCCTGTTAGTTCATCAGTCAGAGAACATGCATTAATCAATGAAGTTTTCTGTCTCATAAGAGCATGATTTGCAGTATCTCAAAACAATTACAACTGTGACATCAAAGGATACTGATTTACACAGAATATATAATTATAATGACAATGTTAAAATGTTGCATGAATTATCAAAGTGTGACCCAGATAAACAGAGTAAAGGATTTTTATAAAAGATAGAATTTATTAAAGGCAGATGTCTCACATGCTTTAGTTTTTAAAGATACAATAACTACAAATATTATAATGTCCAATGTGGTATGAATAAACTTAAATGGTAGCAATCATCACACAATAAGCCTTAATATGTAAAGAAATATTTCAACTGGATATTAATCAATTAATTAATTAATGAAAGGCCCTGAAACTCTATTTGACCTTCATGCAAGACTATACACTAATATATTACTAACATTTACTTGTTTCACTATTTGAACATTAAATTTTATCACCTTGAAAAATTCCCAAACCACATATACTATTATCAAAAAATTGTTACATTACATACTGAGTTAATTACTATGTTAATATTTACAAATAATAATAATGAAAGCTGAACAATAATGCAGCAAGTAGGATGCTTGTCTTGCATGCATCAAACTTGAGTTCAATTACTGTTACCCCATATAATCTCCTGAGCCCTAACAGGAGTGCTTCTGTGAATACAAAACCAGAAGTAAGTTTTGAGTAAATTTTGATTATAAGGTGTGATTCCAGAAACAAAAATTAAAAAAATTATATTAGAGATACGTGTAACTTGCAGACAATTCTTCATATAAAAAGATAACTTTTCAGGACCAGAGAGATAACAAAGCAATAGGGTCTTTGCCTTGCACATAGCCTACCCTGCAGAACCTGGGTTTGATTTCTGGCATCCCATATGGTCTTCTGAACCTGCTAGGAAAGATTTCTGATCATAGAGCCAGGAGTAACCCCTGAGTGCCACCAGGTGTTACCCAAAATCCAAAAAAAAAAAAAAAACCCAAAATTTTCATTTCTTGAAATATAGTGCAATAATTAACTAATGATATAGCTGAATGATTCATTCAGGCAACTAAGTTTACAAATATATAAATTCAGCATGCATATTTAGATGTCACATTTATAAAGTATTATATACTAATATACATAAGCCATAAGCATCAAATTACCTATTGTATATATAAGATTTAAAAGCTTTTTTTATTAAGCACTGCACTAAACAGGAAAATAAAGATAGATGTCACACATATTTACAAATACACAGGTAATCAATAATTTATTATGAAATGTAACTTTATGGCCATTATTTTATACACTCTTATCTTCTATTAAAATTTTACTTTTCACACATTTTTGTTTTCTTATAAGAACTTCCAAAAAAACCCTCTCCTGTCTTACACCTTAAAATAGTTTTCAATCATGCCCTCTTAGCCAATACTTAGCTTTATATTATGACTTTCATTTAAGTTTAATTTGAATTACACATGCTATTTATATGAATAAACAATTATATAGGTTAACTTTGCTCTAGAAATTACGTTAACACATTAAAAATCATGGAATAAATTGCTAGTTAATTTTATCCATTGAGATACTGAAAAAGGTTTAGAATTGGTACTAATCGCACTTAGGTATTAAAAATATTAAATTTGACAAACAAAAATTGATTGAAGTAAATAGCAATAAAGTACATGTTTTTAATGTTTGTGACACTTGAAGTACACAGTTAAGGCAGCACAAAATGATTTAACATCAGAAAAATTAGTCCTGAATAAAATAAATTATTCAATTTGTCAGGAAAAAGAACAAAAAGTAGTCCTATTTATTATTTTGCCTTATAGGATGCCATGTAGTGACAATGATCCAACTAGGATTTGCTGCATGCAGGGCAAACACCTTAACCCATATAGTATTTTTTTTACTTCTTAAGTATCAATAACTTTTTAGAACAAAGAAATAATTAAATCTTTGGGATTATGTGTATTCCTTTTAAAATGGTTCCATTTTTTGTTTCCATTTTAATTGCCATTTAATACATTTTTACAGATCTATTTTGGAAATTATATAAATTTATTGTTCTAGTCAAACTCTGTATTTATTCTTTGACATTAAATAGAATTATATTTCTTTACATGAAGTGCAAAGAAAAATCTTAAGACATAAACTGATAATTCATTCAATAATAATAGACGTTGCTCAAAGTCTGCTTAAACAATTTCTGTCTAGTTCTTATCCTGAAAGGCTGATATCAGGCTTCACATTCAATTCAGGAATTAAAAAGATTCTTTAGGAGGAAAGACACTTAGTTTGCAAGCAGCTGTTTTCACTGACTTGAATTTGAATCCTGGAATTGCATATGATTGATCTCCTGAGCACAAAACCAGGAATAACACTTGAGCACTGCATAGTGTGGCCAGATGCTCAACAAAGTAATAAACAAATAGTTTGGTGTATGTTGTTTTTTTTTTTTTTTGTTTTGTTTGGGCCACACCTGGTGACATTCAGGGGTTATTCCTGTCTATACTCTCAGAAATTGTTCCCTGCTTGAGGGACCATATAGAAGCCTGGGATCGAACCCAGCTCCATCTTGCATCAGCCATGTGGAAGGCAAATGCCCTACAGCCATGCTATCATTCTAGCCCCAAATTTCTGTATTTTTGTTGAAGTAGCTAATTAATATTGATTTAATAATTTTTTATAGTCAGCCATAAGCACAATGAGCAATATGTGGTTGTATTGTGACCACATTAATATTTTTATATTGTTTAATTCTATCCTGGAAACTGCAAGGAGGTTTTTTTATTAATAATTTTTATTTTGACTATAGTGAATGACAAATCATTCACAGTAGTATTTTAGGTACATAATGACATTAAATCAAGGGCATTCCCACCACCAATTTTTTCCTCCCTCCACCCCTGTTCCCAGCATGCATCCCATATCGCCCCTTATTTGCCTCCCACCCCCCAGGCTGCTAGTGTAAGTGGTTCCTTCTGTGTCTAGCTTGTTGTAGATTGGGTATAGATTCTGTTGTAGTTGGCTTTGGATTTGGTGTTTAAGTGTGATCATTTTTTATTTCTACCCAATGTTCATACAACTGTTTGGTCTTGGTGCCCTCCATTATTTTCCCCTCAATTTGTGAGACAGAACAAGATGGTTCAAGTTATGTGGTTCTGTTTCAAGGTAAGAAAAAGAAAAAAAGAAAAAAGAAAAAAGGGAGGGCAAAAATTCAAACAAGCAAAAGCGGGAGGAGTCCTTCTAGAGACTATAAAAATCAGTTTAAGAATAGAAAGGGAGAGGCTGGTGAGGTGGCGCTAGAGGTAAGGT
Source organism: Suncus etruscus (assembly GCF_024139225.1). Classification (NCBI taxonomy): domain Eukaryota; kingdom Metazoa; phylum Chordata; class Mammalia; order Eulipotyphla; family Soricidae; genus Suncus; species Suncus etruscus. The sequence goes on from NC_064863.1 coordinate 27,588,366, forward strand.
GTCTGTCTTGCAAGCGCTAGCCAAGGAAGGACCCCGGTTGGATCCCCAGGCGTCCCATATGGTCCCCTCAAGCCAGGGGCAATTTCTGAGCACTTAGCCAGGAGTAACCCCTGAGCATCAAATAGGTGTGCCACCCCCAAAACAAAACAAAACAAAACAAAAAGAATAGAAAGGGAAAAGGAAGGAAAACATAAAAATAATATAAAAAACTACCCTCCCAAAACAAACAAACAAAAATCCAAGGAGATTTTTATCCTTACAAGGACCCCAGCTTGCCATACAGGAATAATGGTGTGAAAACAGCCTCAATATTCTTTTGTTTTTGGTGTTTTGGACCACACTGGAAGCCTTCAAAATTACTCCTGGTCGTTTATTTATTTGTTAAGCAACCTGATTACATGCATGTTTGTAGTTCAGTTTTAGTTATAAACAGAACACCCATTCCCCATCACCAGTGCAACATTCCCACCACCAATGAAACCCCTCTCCCACCCCTGCATATATTCGCGACAAGCATTCTACTTCTCTCATTCTTTAACTTTGTCATGTTATTTGTTAGTGTAGTTATTTCCCTAACGGAGATACTACTCTTTGTGATGAGCTTCAAATTGTGAGCAGGTCCTTCCAGCCCTTAACTTTATCATCTCTGGTCCTTATTACAGAAATGTCTTTAATTATTTTTAAAACCCATAGACTACTGAAACTATTCCGTGTCTATCTCTCTCCCTCTGACTTATTTCACTTAATAGATTTCGTGTATATCCACCTATAGGAAAACCATGACTTCATCTCCCCTGATGGCTGCATAATAGTCCATTGTATATGTATTCCACAGTATTCATGTATATGTTCCACAATTTCTTTAGTTATTCATCTGTTGAAGGGCATCTTGGTTGTTTCCAGAGTCGAGCTATTGTAAATAGCGCTGCAATGATATAACCCCATCAAAAGTTGGGGAGAAGAAATGAACAGAATCTTCCTCAAAGAAGAAGTACAAACGGCCAAAAGACACATGAAAAAAATGCTTCACGTTACGAATCATCAGGGACATGCAAATAAAAACTACAATGAGGTAACACCTCACATCACAGAGACTGGCACACATCACAAAGAACAAGAACAATCAGTGCTGGCGGGAATGTGGAGAGAAAGGAACTTTTATTCACTGCTGGTGAGAATGCCCTCTAATCCAGCCTTTATGGAAAACAATATGGAGATTCAAAAAAAAAAAAAAACCTGTAAATTGAACTCCTACAATTCAGCTATTCCACTCCTAGGGATATACCCTAGACACACAAAAATACAATTCAAAAATCCCTTCCTCGCAGCTGATACTTTCAAATGGGATACCTGCTTTCTCCAAACTGTCGGTCAAAATTTGACAAAAACTTTTAAGTAAAAATTATAAAAAAATAATTTATAAGATTATAACCTTAATTACAATAATTATATATGTAATATTTAATATATAGTGTGATATTTTAATATTATATATTAGTTTATTATAATAATTATAATTAAAGTATATCAGATCTTACCGGAGTCTTCCTGGGGTCTGGTTGTGGACAAGCGGTCGGTCCAGCAGTACCCACTTAACTTCAGGAGTCTATATCCTCCTCAGCAAAGTACTTTCACAAGCGAGAGTCCTGTGAAGGTTTGAAGGGAGGAGAGTAGTCTTGCTGCATGTGAGCAAATACTCAGACATGGCGGGGATTCTGTCAGAGTAGTTCCAACTTTATTGAGCAGACTCATAGTTTATATAGGGTAGAAGTAGAAAGTGAGCAAGAATGAAAAGGGGCTCAGCACACAAAAAAGATTCCACTACAAAATGGGTAACTAGTTAAATTGCCTAATATGGAATTAAAACATGAAATTAAATTAAATTAAAATATGGAATTAAAACATTTTCTCTGGTTTAATGGTCAACCAGCTAGCACATTCTGCGACTGTTGTTATGCTTTAGAAACTGACAGCCCATGTCCTGTTACTGAGTTGGTTATGACCTTCTGCAAAATATGCACTGGGAACATGGCTTGAAATGGCAGACAGAGATAGCTCTTTGCTGTGCAATAAACCAGGCATAGGCCAGATAATGGCTTGGGATGCAACAAGGACTTAACAGCATAGTCTTTTCCCTTTGCAGAAATAAAAGCAGCACAGACAAGTGAATATATGATTTGCAAAATTTTATTATGCTACTCCCCTTAAAGTGTAGTGTCCTGGACAAGGGTCTAATAGTGATTCATAGTGCAAATTTAATATTCATGAAAATAATGCTAAATGTAATTGAGAACAATGCTAAAAATTATACATAAGTTCTATAAGCATATTGAAAATACTTGCTACTGGTATGTTAGAGGATTTTGAGCAGGACTTACTACTTATTCTTTGATAAGGTATCATTTGGAGCAGGGATCGATGGACGATATCTGGTATCAATATTGAACAAGGGTTTGCTCCGTGTGAGGTAAGTAACTTATCTCCTATTTTTCTGGTACCTATGAAATAGTCTTACTGTGTTCTTCTTCCATAACAGAGTGCCATAGACCTAATGTGAAAGATTTATTTTACTGAGCTAATGCACAGTATCAAAATATATTGTATTTCTTTGGAAGATGACAGTGCAATCCAGGGCTAACATTTTCTGAGATATCAAATTTGTGTATTATTGCATTTAGAGGATTCCATATAATAATTAATCATTTCTAAATTCCAGACCTCTAAATATATTAACATAATGGATAAGCATTCTATATGTTAAATTATTGAGGATATTCAGCCTTAGCAATTCATCTCCTATTTCATATATCATGTAGCTTATTTACAGGCTTTTATTTTATCTTATTACATTTTAATAACAGTGATACTGACTTATAAATTGTTTCTGTCTAATTCCCTAACTAAGAAAATCCCCTATGGTCAAGTAAAACATGTTTTCAATCAAAAATGTATTTTTCATGTGCTTCTGGCATTTACTTCATAATAAATACTAAATATCATGATCCTGAAGGGACTTCTACATGATCTTAAAATCACTTAATATGAGATACTTCCAGTGAATGACATATATCTAATCTTTATTTTGAATAAAATGTCAAACTATATATAAAATATTTATAATAAAATGGTCTCAAATATATTTTCAACATTTGCATGTATAGATAGTCATGTAAAACTATTAAATGTATATTTTGAAAATATATATTTAGTTGCTATATGAAGTCACATAGTAAAACATATATTAGAAATAGTTAATATAATTATTTGGCTACTAATGTAGATAATTAAAATATACCTCAAATAATTTTAAATATAACATAATTGTCTATATTTTGATTACTATTCATTCCTACTATTTGCTGCCCTATACTCAAATAGAATAAAATAAATTATCCAATACAATTGTAATTTTTATAGTAAAATATTCAAGAAATCTTTAGGTAGCAAGATTCTCCCTTTGATTATCAACTATAAATATGTTGGCAGATACTGTTCACCAGTGATAAACAATGGACAATATAAAAAACAGCATTTTATAATAATTTGTGAAGGAATTTAAACAAATAATAATTTTTTTTTTTTTTTTGGTTTTTGGGCCACACCCAGCGATGCTCAGGGGTTACTCCTGGCTGTCTGGTCAGAAATAGCTCCTGGCAGGCACGGGGACCATATGGGACACCGGGATTTGAACCAACCACCTTTGGTCCTGGATCGGCTGCTTGCAAGGCAAATGCCGCTGTGCTATCTCTCCGGGCCCACAAATAATAATTTTAACATTTTAAATGTTCTTAATTTTATATTGAGGTTTAAAATGTAAAAATTTCATTATATATTATGGCTTTGATCTAGTTAGATTCTATATTATTTCATTCACACATGGTTTTATTTATTAATACTATTATATAAGTATATTTGATGAAATCATTTTAATTTTCCATCACACTGAAAAATCATATGTACTAATAGGACTATATGTTTAAAATGCTAATTATTTCAATGATGATAAGAATGAAAAACCAATGTCATCTTAACAAAATTTAGTACATTTTTTATTTCACCCAATTTCTGATTTAAATCAACCACAGAAACATATTTGACATAGTTATTTATATAAGGTAAAAATAGGCAAATGTAATATAGGATCTGAAAATACAATTTTTAGATGTATATTTAAATTTGCATTTCAAATGCTACTTCTAATCTCATTTCCATCACTTTTTTAAGATTTGGAATTGATTCATTTTATAGTAAGTTAACAAGTTTAAAAAGTAAAATCATGTTTTAAGTTTTTAAGTCACATTATTTTATTTACCTTTTATTTACTAGTATTGGCAAATTTAAATATAAAATAAAGTTGAATATGTATGCATAATAATGTGATAATTGCATATCATTAATTGTGCATTAAAGAGAATCAAAGTCTATCTTTTATAATTTCTCTATCTACAATGAAACTAATATTAAATAGAGAATTCCAGAATTTACTGAAATTTTCTTTTGATTATAAGAAACATTATATTTTATTTGATACAACTATCACACAATAGTATGATTACACCTTATTTATTGTGCTGAAATTAGTAATTATTTTATTAATTAAATTAAACACATATTAAATATGCTAACTTAGATTTAGATTTCAATAAACCAATTCAATAAAATTCATCTTTGCATAGGAAAAATAATAATCTTCAAACTCATTTTGAGTAACCAATGCAATGATCCCCTTATGTATTCTCAAACTATGCAATTTTTCACTTTGCTTTCTTGTAATCAAAGGTTTTAAAATAATTGCTTTTATATTCAGTTAACTCCAATTTTAAATCTCATTTTGATTAAATGTCATAACATAATTTAATAAATGAATAGTAAGATTGAAATGGTTACATATATATTGAAACTGCATTAAATATTTTTTGTTTGTTTTTGTTGTTGTTGTTGTTTTGGTTTTTGGCCACACCCGGTGACGCTCAGGTGTGACTCCTGGGTATGTGCTCAGAAATCGCTTCTGGCTCTCGTGACCATATTTGACGCCCGGGAACCAACAGAGAGAGGTTCGTCCTGGGTCAGCCGCATGCAAGGCAAACACCCTACCGCTGCACTATTGCTCCGGTCCCTGTATTAACTATTTTCAGAAAACTATATACAGTAAACTGTAGTATAATTATTAAATATAATATGAACATTTTCAAGCACTTTAAATATTATACTGAGGAACTTGGTACTCTTTTGACACTTATTATTTAATGACAATTTAGCTTTTAATAGAGCCCATCATTGTCATTTCTTCATGTACAGCTAATACTTGGTAGTGCTAGATTTTTATGTAAACTATATGCTTCAGGTTTACTTGCTTAGTATTGTTATTCAAGCCAATAGATTGGGAAATGAGTTTTATACGAAAACAAGAAGAGAGCTCAATGACCACTTTGCAACAGCATGGTTTCTTCACAGCTGAGTAACTTCAGACATTTTATGCTTCAGGTGAGAATAAGACAGCTTAACTTGATCACTTGAGTTGATGTTTTTATAGTTTCTGAGGTCTAAGGTTTTCTTAGAAGCTTGTTAGTTGTCATGGAGTAACCATATTCTTAGCAGGCTGTCCTTTGAAGCATGACACATGACTAAAGATGAGAAACATAGACTAGATCCCAGATAGTGTAGTAGAATTCTGATGCTTTTCTGAAGAATACTGAAATCTCTAAGGACAGAAAAATATGTCACTGACTAACCAAATAATCAGTGGGCTCTTTAAAGAAAATAACTTCCTGGAAGAAAATATGAAAGTAATCAGCTATGTTGTTAGTGACTTTAAGTTTTACAAAAATACCCAAATTGAGGCACCTTCTTCCTTACCATAATACCTATAGACTTTATAATGCTTTCAGTATTTTCTTGGACTTAAAAAAATACCTCTAATGTGGTTGAACATGACTAGAATCATGGTGCTTAAATCAATATTTTATTAAATAATAAATAATAAATTAAAAATAAATAATAAATTTATTTCTAAAATATGTGGTTGAACATGTAAACAAATAGATATATGTATTGTGTTCGAATTTAAAAAACATCATAGATCGCTAAGATATTTCTTTCAAATAGTGATGTGTTCCTTAAAATTTTACAGAATACATATTTAAAGCTTTCTAAAGTCACATTGAGCCAAAGAGTTATAAATTCAGAATTGTCTTCTTAAATAAATGGAATCATATATATTGTGGTCTATAAACATTGTACATTCATTTCTTCCAAACTGATATATTTAAATTAGTTAATTTATTGATATCATTCGGTACCTTATTGTCAATTTTTATAGAAATTTTTTGTTATAACAGTGACATTTATTGTTTTGATTTAAAGAATTATTAGCAGAAATAAATGCATAATTACATATTATATACATACCCTGGCACTGCTCTTAGCCAATGAAAAGTATATAAGGTTCTAAATTATGTTACTTAATTTATATGTTTTTGTTAATGCAGTCAATATATTTTACTCCATTATTACTTATTTACTATTTATCAATTTATAGTATAAGTTTGAAATATAAGTTAAAATAGCTTTATGTGTGCAAGAACTAATTTATTGAAAAAATTTTGCTTTGACAGTGAGATATGGGATGGGAATAAAAATGTACACATGGTGAGGAGTAAGGAGAATATCGTGAAATGATAGTAGTGAAACGGAACTTCTGGTAGAAAGTGATGTTTTAATCTGTATTCATAAAACCATATCATTGACAGTATATTGTAAGTCATAGTGATGAATATATAATTATATATGCAGATATATATGTACATGATAGACATTGTAATCCTCACTAATGTTCCAAACTGTCTCATTACCAAAAAGACTCATTGATCTTTTATTAGAATATTGAAGGATGAAAAAAACAATTGATAAAAATTGACACTATTTAAACATAACTCAAAATTTTTCCACTGATTTATTTGTGTGTCCATTATTTATTATAAACAGTTTTATATTGGGAGTACAACTATGAAACAGAAAGTAACTTAACCTCATTAATTCAACTTAATATTAGAGTATGCATTATATAAATTAATCTTTAATATATATTAAAGCGAGAGGCTCGGCTGGGACCAGAACACTCCACATGCCAGGATTTCGTGGGCTTTTGACTGGTATGATGGGGGCTCTGGGCAGGACAGCTAGCCATAGGACCCTGGGCTGACCACTTTGTCCAGGAGAGCATGATTCCCCCCACACCAGGCGGGTCTTCAGGGCCACGCCTGGTTAATCGGGCTTGGGGGGAGGGGGTGAGAAATTCCTCCCTAGGCATCCAAAAACTACAGAGGCCCGGCTGGGCCCAGAACACTCCGAATGCCAGGATTTCTTGGTGTGTTTGCCTGGTATGTTGGGGGCTCTGGGCAGGACAGCTAGCCATAGGACCCCTGGGCTGACCACTTAGTCCAGGGGAACAAGATTCCCCCACACCAGGCGGGTCTTCAGGGCCATGCCTGGTTAATCGGGCCCTGGGGGGAGGGGGTGAGAAATCCTTCCTAGGCATCCAAAAACCACAGAGGCTCGGCTGGGACCAGAACACTCCACATGCCAGGATTTCGTGGGCTTTTGACTGGTATGATGGGGGCTCTGGGCAGGACAGCTAGCCATAGGACCCTGGGCTGACCACTTTGTCCAGGAGAGCATGATTCCCCCCACACCAGGCGGGTCTTCAGGGCCACGCCTGGTTAATCGGGCCTTGGGGGGAGGGGGTGAGAAATTCCTCCCTAGGCATCCAAAAACTACAGAACCGCGCGGGGGCGTAATACATGTATTTCATGTATTCAGAATATCCCTTATTCTTATGTTATGTTTTCCATATACAGAATGTTTATTTTGTATCTCCCCTTTCCCACACCCCTACAAAGCTCTTTTTTACTCCTTAACTCTCTAACACCTTCTCAAACATCACTAATCTAGTTTTCTCTTTTTAACTTCAGTAGTGTAGAATCGTAATCACAGTCCAAAGCTGTGCATTATGTATGACAACCCCAAACTGTTTCAAGATACATAAAATGGACACGTATTTCTTTAGAATATTTTGTGTTTTTTCTCTGACAGCTATAATTCTTACTAAATGTTGTCTTATACAGTGATGATTCTAACCACTTTTTATCTTCTCTTTTTGAGCTGTTTAACAAGGAATTTTGGTGGAAGAGTCCCCCAGTTTAATGCTTATGATTGAATCATGTCAATGGAATCATTGTAATTGTTCTTATGGCCCCCATATGCGCCAATAACACCATGTGGCATTGCTTCTTATTTGCATAGGCACATGAAAATGGGAAAATAATATAAATACAAATAAGATCCTATCTAATAGAGATTGGAACACACAAACCTTGTAGTGCAAAGGGACCTTACACCCTGAACATTGACATAACGACCTGGCACAGACCTCAGAAGAAAGGGCATATTCCATTCTCCCCTGAACCAGGAAAGCCATCCACGAAACATCCAGGCTGGTCTATAACATCACCTGGAAGCAATCCTCTACCATGGAAGACCTACACTGCTCAGGCTTCGACCTGCTCAAAAGAGACTTCCCTTAACACTGAGAAGACTTAACAACAACAACGACCGGCTTACAGGACAGGGCTCCCTGCATTGCCCTTTGATTGTGAGGTGAAAGGAGAGGATGCTCCACGTCCTGACTTCAATGTAAGATATGCAGATTCCAGGATCTTTAATACAGAAACATGATACCAACAACAGAGACTGTGTGAAAAATAAAAGTGTGTTGGCACTACAGACAATGTATTGGATTGGACGATCTAGCTTGCTTGGAGCCTAGACTTGGTCTTGTGCCAGGAAACTTCAGGGGTCTGGTCTCTTTGTACTTAGGCCAAGGTTATTTCTTTCCATGTTCCTCATATTTTGGTGGGCCTATGCAAACAACAATTGCCACTCTAACACCATTCTTACTGTGCTCCTTTGACTCTAATCCTTAAAAAGAACTCACTTAAAATTTGAGGTTAACTTAAGCTAATATGCATGTATATGGAAATGTAAGAAAATACTATGCCTGTAATGTTTAAGGAGTTACGTAAGTTTTATGGCTTTAGATTGCCTTGTGTACTGTTAAGAAATATTATAATGTGTTACAATCTGGGGACTTGAGGGACAAAGTAATTGTACATGGATTCTGTCTTATTTATCTTAATGTTCTTTGGCTGAAATTTCAAAGTTAATATATCAGCAAGGGGACTTCTGAGAATTATGTTTTGGGTGATTGTCCTTCCACTGTAACTTTACCTTGTCCTCTTACTTTGCACCCTTGTTCTCATAATTAAAAATAAAAATTTTAAAAAATATATATATTAAAGCATATGTTGATATTAATTATAATTATACTAATATTAATTTACTTTAGTGTCTATAGAATAAGTTCCTAACTAATAAATCATCTTCTTGACTTCAGAAGGACAACTGGATAAGATGTAATTTTCAAAGAGATGGTATATAAGATGATAGAAGAAGAAACAGTCTAATAAAAGCCAATGCCAAAATTTAATAAATTTAATAAACATAAGAAATGCATGCTTAAGTACCTTCACAGAAAAGTCAATTTAAAAATAAAATAGAGACGATATATTTTAAAAACAAGTTGCCACTTTTCTTGATTATCTATTAAACTGAAATGTATTAGTCATTTATTATATACCCTTTTTAAAAATAAGTATGAAAATAATAATGTAGGCCTGTGAATACTCCAAGATAAATACATAAATATAATAAAATAAAAACTTGGGATATCTTGTTGTTTATCAACTGACCCAAGTATATTTAATAATTTTTATACTGACCTTAACAAAAGAGCTAAATATATACCAGAAAACATAGAAACATATATTACATGTGTTGTATATTTTGAATCAGCTTTATATATTTGCTAAATTTTATATATACATATATATATACATATATATTTTTTTGGTTTTGGGGTCACACCCTGTAGCACTTAGGGGTTACACCTGGCTCTGCACTCTGAAATCACTCCTGGCAGGCACAGGGGACTATATGGGATGCTGGGATTCAAATCACTCTCTGTCTTGGATCAGCTGCATGCAAGTCATACTCCCTAGTGCTGTGCTATCTTTTCAGCCCCCAAAATTATATATTTTAATGTTAAAATAAAACTATAAAGATAATTGTCATTGTTTTTATGATTTTAACGATAACATAACTTCACTATTGTTAAATATTTTCATGAGAACTATGGTATGTTAATATCTAAGTTATTGTACCACACCCATATATTACCACTTCAGGGTAAATCAAGATAATGTGATAAATACAAGAGTAAGATTCTTTACATAAATGAAAGTTGAAGCTAATGGTTGGATGACAAACAATTATACACAAATATTTTGTTTCAAATATATAACTATATTTATAAAATATAAAAGAATTATTAGGTAAAGTTGTGAAAATATGTGTGATGCTCAAGATGTAAGAAAATACTTTCTACTCAGAGAAATGTCTATACTTAAATGAATTTTTTCTTAAGATGAGAATACATGCAAAATACATTAATTAAAATGCAAGAGATTCAAACCATAAATCTTAGTGAGATTGCACTATTCTAAAACTACAAATTAAAGTTAACAGATCAAAATCTATTAAGTCTGTTAATCTGTTCACAAAGGCGTAATTTCTTAATCAGAATTTATTACAAAACTGGCAGCGCAAATTAGTAGCAGTACTTAAATCTTGATAAGACAATTTAACTTTCAGACTCCACTTTTCCCATCATAGGAAATAATAAAAGACCACTGAATGGCAATAAAGAATGCAATCATACTATTAATCATATGCAATAGCATCATGAACTTATAAGTTATTTTTTCTGTTAAGTATCATATTACTTAATCCTTAACCTAGTAGGATTTCAACTAATTTTATGAACTTAGAATTTTTGTTTTTATTACTTGCAGTATTAGTTTAGCTTTGTATCGTTTGGGTGTTAATTTCTCCTTTAATTTACTACATTAAAATTACTTTTTGTCAAGCAAAACAGTTTTATTGGAAGAAAATTTAGGGATATGTGAGGGGAATAAAGAGCAAGAGACAGGTTCAAGAGATAAGATGGGTAGAAGAAAAAGGCAGAGGCTAGAGATAAACTTTCAAGAGAAAAAACAGAAAGTTGATTTTTTTTATACATCATTAATATGTTCCTCATTTCCTATAATAAGGAGTAATGCAATGGCACTGGTGACAAGAATTGCATTAGATTTAGATTTTTCAGTGTAATTCATCTCCTTAGTTATACTGCCACTTCTTAAAAGACACATCAGAAAGCATACAGGAGGGGCCGGGCGGTGGCGCTCGAGGTAAGGTGCCTGCCTTACCTGCGCTAGCCTAGGAGACGGTCAGCGGTTCGATCCCCCGGCGTCTCATATGGTCCCCCAAGCCAGGAGCGACTTCTGAGCGCATAGCCAGGAGTAACCCCTGAGCGTCACCGGGTGTGGCCCAAAAAAACCAAAAAAAAAAAAAAAAAAAAAAAGAAAGCATACAGGATATTTGGACTATTTAACTTTGGATAATAACATGCTTTAATCTAATGCAGGTTTATTGGATGGCTATTATAAGTGAAAATAAAACACTTTTTTTCTGAAAATAAGTACATGTTTAGCTTACATAAGCACAAATCCTTGTAAAATGAAAATAAGGTTATGAAAAATTATATTTAATTTCTGAAAGTATATCTTTGTTTCTTGGAGGCAGCTTGCTCAAGTGTGATCAGGGCTTTACTCATGGCTCTGAACTCCAAGAACACTCGTTCCGGATCAGGCTTACTACGGGAGGCCCCAGATGGTACCCAGTTTGACCACTTGAAAAGCAAGTGGCTTACTTGCTATTCTATCTCTCTGGTTCCTTATCTTTTTTTATAAATGTTGCAGATAAAATGAATTTGCATAAAATATTCTTTTTATTTTGTATAATGGAGAATGTCTACAAAGTCTTGATATCTTAATAGGCTACATATATTTTCCTAATTATTTTTAAATAAAATATTTAGAAAAAAGTTTCAAACTATTTTTTCTTACATTAATTTGTCTCATTTTGTTTTATTCTGTAGAGTTGAGAGGACAACTTCACAATGTCAAAGAAGCATTACATAGACATCAATTTTCTAACAGATGTCTGAGAAAAATGTTTTAGTTAATCTGATTGATTCAGAGGCTATTTTGAAATCATCAGTGGACCTTATAAATCCTTCTAAAGCGGATTTATTTTAAACAACACTTCAGGTTAAAATAGTGAACAGCTGGATTAAGTGGTAGGCTTTGAGTGACCTGAGAGGGGAAGGGCTCAAATGAATAATTTGTAGAAATATATTTTATTCGCATTAAATAAAGTGGAAGATAATGAAGAGAAGCTGTTTGCCAAAAGAAAAAAAATGTTGGAAATTATTTGGATAAAAAGTGTATACAAGTGTCTCTTGCTATTAATTTTAATTTTAATCACAATCATTTATTATTTGATTATAAATCACAGTAAATGAGAGCTCCCATATGTCACTGATGTACAACAATATTATAATGTCATTCTATTGTTTTAACCAGGTAGCTAAATTCAGAAATAAAATTCCATTTTTAACAGAATTTATATCAATAGCTTAAAAATTCCAATTTTTGTCATTTCTTCTAAGTTCAGCATTTCAAATTTTCCATGATCATAACATGAACTTACCTGATAAATTGAGCTAGTGAAACATTATTTCAGTGACAAGAATTAATAACATTGTTAAGATACTTGGAAGGTTTTACTGATAATATATTAAATATAGCATATTTCATACACAGAAATTAAAGGTGACCTTAAGTATAAATATTATCATATTTCATTTAGTATTTAAAACAAGATTTATGTTTATATTGAAAAATAAATTTTATGTATGTGTTACTTTCTTTAAACATGTGGTTATAAACTACCACATAATAAACATGAAAAGTATTTTTAATTAAACAGTAAATACATTTGTCATAACTTTTTATCATTTTATTACATACATTTAATTTTACTATTGTGAAATTGCAAAAAGCATATAGTCTTATATATATGTATATATATGCAGAAAATTATCTATTCATAACATCCACTCTAATGGAAACCTGTTTCCTAAAAGTTTATTTTTATTTGTTTTGGGACTACAACCAGCGGTGTTCAGACTTACTCTTGCCTCTGTTCTCAGTGATGGCTCCATGAGTGCTCAGGATACAATAAATAAACTATATATAAGGAGTATACTACTGCTAAGCAAGCATCATAAATTTTGGGTAATTGCTTATTTTTGCATAATATGTATACCTGTATATGGTTTTTGATTAACATAGTTCCCTATAAATTAAGAAAAATTCTAAACCAATACTTATCTTTAAACTTATTCTTCTAAAAATCATGTTCACTTTGAAAAAGATGAAATTATACAAATACATAAATTTATCTGGTTTATTAATTGTGATAAGTGGTGACTATTTTAATTTGTCTATAAAATTATGTATTGCCATCTTAATTTATATAAGCATTTGTGTGTATATGTGAAAACATGTAGGCTATTTACTTCTAAGAAAACCCTTCCACTGTGACCTACCAGTCAAAATCTTTATCATAGAGAAATTTGATGACAGACACACATGGTGGAAAATGCATTAAATAAAAATAATGAAGTTATCAAACTACAACCAAGTCATGTCAATGTTTTGTGGTCCCAGTAGAAATTAATGAAGAACATAAAGAATGATCACAAGTTTTCCTGGTTAGACTATTAAAGTTTTCTCTCCCAAAGAGGCTGACCATCTTGATTGACCTTGATTTAACTTGATTCATGATGTAAGCAATATTTAAAGCCTGTTAGAAATTAACTTCTCTGTTTCTTACCATTCTTATCATTCTTTAAATCATGTGAGATAGCTAATAATAAACATCACATTCTGTAGCTTTATCTACATTATGTGACAAAGAGATAAATTTGAAAGAAACAATAAATATCTATATTTTGTCTTTCTTGCCACATGGCTACTTTAGCAGCATTGCCTCCATTATTGTGATGAACTTAACTAAAGGCTGAAAGTTTTTGTTCCTAGAATTAACATTTTTAAAATCTCCCCATAGTGGGGTCAGAGTGATAGCATGGAGGTAGGGTGTTTGCCTTGCATGCAGAAGGATGGTGATTCCAATCCCAGATGGTCTCCCAAGCGTTCCAGGAGTAACCTCTGAGCGCTGCCAGGTGTGATGCAAAAATAAGAAAGAGAAAGAAAGAAAAGAAAAGAAAGAAAAGAAAAGAAAGAAAAGAAAAGAAAGGAAGAAAGAAAAGGAAAGAAAGAAAGAAAGAAAGAAAGAAAGAAAGAAAGAAAGAAAGAAAGAAAGAAAGAAAGAAGAAAGAAAGAAAGAAAGAAAGAAAGAAAGAAAGAAAGAAAGAAAGAAAGAAAGAAAGAAAGAAAGAAAGAAAGAAAGAAGAAAGAAAGAAAGAAAGAAAGAAAGAAAGAAAGAAAGAAAGAAAGAAAGAAAGAAAGAAAGAAAAGAAAAAATTCTACCCATAGTACTTTATGTGTGTTCATAGAAACTTAATTTGAATTTGATTAAAAAAACAAGACTCTCTTTTAGAAGGTAGATAATATTATATTTTCCATAAACACAAACACAAAAAAGACCAGGTAAGACAGGATGTGTGTAAGGCAATACCAGACACAAATAAACTAGCACTTTAATACAGACCTTTCCAACTCCAGATAATGTGAAATAAATTTCTTGTGTTTAAGAAAGCGGGGCTACAGTGTTTTATTATAGCAGCCTGGGAAGAAGTAGATAGACTGTCCCAATTTATCTTAAGTTGCAGCTTTTCAACAAAGTAATTCAGATTTCTCATCACCGTTTTTACTAGAAATAAAGGTGGCATTTAACTGATATTGAATTGAAGCTTTTTTCTTATTTCAATTGATTCAAAATGCTCTCACATTATAAATACATTTACTAAAGATTTTGATGTCTGATAAAATCCCTTTATAACTTCATTTTCTTTCTAAATCTGTCTCTCCAAGTACAACACCTACATTTTAATATCTAAATCAAAAAATTTTTCTATTAATGTGCTATTGCAATATCCTGTAAATTTATTTAAGTTTAGTCAACCTCTTCTAGGAATACATTTTATCTTTGTCTAATAGTACTACTAATATATTTTTATAAACTTGTAAAAACTTTACTCTTAATGTACAATGAATAAATTATAAAATTTTAGCAAGTGTGTGACAATATTAAACAATAAACAATACCATTAATAATATTCATATAAATATTTAACATGCTTTTCTCTATCATTAACAAACTACAAATAGTTTTTTTTAGAAATTTGCTACTTCCTTCTTACCTCCTTCAAAAGAAATTGGCCTCACCACTTCAACACATATAACATTAAAATATATCTTCATATTCAAAATATAGGGAATGGGACCTACTGTGTATTTTTGAATAATTTACCTATTATATTGATAGTATTAACAATTTTTGTACTATGAATATCTATTTTGTGATGACTTTGACTTTTATATTTTGTTTATGTTTTATTTTGATTTCATTAGGGCTACAGCAAGTGTGTTTAGGCCTTACTTATGGCTTACTCCTGAAGTGGTCTGGTGACCATATGTGGTTGTTATAACCTGGATAGGACGTGTTTAAAGCAAGTAACCTATCTACTGTGACTATCTCTTTGGCCAGTAACTTTAAATTTTATACCTACTTTTAGACTTTCTACTACATATCTAAGCCTGCTATATAGCAAATATTAATAAGGTAACTTAGATATAAACAAATTTATAGAATCTTTGATTTATGCACATTACCCTTTATTCTACTTTGGATAGTGATGAGGAATAAGATTTAATTATATTCTTTTCCAATTGGGACAGATAATTTGTGTCTATGGGTTGAATGTCCCCAAATTGCTAAATTACTGCCAATGCTCATACATAATATTTCTTTTTCAGTTGCATGTCACAATTTTGACATTTACTCTCTGCAAGTAGCTATATAGATCCTTCCCACCATCCAACTGGAAAAACTACAATTCAAAGTGGATTTTATAAAATATAAAAACTATTAGGTTTTGGGAGGAAAAAGAAGCATCACAGAAAAGGGAAAATAATTCATTCTAGGAAATAAAGCTAACATAAAGGTTTGTAAAGGCATTACATCACTTTGAATGGTACAAGATATTATGAAGGTGGATTATATGAAATGCAAATTATAAAACATAAGTAAACCTTCAGAAGTAGCTGAAACTCTATAGTAGAATATGAGATAGAGAGGTTTGACAAGTGAATGTTCAAGACATTCAAATGAAAATGGTTTAGAAATGAAGATTAGAATCTAGGCTCAGGCCGGAGTATTAGCACAGCAGTAGGGCGTTTGCCTTGCATAAGGCTGACCCAGGACGGATCTTGGTCCGATCCAAGGCGTCCAGTATGGTCCTCTGAGCCAGGAACAATTTCTGAGTGCATAGCCAAGAGAAACTCCTGAGCATCACTGGGTGTCACATAAAAACAAACAAACAAGAGTAAGAATCTAGGCTCATATACAATTTGTGAAAATTTCAAATATTTAAGAAAAAGACACTGTTGAAGATGGCTCGATATGCTTAGAACCTCCTTTGCATGTGAGATATTTGAGTTTATTTTCTGGAACCTAATGGCACCCAGCCATGAGTAGGAGAAACACCCCAACACCAATAAACACAGTCTCCTAATTTGAAATGAGTTTTTAAAAATATATTTTATTTTCCTATCTTCCTCTTAATGTGTCACAGAATAATCAAGAACTCAAATATTGAATTGTTTTCAAGTGCAAATCAACTACCCAAATTAAAAATGAATGTACTTATTGAGTAATTAAAAATTGAATCATTGATTTAATATACATCTAGACAAATGTTATCATAAAGCCTTTATTATGATTCTACTAAGGTTGAATTTCCTAATACAAATAGTTTTCACACCATTTCATTTATCCAGAAATAATAGACTTTTGGTTTTATTACCTAAAATTTTTATTAGAACTCTTACCATAGACATCATGAATAATTTGAATGAAATGCCCAACTTCAGACCAATTGCTGTGAATACAGTGAGAGAGAAAGAAAGAATCCACCGAGCATACTATAGTTTTCTGATATTAACTTCGGAATCATACAAAATATATGGCCTGAGATTTTTACAAATAATCTCAGCTAATTTAAGATTTTTTTTCCTTCACTATGGACATTATCAATGCATAGAATATATACAGAAAATATTGGCCAATATCTAGACAGAAAATATTGCATTTAAATTAATGGTATATAATGCTATAAAACATTGTTTATAATTGATTTAATGTAATGTCATTGATTCTAAGACATTTTAGTAATGGGTTACCATTTATCTAAATTCAGACATTAGTATACAAAAATAATAACAGAAATAATTTCATATGAAATAACTTAGGTCATTGATATATTTGACATTGATTTGAATTAGTAACATTTATTCTAGCATTTAAATATAATTAACTATATTTTGGTTTATGAAAATTGTCCATGTCTTATTGCAGAGATCCAACTTGGACAACAGAGACTGAGCAGAACCTTTGGATCCATACTATCCTAGGCTTTGGCTTAGGGACTGAACGAAAATAGGGATCAAGTGTCACAGAAGACTGAACACCACAACAACGATGGATAGGAACCTCTAGAACCTAGAGACTCTGTCCTAGACCCTGACCTATAACCTGCACAAATACCAAGATCGCTAGCTACAGTGGCTTGATTTTCTCACACACAACCTAGAGGAAACTTTCCTGGCATCACAAAAAAGCCTTTGGGATGGGGTAATGAGTATATATGGAGCCAGGAGTTGATCCCATGATGGTATGCTTCAAGGATGGAGAAACCCTGAATCTCTTAGGCCACGGAAATTCCCTTTCTTCCCCAATGCTTATTGTGCCTATGCAAATAAAAATAAAGTGGGGGGAACGCCAAACCCTACCACTCCAGCACCCATACTTTTTCTTGTTTGGTTTTGATTTGATAGTTTTTTACTTTATTTTCCTTCTCTTTGTTCTTCCACTTTTCTCTTTCTTTTTCACACTTGTGGTTATTATTTAGAGATTTATTTTTATTTTTATTTGCCTGGTCCATTTTTTTCTTTTTTCTTTCATTTTTCTTTTTTTTTCTTTTCTCCTTTCTTTTTTTGGAAGTTGTCACCAAATTTTTTCTCCCCTTTTTCTTATCCTTTTTATCTCCAATGACGGTGGAATAAATGCTCAATCTATAACAAACTGTAAGGTGGAGACCAGTTGCACTGGTATATTGGGGGGTAGAGGAGGGAGATGTGGGATGCATGCTGGTAATGGGGGCGGATATAGGACAGCACTGGTGGTGGGAATGCCCCTCATTCGTTGTCACTATGTACCATAAATGATGCAGTGAAAAATTTGTAATGCACTTTGGTCACAATAAAAATTAAAAAAAAAGAAAATTGTCCATGTTATACATTATTGGATATTGTTTGTGTCATTTTCTTATAATTTGGGGTAGACTTTGTTCAAATTGTTTAAATTTTCTTAGTAGTTGCACTAGTTTATTACATCATGATAGTCTAGTCTACTTCTACCCTATTAACCTACAGCAGATTATGAGAAGTCCAGTTTAGTTTCTACCAAAATGACTTATGTTTTCCTAATATGTGAGAAAACATGAAATGATATCTTAAAAAATCCAAAATATCGACATCTACTAGTAAGGTAGTGCTGCATATTTGGCAGTAGAAATAACTTATAAATATATATTTCCCCATATGAAGATGTTATCATACACACTAATGCATTTGTCTTCAGTACATGGTGAAATAATCAATCTCAATGAAAATAGCTAGTTTACACTTTGTCTATTTTTTCCTGTTAGCTTGTCATAATTTAATTTGTAAAGGAGATACCTATTTTTTTCCTATTAAAATATCATGGTTCACTCAATCTTGCACTGTAGCCTTTGCTAAACTCCTGTATTTTTTTGTTTGTTTGTTGTTGGTTTGGGGACCATACCCGGTGACACTCGGGATTATTCCTGGCTATGCACTCAGAAATCACGCTTTACTTGGGGTCAACATGGAACCCAGGGGGATCCAACTGAGGTCCATCCTAGGCTAGAGTGGGCAAAGCAATTGCCTTACCACTTTTGCCATTGCTCCGGCCCCAAACTTCTCTATTTTTTAAGATTTGTTATTAACAATTAAAAATAACTTAACTGTTCTGTAAGAATCTGACCATGTGATTTTCAAGACTACTGACTGATATGAGTCACTTTCTTCATACCTCACTTTAGTGGACCCTATATAATCTACCAGACAGATTTTAAATATAATATACTAGACAGATTTTGACAAACACTGAGTTTTTATTTCTCTACTTATTGAGAATGGACAATGCAAATAACTCACTTCAGAGTCATTCCTACTCATTATAAGCTAATGAATACTTTCTGAAAGTATCTGTAGCCAGGTTCTACTAGAAAATATACTGTGATAATTCCCTTGTATTATTTAGATTTTTCTGGAAGCTTCTTCATTGAAACTTCAACTTCCTAGGCAAGTAGATAGATATTGTTAAAATTGAATTACAGCATAAGGCCGGAGCGATAGTACAGCTGTATGGCGTTTGCCCTGTACGGGCCTGACCCAGGAGGGAGATTGCTTCAATCCAACTTCCCATATGGTCCCACTAATCAGGAGCAATTTCTGTTTTTATAGCCAGTAATAACCCCTGAGCGACACCCAAAAAAAACAAACACACACAGACACACACATACACACAGATACACAAGTGCACAAAACAAACAAACAAACAAAAAGAATTACAATTCAACTATTTCTTATAACTCTTGTTTTCTTTCCTAGGTAAAGAAGGCTACTTCTAAAACAGCAAAATAATCGCATATTGATATATTGACAGAAAAGTAAACAGTAAGATCTTCTTGCTCTTATTTCTTCACATAAATTTAATGCCATACAACCAATGCAAATCTTTTATAAAAATAAATTTATCTTAAATCAATTGAAATATAATAGCAATTATGAATAAAGTTTGTTGCTGTTAATGTTGTTGTTGTAGTTGTTTTGGTTTTTGGGCCAAACATGGTGACATTCTGGGGTTATTCCTGGCTATGTGCTCAGAAATCGCTCCTGGTTTGGGTACTATATGGGATGCCTGGAATCGAACACAGACCCGTTCTGGGTCAGCACCGTGCAAGGCAAACACCCTATCCCAGCAATCTCTCTCAGGCCACTATAAATAGTTTTACTTATGGTATAATATTACTTCTACAGAAGTTTCCAATGCAATTATTCCACATAAAAAGTTGAAGCACTCAAGAAAGTAAATTTTGGTTCTTTCTCTAGACAGGAAATTTTCTCATGAATTATAAGTGTGTATTTTCCTATGAATCTACTAGAGCCTTTCTATCATAAATTATATCATTTCAAATCAGTTGGAAGTTCTGATCTGTGAGTTTAAATGTAACTATTAGGAACTTTCTAATTAATATGAATTTCCTGTCACATTGAATTTCCTAAGTAAGAATCTTTAATTCTTTGATATGCATATAATTATGTAATATGTTTATAACTAAAGAAATTTATAGGTTATAAAGAGTACACTTGTTCAGTGTATAAAATTTAAAAATTAAAGTTATAAAGTTCATATTTTAATGTATTGTTGAGATAAAAGACAAACTTTATTACAGTACATAGAAAATGGCCTCTACTGAAAATGAAAATATAGTATAACTAGTAGGACTCTTGCTTGACACAAAAACGATATGTATCTGATCCAGGGCATCCCATGTGGTATCCAAGTCTTCCCAGAGTTATTTCTGAGTGCAAAGCCAGGAGTAACTCCTGGAGCACCTCGGATAGAGCCCATAATATAAAAAAAAGTACAACAAAGAAAGTAATTTGATGTTTTCTTACTATTTTATCTTTTTTAGAATGTGTGATTTCAGAATTTTTGACTTTACTAACATATATATATATATTTATATATATATATATATTTATTTATTTTTGGGGGTTACTCTTGGTTCTATGCTCAGAAATCGTTCCTGGCAGGCTTGGAGATATTGGATGGCAGGATTCGAACCACCATCCTTTTGCATGCAGTGACTATCAGTATGCAGCAATAAATATTTCTTTATAAAGTATATATTTATACTGATAAATATGTGTGCATATATATCTATTCTCTGCCTTTCTCAGTGTTTACTCTTGGCTGTGAGCTCAAGGATCACACCTGACACGAACAGAAGACCATATACAGTTTTGAGAATCTAATGAGGGATTGTCATATAAAATTAATTACCCACCTTGCTATCTACCTAGCCCCTTGAATGAATATAATTGATCAAAATAAAAAAGAATTTGTTTATAACATGAAACTTTGATAACTACAAAAAGAGAAATGAAAGGATCAATTCCATGGTTTGGATTAAAACTGCATTGATATTGGAGGTACAATTTTCTAATTATATTGTATGTTAGTAATGAAGTGTAGGTTGGGCTAAAGTAATAATATACCAGGTAGGCTGATTGCCTTTAACTCAGCTGACACTGTGTTTATCTCAGCACTCCATAATGTCCTGTAAACCTGCCAGGAATGATACCTGAGGGTAGCCAAAGGAGTAAACCCTGAGCACATTTGGAAGTTGCTTTAAAGCACACACACACACACACACACACATACAGTTCTTGAGTATAATAAACAAAATTTGGAAAATGGTGCTTTGGAATATAAAAATTAAAGATAGTATCTGAACACTAATAATTAAAATATTTATACAGATACAAATTAAAGGTAAAATATGAAGGCATTACTAATAGCATTGCTGTTACTAACAGCTCTGTGAGGAATATTTATATCTAACTTTAACATCTTCACTTCTACATTATATACCAAACTCTAAGTAATTTTTTCATTTAGTTTTATAAGTTGGTAACATTTTTATAATTAATAATTATAATTTCAAACATGTATGTATAAATATTGATACATTTGACATTAATTTTTATGTTTATAGTATTATATTTTGGTAACAGAAAGTCACCAATAAGAGAAGTGTTAAAATTATAATTTCATAAATATTAGAATAAAACAGGGAATTGTCCTTTTTCTCTGTAGATGTGTTATATTTTTTTAATTTAGCTGATTATTTGTTATACTAAACAACTTCTATATACTTGTTAATGAAAAACAAAGGACAGTGTTGATAACAACAACCTTCTGTCACTTTCAAAATAGAAGAGCAAAATATTCTTTTAATTGTGAACAAACTGCAAGTTTTTTTAAATAGCCTAAGTTAAAAAGTATTATAGTTAGCATTGTTTTTCACACTTGGTAATGAAATAATTCCATTTGACTATTTTGTTTTGTTTTTGTTTTCAGACACACGGAGCATGCTCAGGGTTTTACTCCTGGCTATACACTCAGAAATCGCTCCTGGCTTGGGAGACCATTTGGGATGCCAGGGGATAGAACTGTGATATGTCCTAGGCTAGTGCACACAAGACAGACTTTTTACCACTTGCACCACCGCTCTGGCCTCTCATTTTACTTGTTTTTAAAAAATAAAGAAAAACTAACCATCTTATCTTTTTCTTTTTTCATCTTTAGCATTACAGTATCGTTTGTAAAGTGGTACCAGGTTTTTTTTATGCCTAATTTTTTTTAAATATTAATCTTTATGACATAATGCAGCTCCATGTCATATTTGCAATGCTTATTATCTTAACTATTTTTGAAATCCAGGCCTTGATTCAAAAAGGAGTCATGGAATCCATAACATAGGCTGAGTCGTCACTCGCTATTTATTCTTCATTCATTCCACAAAACATTACTGAAGAATCATTTGAAGTCCCTTTAAGTTAAATACTAAAAATACAAAACAGAGAAAGAGACACTATCTTCATGGAAGGGGTACATAGTAAAGATGAATTATAATCATGTAACACATGTTATTAGAATAAATTAAAAATAATAAAGTTAGATACAACATGGGGATCTCACTGTTTATTTTTGACAGGGTTGTCTCCTGATTTCTATTAGTTTACAGCCTTATGATTTCCCTCACTTTAGCTTTAATATAAGTGCCAAGAATCTTATAATTATACAGTGTAATTGTAATAGCAACAGGACGGCATGTGGATAGATAAGGAAAACAATTTTTGATCTAGAGCTTGGAAATTATTTATTTCAAATTAAGATTATTTTATTTGAGATGCTTAGAGCTCAAGCATATGTTTACTTGCCTTATTCACAGATCTAGTGGACTGTGAAAACAATACACAGTTACCATATGTTATAAGGGAATAATTTAGCTGAAATATGAGCATATTAATTTTCCAATTTTCTTCTGTTTTCTTTATTATTAAACCAATGCCATAAACTATTGTTCAACAAGCATTTCACTGTTATATATAACATCAATAGTGATAATAGCTATGATTGCTTTAAGAATAAACTTGTAGCTTCTAAGTCACAAATCTCTGAAATTTTCATTTATCACTAAAATATCAAAGTGATTAATGATAAAGTAATTAATTGGTTTATTAAAACATAAATCAAATATTATAGATAATAAAACTCAAGGTAGTTTATTCTATATAATTTAAAACTTAGTTTAGAAATTAAAACTCATAGTTTAATATTGTAACCTTTGAGCATAAGCGGTATTTTTTTTTTTTTGGTTTTTATGTCAACCCGGCAGTGCTCAGGGGTTACTCCTAGCTCTAAGGTCAGAAATTGCTCCTTGCAGGCTCAGGGGTTAATATGGGGTGCTAGGATTCAAACCACCATGCTTATGCATGCAAGGCAAATGCCTTACCACCATACTATCTCTCAGGCCTCAAGTTGTAAAATTTTTAATTATTCCATGTCACTCTATGATAAAAATCTTGATGGTAAAATGACAGACTTCTTGTAGAATATAAATATATATCCTATAAAATACTAAAATATTTAGTATAGCATATAACCATTCATTCAGAACAGTGCTCTGACTATTCTCACATGTATATATATGTTTTCTAAAACTGGCATATAAGTTTACATATAAATATATATATATACATGTATATACCTATACTATATATGTGATATGTTGAAATACCATATATCTAAGCTTTTGAGAGTGTAGACTTTGGGCTAAACTAAGCTGTGCTCAGGATTTCTCCTGGCTCTTTGATCAGGTATTAATCCAATCTATGCTTAGGAATTTGTGGTGCCTGGAATTGAACTTACGTCAGCTGTATACTATGAAATATCACAGACCCATAATTTGTGTACTTTTCACACATGTACATAATTATGACTCTGTTTTATTCATCAAAGGTAAATAGTAGGGAATCATATTGAGCACAGAGGATAAGATGTTTGTCCAGTGTGCTCCAAGTTTGATTGCTGGCAGTACTAAATTCTGTCAAGAGTAATCCCTGAGATCAGAGTAAAAATGAAGCCCTATCACAACTGGATGTGGCCCCAAAACTGAATAAATAAAAGATAGAAAATAATATGAATAGAAACTAGACTAACTTTTCTGAAACTTGCACGCTCATTTATTCAAAATGTATTTATAACAGAATCAAGTTTTATTTTATGAATATTACTGATTTCACATAATAAAATATATAGATATATCTAATATAATACATATTAATAGTAAAATATATATTAGGTATATTGTAAGATATCTTATATATGTGAGAGATAGAGAGAGAACATGTGAACAAGCCCAAAGAAGTCTCTAAGAAATTTCTTCTTAAAAGTGAAATTTATTAGAGTCAGAGAGATAGTAAACTGGGTGTGCTGAGCATATGCTTTGCATGCAGGAGGTCCAAGTTCAATTTCCAACACTGCATGGTCCCCCAAGTAAAGTATTTATTTAACTGTTATTCTACGAACTAATATTTTATGAACTCTACAAATACAATTTTAATATCAATGAGTATAGATGTTTAATACTTTCCAAGAAACAAATATTTTTCTTTTTTTTTTTTTTGTTTTTTTTTGTTTTTTGGGTCACACCAGGCAGTGCTTAGGGGTTATTCCTGGCTCCAGGCTCAGAAATTGCTCCTGGCAGGCACGGGGGACCATATGGGACGCCGGGATTCGAACCGATGACCTCCTGCATGAAAGGCAAACGCTTTACCTCCATGCTATCTCTCCAGCCCCAAAACAAATATTTTTCAAGAAATTTATTTGTAAAAAAAATTAGATATAATTCCTTCTATTTACACATGATTTTATCGAGGTTTCTGTAAAAAATATCTATTTCATCCTAAAATAATAATAAACTGTCAAATCATGACATCTAAGTTAAAAGATTCTCTTTTTAATTTGGGGCAACACTTCACTTTGTATAGAATTTTTTCAAAATCTTCTTCTGGTTAATGTCTGACTGGGTACAAAGCATGCAACTTACTAACTTTGTTATTTTTCTGACCCATACAATATCTTTCAAGATGAAGAATAGATATTTTGAAAAGATAAGTATTTGCAGTAGATCTTATGCTTCATTTTTTGAAAAATATTTTAGGTAGAAGATAAATAATATAGATTAGAGCTACAATATACATGTATAAATGTACAGTGGAAAAGAAATAGTAAGTCAGAGAGATAATAGTCAGAGTAAGACACTTGAATTGCATGTGGCTGACCTGGGATTGATCCTAGAATTGCATATTCTCCCGCACACTTGTCAGTTGTGATCCCGAAATACAGAATCAGGGTAGTGTGCTCCAAGAAGATAAAATAATGAAGTTAAAATAATTTTTAAAGTTTTATTATAATAATACTTGCCTTGTTAAATATGGCAATAATATATCATTATATTCATTTATGCTTATATGTATATAAAATCAATAGACAGTAGGTATGAAAATGAAATTTGTGACTAAAATGAATCAGCAGGCATTACAGAGTTATTATTTATTTATTTATTTATTTATTTATTTATTCATTGGTTTTTGGGCCACAACGGTGTTGCTCAGGGGTTACTCCTGGCTGTCTGCTCCTGGCAGGCACGGGGGACCATATGGGACACTGGGATTAGAACCAACTACCTTAGGTCCTGGATCGGCTGCTTGCAAGGCAAATGCTGCTGTGCTATCTCTCCAGGCCCTACAAAGCTATTATTACTTTATTATTAGCACTTTACCATAAAATGGCACAGTATGATCTGAAAATGAATAGGGTCAACAACAAATGTATATTAATATAAATGAAAATAATACTATAATAAAAATGGTGACGATTCATTCAATATATCTATAACATTTAATATAAAATCATCTACAATATATTCATTGAAAGAAAAGTTTATGAAGGATACTAAGAACTTAAAAATATATTTTAATTGATTACATAATTCAAGGTTATTTATGATTCAGTTTTTATAATAAAATTTTAAGAAATCATTCCTTTACCACTGTTGACTTCACTTTACCAATGAACCCACACACAAAACTACCTCTAAGAGAGTCTAACTTTTATAATTATTGTTACAAACCTACAATATATATATTTCTGAAAGTCATAAACTAAGACATGGATGAAAGGCACATACTATTAAAATGTATGAGTCATATAATTGTTCAAGAGGGAAAGCAAAGACTTTGTGTGATGGAGGCCAGAGGCCTACTCTTCAAAATTCATGGCACCTCCAAAATAATCTTAAGTACTGCACAGTGTGACATTAATGCAACAACAGCCATGACAATAAATGTAAAAGGAAAATGTGACAGGTTAATATCATCAACAAAATTGATATATTTTTTATCTTTGGCAAATATTAAAGCACACAAAATAGATCATGAATTATCAGGAATATTACATAAGTAAAAAGTAACAATTTTCTGAAATGGCATTCTCATCTTACATGTGTTTAACACTAAATATAAATGCACAGGAAAATTGGAGACACATGGCAAAGATTAGAAACGTGATCTACTTTAAGGACTTCACATGCGATGACCCCACCTTAGGAAAGCAGGTCTGGAGCAGAGTTTGAAAATAAATGGGAATGAATCAAACAAAGTGTTTCAAAATATAAAGCTGGCAGTTAGATGGTGAGGAAATTTTAATCCAATTTCTGTAATAGCTAATTCCTAGAAATCACTGCTAGTGAGAGTAGACATGGTTCTAAAAGTGTCAGAACTTAGAATATGGTACATCATTCCCAAAACAATGACTTTTCCATATCTTGTTTTAATCATATTATGAAAAATTCTTTACAGTTACTAAATATTAAGTTAATAAAGTTAATATTAAGTTACTAATTATTTTTAAATTGAACTCTGTCATTAAAATTAAGAACAATGAACACGGTAGAGCATGTCCAGAGCATACAATTTTTTTTTTCTTTTTGGGTCACACCCGCAGTGCTCAGGGGATACTCCTGGCTCTATGCTCAGAAATCTCTCCTGGCAGGATCAGGGGAAACATATGGGATGCCGGGGCTGTCCTGCATGCAAGGCAAATGCCCTACCTCCATGCTGTAAAGAAAAAGAGATAAAAAAAAACAGAAAAAAATTAGAACAATTTACAACCAATTTTATTTTTTCTTTGTTTTTGTTTTTGTTTGTTTAGTTTTGGACTATACCCATTGACACTCAGGGATTACTCCTGGCTATACGCTCAGAAGTCGCTCCATATGGGACGCCAGGGAAGGGGAATTGAATCTTGGTCCATCCTAGGCTAGCGCTAGCAAGGCAAATGCCTTACCTCTAGCTCCACTGCTCCAGCCCCTCCAGACATTTTTAAATTGATATAGATAACTAAAACATAGTGTCCTTATAAATTGTACTATAACAGAAGTCTATAGTATACAAAGTCTTTTTCATAGAATGCTGTGAACAAAGCATAAGAACATTATTGCAGGCAACTTTTTTTTGAGGGGGGTGCAACACCTGATGGTGATCAGTGGTTACTCCTGTCTCTGCAATCAGAAATCAGTCCTGGCAGTCTGGAACAATTATGTGGGATGCTGAACCTGGGTCTATACTGGGTGGAATGCATGCAAGGCAAATTCTTACCACTGTGCTATTACTCTGCCACCCCAGACATATTTTTAAAAGGTAAGTACCTTATTATGCTTTGAATTATGCAGCTATATTGGGTGCTCTTGATCCCAGTGATGTATAAAAGAGGATATAAGTTGCTAAGCATTTTACAGAAAAGGTGGGGAAATTCAAAAGTTTTTCATCATAAAATTTAAATAGCATTGTCTTGCTGCATTTTTATAGTAGGCAATATAATGGCCTTTGTCCAGACCGCCATAGTTATTCAAAACAGAAAATAAGTTATACTTTCTAAAGTTTTTCTTTGAATTAAAATCATATAGTGAAAAGTTAAGTTTTTTTTTGAGGAAAAGTCCACATATATCTGCAGTTTTTCCTTTGTCTGACCTTGTAGAAAAGTGTATCATGTGTATTAAAAGCATAGGTGATAACTTCCAAATTTCTATCATTTTTAGAGAATATTGCTGAGCTCTACAGTTACAGCAATAAAACTAGTTGTTATCTGCAAGTTTTTCTTCTTTGGAAAATAACCAGAGGAAATTCTGTAATAATATACATCTATTTTTAGATGCCAGTGACACAATCAATTGCATAAAAATCTCAAATATTCAAGACTCTATGTGGTATGTGATACGTAGATTTCAACTGAACCTAAAAGAGTTTAACAATAATAAACTCATTGAGCTACTTCTATCAGTGCCAAACATACTCTGCAGCTTTTAAGTCATGTATTTTCTGATTATTGGCTTTATTAAAGTCTTCATGGAGACCATTCATCAGAAATAGAAATGGTTCATATGGAGCTGGAGTGATGGTGCAAGTGGTAGGAAGGACGTTTGCCTTGCAAGCGCTGAGCTATGACAGACCGTGGTTTGATCCCTCGGTATTCCATATGATCCCAAGCCAGGAGCGATTTTTGTGCACATAGCAAGTACTAACCCTTGAGCATCATTGGGTGTGGCCCAAAAGCCAAAAAAAGATAATTGGTGGCTCATATAAATCTTATTGGCTGTATTCTGCAAAGTGGTCATTGATCTTCCCAATGATTATTTTAAAATCTTTTGTGATGACAATTCTGTACTGTCGAACCTCCAGGGCTTTCATAATTAAGCTAATTCTTCTGTCACTTTAACTTTGTGCCCCAATAGAGTTGAGTTTTTAATATAATCCTGGAAATATTTTCAGTTGAAATAATCAGCCAAATATGGAGCATAACATAGGCACAGCAATATTGACCTCCTGTAACAAGTGTTTACTAAGCTATGAAGTCCAGCGATGCTGGACAAAATCCTCAGTAAACAGAACTGAAAATTTGAATTTGATTACTTCTAAATATTTTAATCTCTGGTTTCGTTGCCATGTTAGCTTATTATTCTGATACCTGTTGAAGTTGCTTCTGGTTTCCATTTTACTTTCTTTTGAATACTCTGTATTAGATTTGGGGAAGAATAGGTATGTTTCAGCTTAGAGGACTCATTATCTTGCTCAGTTGAAAACTGTGGCTTGGTTTCATCATTTGTAAGAATTCTGCTTCTAAAGAGGCATAATGGGACAAAGAATTTCATAGTAAGGCTACCATCTGTAGAAATATTAGCATGACCTTTATTCTGAAATGAGGAAGTTATCCATAACCCATTCTTTGTCATTTGTATTCAAATAAGTGAGTTTGCTGTTTTATGAGCCATATATCTTCCCAAAAGTATTTTTCAGCAGCTGTCTTGGGCTTTCCTTCAGGTAATTTCAAATTTAGTGAAAATAACATTAAGGAGAAGTAGTCAATGTTTGCATACCTACTATTCTGTGTTTTCAGGGTTCTGTGAGCAAGCTCAATGATGCCTTGTCCCTGAATATTGTAAGGTATGCCAGTGACATGTTTGATTTGAATTCTTTAGAAAATGATTGAAAAGTTTTACTAGTTTTGGCTGGGACATTATCATATTTTGATTGTATAGGAAATGCCTATTAAAGTAAATGAAGTAAAAATACCTTTAGATCTTTCAAAGGTCATAGTGACAGCTACACAAATTACAATATGTATCAACTGCTACATGAAAATAGGGATTATTTGGAAAACATTTAACATATATAACATCCATACATATGTTAACACATATAACACCTGCCATAATTCACTTGTCTGTAGACCCTAGGGTTTTTCTTCATCTACATGTGAAGAACAGTGTAACAGAGTGTAGGTATTATATGCATGAACAATTTTTAGGCTTGCGTCACTTGAATTCAATAATGCACATGAAGGAGAATGGCATTTGTATGTAGAGCTTGATGCTCTTCTGTAGGCGATAAAAACAAGAGCATCCAGGCTATTAGCAGTTTCATTTTGTTGAGCCATATGCCCACAAAGGCCAAGATAAAATCCTCTTTTTTGTTTGTTTATTTTGAGGGCATACCTAATGACATTCACGGGTTACTCCTGGCTATGTGCTCAGAAATCACTCCTGGTTTGGAGACCATGTAGGATGTTGGAGATCAAACCGAGGTTCGTCCTGGGCCAGCTGTATGCAAGGTAAATGCCCTACTGTTGTGCTATTGCTCCTGTCCTACTGTCTTAGAGTAATAAAAATGTGTTCAGTACATTAATATAAGAGGGGTTGTAGTTGTAGTTTATAGTTACTGAGGCAATTTCAGAACTACATGCTTATGGACTTTTAGGGAGGCAGCGACAATTCCAGAGGAAAGGTTTCTTCCAATCATACTTTAATAATATCTATTATACTGTTTCATAGAAATACAGTACAAAAAAGAAAAAAATATTATTTAACAGCATGCATATAAATGTTCAATATATTTTTATATTGAGTTCAGCAATACAGGAAGAAAATAATTCATAAAAAAATTAACTAGATTCACTTCCATGTGATAAACTGGAAGTGTCTCTGAAACTAATCAATGTGATACACAAAATCTACAAAAATATAAATACAAATCATATAATAGAAATAATGTATTAAGTATATAAGTAAAAATTAATCAACATAATAAAGGTCATGTGTGATAAACTGTTCCACAGTTTTCAGTAAAACTCTCAAAACTTTCCTCTGAGATTATAAGCAATAAATGAAAGACTGCCCATATTTGTAGATTGGGACAAAACATTTTTAAGAAATCCATAATATATAAACCAATTACATATTCTATGCCATCTATGTATAATTCAATTTCATTTTTATTTATTTATTTTCTTTATGTTTTTGTTTTGGAGTTACTCCTGGCTGTGTGCTCAGAAATTGCTCCTGGCAGGCTCAGGGACCAGATGGGATGCCAGGTTTTGAACCCAGACCTGTCACGGGACAATCGCATGCAAGGTAAAATCTCTACTGCTGTGTTATCTCTCTGACCTCAATTTTATTTTTAAAAAATATTTAACAAATGACTTTATAATGTGTATGGAATTGAACATAAGTCAATATAAAGTAATGATGAGGAAAATAAAAATTGAAATATTTTACTACCTGATTATAACTTATTCTTTAAAACAAGGCACAGGAGTGGCAGCTCAGTGGTAGGGCATTTGCCTTGCTTGCAGACAACCAGGAAGGACCCTAGTTTGATCCCCAGCATCCCATATGCCCCATCAGCCTGCCAGGATTGATTTCTGAATGCAGAGTCAAGAGTGACCCCTGAGTGCTGCCTGTTGTGGTCCCAAAGCATATATATATATATATATATATATATATATAAACAAAGAAGATCCTTTTATACTAAAAGAAACACATAAACATCAACCAATGGACAGTGGTTGAGATAGTAGAAGTAAACAAAACACTTAGACCACACCAAGATATACAGTTAATTTATTAAAACCAAGAGCAATGAAGAAATGAAACCCTCATCAAGAGTGTTTTGAAATCTGGAAAATTACATGCAAATATAGAATGTTTTTTTTCTAGCAGTGGTATGAGAAATGAAAAAAACCTTTTCAAGAATATGAAGAAAATTATGTAAGTAAAGTGTTAGAAAATAAATCCAACAGTTCTTAAAAGATTTAATACCACTTGAGGTGGCATTAGCCTTGTTTACAAAGCCCATTCAATGTATAAATAAAATAATGTAATTTGTCACATATACTGATAAATAAAATTATTTTATAAATTGATGTAAGACATATTTAACAAAGTCAAAATCTGGTCATGATAAATATTCTCAGTAAACTAGCAATTATAAAAGAAACATCAGTTTAAACATATTTAGAAGATCTATCACTAACATCACGCTGAATTGTAAGGAGTACAAAAGTTTCCCAACAGACCAGGCAAAAGGCAAAAGTACTCATTACTACTAATTTCAATTATACCAACAGAACTAGTAAGTTTTATAGCATTAGAAAATGTTCACAATAAAAATTAAAAAAATTACAATAAAAATTAAAAAAAAAAAGAGAAAAAGTCCATGAACTAACAAGCTAAATTCCAGAATGCAAAATTTGTGTGTGTGTGAAAAAGAAAGAAAGAGAGTGTGTGAATGAGAGAGAGGAGGGGGCAAGAATGCAGCTAATGCATTTTTGAGAGGTCACATTTAATATATTTTTAGGAGCCTTGAGACACTTTAAATGGCCCCGAGATGAGGTGTGATGCAGATATACAATTAAGAAGCTTATAGTTACTATAAAATAAAAAAAAAAATTAGGTGTTTTAGCTATACCCAGCAGACTTCAGGGCTTATTTTTGGCTCTTCATTCAGAAATACTCCTGGTGATGCTTTTGGGGGTATAATGTGAAATGCTCGAGAACAAACCCTACTTCATTGCACGCAAGTTAATTGCCCTGCCCAATATGCTATTGCATATCAAAAAAGTAAAATTGAAGATATAATTTAGTTATAATTGAAATATAATTATTGAGGTATTTATTGTTATAAATGTTATCAACAGAATCCAATCATTATCAAAATGGAAGCATGTCAATCTTTGAGCATCGACAAACTTTTTAAAACTAACATAAAAGAATATCCATAGTCATCAATGAAATAATATGGAATGCATAGTGGAGAGAATAATAACCTACATGTAAATTTACCCTATGTATATATGGAGAAGCACCACCATTCCAAGAATCGCTGATAGCAACTCTTAAAAAATGCCTTAATAAAACATTTTACTGATACTAAAAAACAAAGCTTATGAGTAAATGTTTACATAACATATTTGATTAAAATATCTTTTTTTTTTTTTTTTTGGTTTTTGGGTCACACCCGGCAGTGCTCAGGGCTTACGGCTTACTCCTGGCTGTCTGCTCAGAAATAGCTCCTGGCAGGCACGGGGGACCATATGGGACACCGGGATTCGAACCAACCACCTTTGGTCCTGGATCGGCTGCTCGCAAGGCAAACGCTGCTGTGTTATCTCTCTGGGCCCTAAAATATCTTTCTTAAAAATACAAAGAAAGAAGAAAGATATTTTAGGGCCTCCTACTCAACGAACCAGTACTCTGCACCCAGGCAAGGGGACACCCAGATAAACCCACACCTTGTCTCCTGAAAGAAAAGACAGCCAACTCCCCTGTGGACTCATGCTGCTAGGCCCTCCCTACTAACTCTCCCTAACGCGGACTGTTCCTTGAAACTGGACCTAGCTCCAAAAGTATCCCCATTGCAAGAACTCTTCCAAGACCTCCCTGCCGCAAATTTTAATAATCTGAAAAAATTGTAATCAAATTCTTGTTGTTGATTTTTCCTTTCAGTTCATGATTGCCCCCAATTTAACGTTTTTTTGCCTGTTTCACTAGTTTATCTCCCCCATTGTTTTACATTTGTTTCTTTAGTCCTAGTACCACTGTGTTTTGGTTGTTTTAATGCCTAAATTGACTGTTAGATCAAAAATTGCCTTATTACCTCTTAAATATAATCTTGTGTCTCTCCCCGCTGCAGTACAAAAATCAAACACTGCCATCACCCTAGCCTTATTAAAAGGCCTAGGTGTTATTGGTGTAAGCACAAATATTTATTCATTGGTTCATACTCT
Source organism: Suncus etruscus (assembly GCF_024139225.1). Lineage (NCBI taxonomy): Eukaryota > Metazoa > Chordata > Mammalia > Eulipotyphla > Soricidae > Suncus > Suncus etruscus. The sequence goes on from NC_064863.1 coordinate 27,622,470, forward strand.
AGAATCTGCTAATGCCTTATAACTGTGGCTAAAAATGTTTACAAACTTAAAGAAGTTTACACTACTGTTGATTTCCTAGCAAAGAGTGCAGAATAACCGCCGTGGTTTAAAATTAACATTTTTTTTGAGGGAGGGGGGAATTTGTGTCATCCTTAGAGTAAAATGTTACTTTTTAAAATAAATTCGGCTTAGCTAGAGATAGCATTCAACACATAGAGGATAATTTAGTAAATAGACAAAAAGATATAGAGCAGAGTGAGAGCTGGTACAAAAATTGGTTTTCTACCACTCCATGGATAACAACAGTGCTCCCAGCCTTTTTGGGGCCCTTCATTGGCTTTATGTTGCTAGTTTCCTTTGGTCCTTGGGCTTTTCGCAAACTCACCACCTTCGTAAAGAATCAAGTGGATGAAGCAACCAGAAAGGACTCAAAGGTTCTGTACCAACAACTATGCACCTCAGAAGACCAGCTGACACCTGACATCTCCCCTCCTGCCAACTTTCCGCCACTTAAGTTTGAAGTTATCGAGGAGCTGGCGCATAGACTTCAATCTGTGCCTTGCCAAGCTTTGGAAACGACTGAATCAAGGGTAGCAGATGCGGTGACTGGAAGCCCCACACCTTTTCACCCAGTGTGGCCAGTCCACCGAGGCACGTCTGTCCCTTCTATATTGTATACTAAACAGGGGGAGATGTGGGAGATCGAGCACCCCACATATCAAAGGAACTTTGAATGAATTTTCCACCGCCTGTCTGATTCAAGCCACAAAAGTTTGCATAGCCCCGAACCAACAGAAAACTCTGCAAATAAATTTAGCTCAGCACAAAGAATCTGGCTTAACCAGATGCCTTAACCTTTCCATGGAACCTGTTTTTGTAACTGCTCTCAAGTATGTAGTTATTGATATGTTTTTGTAAAGTTTAAATTATGATCCTTATTGCATGCACAAAAGATAGATCTAAATGGAAAATAGGCTAAACAAATAATTGTATTTGCGTAAATATCATTTAGCTATTTGTTTAAGAATTTGCTTCCCCTCCCCCCATCATGCCAGGTTCCTCTTTATCCTTCCCGCCATCAAAATGTGTTTATGCTCCCATTGGTTAAAATTGTTGTACTTGTACAAATCTGATTGGTTTATGTTTCAATCCTATGTTACTAAAATAGGCCCTGTATTGAGCTATTATGAAAGGGGCCCTTGCGCTACTGTGAAGGTTAGAAGCGCTCAGGCCATGGGGGTACTGTTGAAAAGTTGTGTGCAGAAATAATGTTAACCGTATATTAACTTCTGATCTTCAATAAAAATAAGCTATTATAAAAAAAGGAAAAGAAAAAAATATATGTACATACACATATATGTGTATATATATATGTGTGTGTATATATACTTATACAGAGAGAAAAGAAAATATCTCACTCAGATGCAGCAGGGCAGGAGGAAATTAGGGAAAGTGGTGGCAGAAAACATACACTGGTGAATGGTGTTGTGCATTGTATAACTGAAATTCAATCATGCATACTTTGCAACTGTAAAAAAATACTCCTCACTGTATTGTGAACAACCTGTATTATGGTCTTTAAATAAAGCAATTTAAAATGTCAAAAAAAAATAAAGGCAGGCATATTTTAGATAAAGAATCTGTAAAAATATAAGAACTGTATGACCTTCAACTCATAGAATGGTTATGAAGATTTAGTGAAAATAAATGTAACATATTCAAAATAGTATCTACTATCTTTTGCTACTTATGTGATTTTCCAAATAAAATTTAATAAAAAAAATACAAAGAAAGTTGAATAATTTTATTTGCGCCACTATATGTGGGGAGCCTAGCTGATGAAACCTGGGACATAGGACACCTCAGTAATTCCTAATCTGGTCACCCACGTGACCAAAAGGCCCATGCCTTGAGAACAAAGGAAATAGACAAAAATAAAGTAATTCAGAGCAGCCCAATATATCCAGCCAGAAAGAAAAATATAGAGTTTGCCTTTGTGTTAGCAAACATTATTAAGAACTCTGTTTGAATCTTATGCCTTTTAGTAAAACGTGCTCAGGTCTACCTCTTTGCCCCTCCCTATTACCTGCCCCAGTTTATGCTAATGAATGCTTGTAACTGTGATTGGTGTAAAATTTGTAACACCCCTGACGTGTTTCAGCCCTTAAAAGCTGATCCCCCAACAATAAACTTCCCTTTTTGAACAGCATGCGTTGTCTTGAAGGCTTCTGTTACTAATTTCTCTAGTTCTTCTTTACAGGTCGGTTCTGCTCGAGTGAACCCACTAATAACTAGCAACCTTCATTTCCACACCCCCGCGGGTTGGGGGACTCCCACGAAAGTTGCAACTATACAATCTGCAACAACAAAATATTTCAATTCCTCTCCTTCATATAGTCTATATTCTGTGGAGGAGAAACAATTAACAAAATATATGCTGTTTGCTAATTACTGATACAAATCAAGACAGCTGAGGCAGGTTTGCAGAGAATTTCTTGATGGAATATATTTTTCTAAAAGCATCTCTAATTGTTATAGTTCACCATTAAAGAAAAAGTTTCATTCAAAATAAATCTGCTACCTTAATCTTTCACAAGTACTATAGAAAAAGACTTGATATTATTCATTTTTATTTATTAATAAGCTTTTAAAACTTTTTTATTTTAGCATGTTTGTTGTCTTGTAGAGTCCACTTTTTTATAATAATTTAATTTTAAATATCCTTTGGAAGGTCCTTGGCTCTATAAGCACCTTTATATATTCATTCTAATATTGTTATTGTATATCTGTTAAAACAGTGAAACTATAAAATGCAACTAATGAGGGGAGATTTGTTTTTTCTCATATGCTTATGAGCATCAAACTTATGAGTTTGAGTTTTCTGGCCAGCAATGTTCCACTCAAAATATATGATTGAACAAGGGTGATTATCTCCACTGTAACAGACAAGAAGTAAAATAAATTGTGAGAACACTGCTAAAGATTTATTCTTAAAAAATATAAAAAATTCAAGCTTATCTTACCACCAGATTATGAGTGATATTTTAATGAGCACTTATGAACTTCTTTATTCAAGTTGTTTCTCTTACATGACTATTGCTATTGACATCTATTATGTTGGCCTATAAAATAGTACAAGGAAAATGTTAATTGAAAGTGGCAGTAATAATGCCATTTATTATTGCTGAACTTTAGGGGGAAAGGGGCCTTTAAAATAAGTGTTTAGTTCGCTTATAGTTCACACCTTTAGGTAATTAGGACTTACTCATGACTGTTCAGAGATCAGTCCTTGTAGGGTTTAGGGAACTGGGTTGTTTGTTTGTTTGTTTGTTTGTTTTAGGCCACATCTGGTGGTGCTCAGGGATTACTCCTGGCTATGGCTCAGAAATTGCTCCTGGCTTGGGGACCATATGGGACGCCAGGGCTCGAACCAAGGTTCTACCTTGGTCAGCCACTTGCAAGGCCACTTGCCCTACCACTGCGCTATAGCTCCTGCCCCTAGGGAACTGTTTTTTGTGAAGATATGTCAAAACTGGGTCTTTTACATTCAATGCACATAATATATCCACTGTGCTATCTCTCTGGTCTGTAAACTCACTGTTTTTAACGATTTGTTAAAATTTTCCTAAGGGACTGAAGTAATGTTACATTGTGTAGGACACTTGCCTTGCTTGTGGAAGAACTGTACTTAATTCCTGCCATCCAAATATGGTATCCTGAGCATGCAGGAGTGACTCCTGAGAATAGTCCCAGAATAATCCCAGAGCACTGATGTATTCTAAAAACAAAAACATAAAGCCCTTTTATGTAATTCAATGGAAAAAATGGCATTGCCAAAATATATAAAGTTATTATTGTTGCACTCCTATAGTACTAATTTTTATGTTCTATTTTTGTTCTCAAATTTCCTTAATTTATTTTCTTATGAAGTCAGATTATGCTTTTTAAGTATACATACCTCAATGCAACTATTTTGCTTAAATCATTTCAATTGACTCCCTTCTTCATCTGATATAGACTAACATAGATGAGTCTGGCTCATAAAGAAGACACAATTAGATAATTTGTCCTCAAGATTTATTGCTGCATTGCAACTTACAATATTATGTAAGAGTTTTTGATTTGATAGCTCTTTAATGGCTAATTAAGAGTGATTACAGGCATCTGTTTATATAACTCAAAATTTGATATCATAATTTACAAATTTATCTCTCCCACCTTCAAGGCACAGAATTTCCCATTTATATTTTAACATTACTGACTCGGTGTTGAATTTCTAGTATATAACCTACCACTGAATTTATATTCCCTTCACATTGTTAAAATATAAAATAAATATTATCAAATATATTTAACACATATTACAAAAGTTAAAAGATACTGTCTTTAAATATATTGTGAATTATTTTCATTTTAGATTAAATAGTTTTTACAAATATAAGTATAAAATAAAAAAAATTATGTTGCTTATGCAGTCAGTAGTGCTATAAGGTTATCAATGTAAGAGAATATTCACTAATAAATCATTGAGTTGAAAATTTTGTGGGCGTGTATATATTTATGCTTTTTTTGTATTTATTCATTTATTTTTGTTTGGTTTGGGGGCCACATCTTGTGATGCTATTTGGTTACCCTAGCTCTGCACTTACTAATTATGTCTGGCAAGATATTCAAGGGATTAAATAGGACATTAAAAATAGAACCCAGGTCAGCCATGTTCAAGGCTGTGGCTTTGACTGCTATGTATTTCTCTGGCACTTCATATGTACTTTATATACCCTCTTACACCCTTTATTTTTAGCAATCAAGAACCAAGACCTTGGTTCATAAATGAGATTATTTGTGTCTTTCCTAGAAGTTCTAGATAAAGTCCTACTACAGTTAACATTTAAATATCAATATTTGCTCTCAGGTCAAAGGACTATGATTGAAAATATTACTCATTTGTAGCTATAAAAGTTAATTGAGGTGAGCAATTTCAAGATTAAAGGGGCGGTTTCTCTCAAATGAATGTTACCTCATAAAGGTAATTGAATTGCCATCCCTGACATAATAGACAGTGACCTGGGTTAAAGTAAGTTGTGTTGTGCCCAATAGCAGTAGTAGAACTAACTGTGGAGCTACAGTAAGATTTGCATTTAATAGTACCAGGCAGAAGCTGTTAGTGCCAAGGTCAAGAAGATCTCTGTTGTATCATTCTATGTTTTAATATTGTAAGAGTTTATCGGTCAGACAAAAATCAATGAGAAAACAATAAGCTTAGATGAAGTTTTAGAAGAGAAAGCATTAATAAAAATGCTCGGATATATCTCTTAAAAAATAAATACACATTATTCCCTGAGACAACTTGGATAAATTATCAGTTGGAACATATAAAAATAATCAAAGCCATGAAGTTTAAATATTTCTCAAGCAACTTTTCATATCATAATAGTATCATATTTTAAATGAACTGTAAAACAAATATCAATAAAACTCACACATTTGGAGAGTACACAGTGTTATACTAAAGAATTGCAATTGCAAGGTCGGGGCCAGAGAGACAGCATGGAGCTATCCCTTGCGTGGTGCTTTCCTTGCATGCAAGGCGGCGGTTTAATCCCGGTAAGCCCTATGGTCCCTGAGCCTGCCAGTAGCAATTTTTGAGTGTAGAGCCAGGAGTAACCCCTGGGTGCTGCCGGGTGTGACCCAAAAAACGCACACAAATAAAAAAGAATTGCAAGGTCAATTATAAAGTCAAAAATAGAAAGACCAATGCAATAGCACAGCTGGTAGAGTATTTTCTTTACCAGCAGCCTACCCAAATTGTATCACCTGCACCCCTTATGGTACCCTGAGGATCACCAAAAATGACCCCTGCTCCCGGAGCCAGGAGTAAACTATGGGTACCACCAAGTTTTGCCTAAAAAACAAATTATATATTATATTTATACATGTATGTGTATATATAGAACAAAAAAAAGTGTAGTACAAAGTGGCATTTTCATAACAACACAGTAAAACCTCACAGGGGGAAAATATAAATGAACACTCTAGATTTACATCTATAAGAACTGAAAATTGGAGCAGCTTAAAAATGCAGTAACATTGAAAAGCTAAATATAAAAGCAATAAAATTAATAAAAATCAATACAATAAAGCAATAATGCAAAGAATTATTTGGGGGGGACAACCGGGTGATGCTCAGGGATTACTCCTGGCTATGCACTCAGAAATCGATACCGTTTCAGGGGACTCTATGGGACACCAGCGATCTAACCCTCTCGCTGCGCTACTTCTCTGACCCGAAGAATTAGTTTTTAAAGAATAGAAAAGATTGCTATACCCATAGACATGAGTAAAACAAAAGAGAAGAAAATCCTAATAAATTAGGTCATAAATAAAACCAAATAAATACAAATAGAAACCATTATAAGAATAAAGTATTTTAAAGTAGTACCATGTACATTATAACATTGAGGTGAAAATCCAAAAAGAGATAAGAAGTAATAAGTATTCTAGACTGTCACAAGAATGCTTGAGGTAGAAATTGAAATACTGGAGGTAACTTCAAAGCACAGAACTTAAATTGATATTCAAAGGTCCCTCTATATTTAAAAGATTATACTCAGATGTGTCATTAGTGAGTTTATTATTGGATCTTTCTTTATATTATTATTTTTTAAATTTTTGAGGTCTACCCTTGTCAATGCTCAAAACTTATTTCTGGCTCAGGAATCTCTTCTGGTGGGGTTCCGAAAAACATAATGTGTCAGAAATTAGATAAAACTTTGGGCATATATAAGGCAAACTTTCTACTCTCTGCACTGTGCTCTCTGTACTCTCTCCAGCTCCAGGTTTTACCAAATTTTAAATGATCCATAGTGATAAATACTGCTTAGTCACTTCCACAAAATTAAAAAATAAAATTAAAAAATCTTCAAGTTTATATGAGAACTTTTCCTTGATATCAACACACACAATATTACCCCAAGATTATAGTTAAATTTTCTAGAGAAGTTATATATCAGCATGATATAGTGAATTAAATTTACTAATATATTTAGATGGTTACATTGTGAAAGATATAAATATAAATAAAATACTAATTGAGAAGTATGCATAATACAAGTATAGGTCAGTTTATGAGAATCAATAAATATGAGACTGGCTCTTCTTGTTGTGTTCTTGAATTTGAAAGATTCCTTTTTTGATTCTTTAAATATGTTTTTTGTTTGTTTTCTATTGTACAGACCCATGTTCTCCTATGAATACATTTACCGCTCTTTATCTTCTCTCACATATTTTGTTTAATTTGAGGAACACATTCTGCTGTACTTAGAATTTAATCCTGGTTTTGTGCTTATGGTTCACTCTAGAAGGCTCAAGGTTCAGTAATGGGATATCTGGATCAAACCTGGATCAACCAATTGCAGGGTAAGTGCCTAACTTCTGTATTAGCTTCAGTCTTTCTCATATATTTCTAAGCAACTTTCATTCAGTAAAAACTACCTCACTTCAATAACAAAAGGAAAAATAAGTTAAATTTATAGCACATCAATTAAAAGAAAGATGCAACTAATCTCTCCAAATTAGTATATGTGGAGAAAGCTTTTTAAAGGGTCTATATGAATTTTCAATAGATATATAATTATATATATAACTATATATAATTATATATAATATATATTTCAAACAGATATATAATTATTCAACATCACTGGTTATCAAGAAACAAAAATCGAAAGAAAGGAGATATTACATCACCTAAGAAAGAATGTCCTATATGAAAAAAGACAGACATCTCAATTGTTGGAAAGTGCAAAAGGAAATTGAACCTCACTGTCTCTTGGTAGAATTTCTAAACTAGATAGAAACTTGAATGAATATTTCTAAAAGAAGTGGGACTACCATACTTCCAATAGTTCTATTCTTAGGTATAATAAAAAATTTAAATATTTGAGTTACTCAGTAAATTTCATCTATTCAAGTTAAATGGGAGTTCTAGTACAACCATTCTGTTAAAGTTCATTGTTTTATCCTACCTTATTATTCATGGCAGCAGTAAAAATTACCTTGCCTATATACATGTAAATCATAGAATAAAAGCTTTTAGAATAGAAAAAATTCCCATTTACTCATATCGTTCTAATATCTTCTGTGAATTAAATTCCAATTATTTTGTACTTAATCTTAATTTCTAACCTTTCTAACCTTCTTTATATTTTCTCCTTTTCTACATGCCACAATCTAGAATCTAGGTGACAATAGTAGAGAAAGGGAAATGTATAAATTATACTGGATGATTCACTCCTGTAAATAATTATAATCCTTCACCATCTGCGGATTCATTAATTTATCTCAATGATGTATATATAATGATCAATATATCATTTTTAATTATAAAATGGGTGTAATATGTTTAACATACATTTATCTACTTATATATAGTATTAATCTAGCATATAACTCACTGACTTGCACGACTTACTACTTAGTGTGCAAAATTCTTAAAAACATTAATTTAACAAACTTTATAGCTACAACTAAGCTATGTCTTATCTAGAATATTTTCTTCAAAATAATTCTTCAATATATGTAGTCAAATTGGTCTTCAAAATGGAAATTACTTCAATTCAAAAGACATAAATTGTAGGTGTGAGTATATCCCAGTTCTAGAGTAAATATATGACAATTATTAGAGCCCTTACCTCTAAGCTTCAGTAAATATCAAACAAAGAAATCAATCTTAGAACATACAATTAAACCCTAAATATAAAAATAACTCAACTTATCAGCTAGTAGTTTTTTTATAAAGTTTAAAATAATTTTGTGGTATTTTGAAAGTGAATATAGTTATTATAATTTACAGTTAAAGTTTTAAAATATTAATTGTGAAAAGATTCATAAAAGTACTCTAATCTTGCATTCCACATATTTTAAGTAGTATGATTTATTTAAACATATTGTGTATAAAATTGCCTCTAATCTTTTTTAAGCTGTTTTTCCTAAATAATACATAGTTTGATGTTTCTATGGATAATAAACTATATTATTTAAAATTGAACACATTGTGTTTTCTTTTTCCAGCTTGCTTCTAGTCAAATTTATGCAGCATGATTATTGAGACCCAGGAAAATGTAGGATAGACATTAAGTGTTGAGCCCTAATTAATAATTAAAGTACACTTGAGGAAAGGAGACAATTTATTCTGACAGGCAATATTACCTATCTCCCAGATTACTTTCTCTTGTCAGACAAACCTCACTGCCAATGACTTTATTTCAAACATATTGCTTTAGAAATAACACCAGGGACTTCTGGGCTTCTCAGCATCTCTTGTTTACCATCTAGTGTCATGCTTAATGATCAACATTAAAGTTATTGCTTCCAAATCACCTTAATTAGGGTTGAGAAAAGCTTTAAAAAAGTTCCTTTCAAAAGCTCAAACCATCAAATTAAATTGCCCTCATATATTGTGATTAGTAAAGTTCTTGTAATGAAATATCATACTTGCAATCATCTGAGCTTCATTTCTAAGTTATATTTTCTTACCTTAGTCTGTCCTCTAAGTGAGCTTGTTCTCTGATATTTATATTTATAGTCGATTGAACTCTAACAGGAAAACTGAGCTAAACAAATATTTCCAGGATAAACTACTGCTTAATAGCTGACATCTAAGGGATATATGCTTACATTGATATGCTTATCAGATACACTGATACTCCTTCATTTCATTTAATTGGAAATAAAAATATATAGTTATATGTGAATAGTTTTACATAATTATAATTTAAAGTATATATACAGAAATAAATAAATGAATTTTGGTAGAAGTTTGACAAAGTTTAACATACATTTACATTTTACACAAAGTAAACTTATTGCATTACCAAAATTATGAAATAATTTTCAATACCATAGAAGTTTCCTAGTCATTGAAAACTACTAAAACCAATTCTTGGACCTCTATGAGGGTGTGTTTTTTTAATATTTTTTTCTTGTGAAATAGTATTTATCAGTTTTAATCTGACAAGTTTTGTTAAGATACTGGTTTTGAAAAAAAAAACTGTATTAGAACTAAAATTAACCATGGTGTTTAAATAAATAATTAAACAAAAGATGTTTGTGAAATTTATAGAAATTGTTTGGCATACCAAGGATTTCTATGTTTTGCCTCTTTCTTTGTTAACTTTGAGTTAAATTTTTGTTGATGGATTTGCTTGTCTTTTGTATGCTCAGGGTTTACTCCTGTCTTTATGACAGGGATCACTCCTAGAAATGCCCTGGTGAGACCAAATATGATGGTTATGGAACCCTGATTAGCTTTCTGCAAGGCAACTTCACTGTCCACTGTATTTATTCCATCACAATTTATTGTTGTATTTTAACATGTGGGCAGATTTTATATTCACATTTGAACATTGTAAATGTAATGCATTTCTTTATATAAATATACTAATAGACATAAAGCTAAATATATATACATTAATTTAGATTATTTGTGATATCAATAGACATATAGTTGTGTGCATATATAACCATATATATACATATATATAAATACACACCTATATACATATATACATCTACATGTATATATGGATACCCCATTTGTTATGGCTGAAAAGCTGCTGCTTCCATTAATTTTCTTTTGTTGTGATAACATTAACTACATTTGAAATAGATAAGAAGAAGAGAAGTAGGTATAAAATTTTTTCACTCATCTGTGGGATATAAGAAAAATAAAAGAAAGTATGATAATAATACCCAGAGACAATAGAGGACTTGAGACTGGAGGCCCATTATATAAAGCTTATCACAAAGAAAGATAAGTACAGTTTGATAGATAACTACAACTATTACTACCATGATAATGATAGTCAAAGATATACAGAAATCCTGTCTTGAAGATAGGCAGGGGTGTTTGAGAAGGGAAATGGGGACATTGGTGGTGGACAAGTTGCAGTGGTAAAGGGTTCCATACAATTTATTACTGAAACCCAACTACAAAAATGTTTGTAAACAATGGTGCTCAAATAAAGAAATTATTTTATAAAATATTTTCTTACATTTTTGAAATAGACAATATATAATGAGAAGAGGCTTTTGTGCTTTAATTATAACTTGAGAAAACCAAGGTATAGAGTGGCAGATAGGGATAAAGAAAAAGGTAAAACATTGGTGACATAAGATCAGAAGTGATGAGTTTGTAAGGCTTTGATGGTAGTGAAGCTGGAATGATTTTGTATAAACAAGAGCATAAAAATTAATACTATATTAAACATATTACCTAAATGCTAATAGAAATATATTTAGTTTTAAAAGTTTTGAAGCAACAATACTTTAGTGTTAAATGTCATTGAACTTTGTCTTGCAATGTGATTTAATTTGTTTTTAGTGGAATAGATACACATTTAAATCATTATATGCAACATAAAAGTATTGAGGTTATGCCAATGGTATATGTAATTTAATCAGTTGCTGAGCATTGTTCAGGGGTTAGTCCTGGAACTGTACCCAGAAACACTCTGGTAACCCTGAAGGGAGGACATATGGGATGATCCAGATTCAATAAGAGCCTCATAAGACTCATGCAAGTGACTTTCCCAGTCTATTATTGTATCATCACTCCAACCTTGGTCAAGAATTCATTCATTATTTATTTTTTTGACATGGCACTTTATTCTTGTTCACATTCATTCCATTTTTCTTGCATAGCAAAATTAAGTTTTCAACAATTCATATCATTTTGCTGTTTGGTTTTCATGGTGGATGGTGACCTTGACCACTCCTTTACTTGGTGTATTATCAATAAAAAAATTCTCATAGGTCTCAAGGCACTTTTGCACTGGTGATAGCTCATTCTTAAATAGGTCTGACATTGTCATTAGTCATTCAGAGAAGTCTGCACTATTAACCTACTTCATATTTTCATTGGGCATCACTTCTGAAATAATAGATGACACATTTTTTCTCTTTCAGTCAAAGATCTCCCTGTTATTTATAAATCACCGAATACAACACTGCACATCTAATTCTGAGATCATTAGATTTTCTTTTATTACTTCATGTATTTTATATAGAAATTTGAAATAAACCCAACAATTCTTTAAAACTGAGATTACTTTTCTCTTGTGAGGGTATGTATTATTTAAAATAATTAAGGGTTTAAAGAACCCAAGGAATGATAGCTAAATGAAGCCTGGGACTCTCACTTGTTCTTATCCGAAAAAGAAATTTTGCTTCATCGGCTGTCAGTTCAAAGCACTGCTAAATCAGAAATATAGTTACATGAGGTCAACCATTCTTGCTATTTTTGAATCTGATTGTGATAGAACTGCTGAATTTGTAACTATGAATCTCAGGAACTTCAACAATGAAATCCATAAATCCAAACTTAACAGTGTCTTGTTAGTGGGTTTTTCCTTTCTGAGAGCTAAACAAAGCTCTGATTTTCCCAGAGACAATACATTCCATTAAACTATATTTTGCTAACATAACAGGAACAGAAAGCAACAAAAGATTGAATAATAAGAGAAAATATTTGTAAAAACTCACAAAAATGTTTTGGTACCTTTTTAGTTTTTCTTATGGCTTAAATAATGCTTCATATAATTTTCAGGATAAAACAGAAATGTAAATGGAAAAAAGTACACTAATTTATGAGTCTGAATATATTATCTGCCACACATATACACAAACTATGTAAATGATTGACTTGATATTTCAAGTCGCTATAAATTTGTCCATAATTAATTTCTATGCTAAGATTATGATCACCTTAATATCTAAAATATGTAGCACCTTTATTGACAAATGCTATTATCAGAGAACATAATTTTATTTTTTTCTCAACATATTCAAAGATCTATGAATTATATGTTTTTAAACTTGACAATCTTATAAAAATTTGTTCTATATTAAATTATCATGTCAATAAAAGGGCAGTGGTTAGGTCATTTACCTAGCACCTGCTAACCTAGGTTTCAATACCTGGCATCTAATTTTTCTTTGAGCCTGTTAGGTATAATTTTTGAGCACAGAATCTTGAGTAAGCCCTGAGGACTACTGTGTGTAGCCTCAAAACCAAAACAACAAATAAACCTAAAAATAATTTTATCCAGCCCAAGAGTGAAAGCTGATATTATGAGTAAGGAGAGAACAAGAATATGCTACTTTAATCTAAGACCACATATGTCTCTAGAAATGGTGCACATACCAGAAATTTGAGATAATCGCTAAAATTAGAAGGAAATATATAGTAATAAAAAGCATCATCACTTATCATATATAATTCATTGTGTAACAAATATGTCAAAACATTATAGATAGTAATAAATACAACTTATATTAAGAGTGTTTTTTATTAATACTTCTTTAAATTTTGTTATATAAAAGTTGCAGGCAGCCAAATAGAAATAGTTAAAGCAATAATTTTGGTTGTATATTATTATTTCAAAAACAATAGATTGAGTAATAAGAGAGGTACTAGATCTCATAATGTTCAACCCTATGTTCACCCAGTTAGATCTTAGTACCACATTTGGTGTCTCTAACACTCTCAAGAGTGATCTCTTAGCATAGAGCCAGGATTGAGCTCTGAGCACCATTGCATGTGACCAACATGCTCCTAAACGATTTGAATATTGAATAAATAAAATATTTAATAAATAAAATCACTTAATTTTCTTGCTATATAAAATACTGAGTTGCCATGTTTCCCCAATGCGTGGGATAAGTCAATTTCCATTCGCATTTTTAATTCTAATAATTACAGTTTTTGTTTATATAAAAGTTTAGTTTTTATTTAAAACTGGAATGCTACTTGAGACTCCTAGAATTATTATTCTAATATATAGGAAGAAAATTAGCAAGCATTCTTTTTGTTTGTTTAGAAGAGAAATAACAACATGAAAAAAGATGATGAGCTGAGAGAAAATCTAGAAGTAAGTGCTTACTTTGCATGAAAGTAATTCAAACACCACTTGGAATCAACACTGGGCACAGTAATAGCATTAAGTACTATGCATCATTGAATATAACCCAAAGTACAAAAATAAAAAATGACTGCAAAGTGAGGAATAAGATTTCAGAAACGTGTGGTTACAATAAAACAAACAAAAATGAATGATATAGAGCCAGAGTGAGATAGTACAGCACTTAAGCATCTGCCTTGCATTCAACTGACCCAATTTCTACCTCCAACATCTCATATGGGCACCTGAGCTGAATGGCAGTGTTCTTGAGAACAAAGCCAGGAGTTAAGCCCTAAGCATTGTTGGGAGTGACACCAGAACAAAAAGAATAAAATATATTTTTAACAAAGAAAGTGGACACAGCAAATTCTGAATGACATCAGGAACTAGAAACATAGTGCTCCTACTAAACATATTAATTAATTATTGGATTAATATTATTATAAGAGTTCCCCACTATACAATCAATAACTGATTCCTAAACTGGTACTGCACTAATATATTCAGAAATTAACATATTTATGGAGTTCAATAGAAAATTGAGTGAAGTTTGAAATCAATTTTTTCAGCTTAATTTTTACCTCATAATATGAGATTTGATTCTAACAATTGTTCTATTTTGGTTTTTGTTAAAAAGATGTAATTAATAATTATTGAAATAATTTTATTCTTTGTGTCATTTAACTCATTAACTCAACACCATGATGCATTATTAGATAAACTGGGAGATAAAGTATGGAAATTGCCTCTTGGATTGTTTCAGTGAAAGAATATCTTGATAAAACATATCTAATCCAAGATATAGTTATTTAATAAAGAAATTTTGTTGTGCTTCTTTTTTCTCACTCATTATGAAAGATAATTTTGGGAGATCAAATACAAAAATTTCAAATACATTTTATTAAAGATAAATAGGTTAAAAATGAGCAAGCTTTATAGTAGTGTTTTATTTTAATTATCAGAATTATGTCACATAGTTAAATAAAAAGTCTATTGGATAAATATTTTACCATTTTTCTCAAAAATTACTGTAAATTATACAGATATTGTTTTTGAGATTATTTTTGAAAATCCAGTCAAATAGTAATGAACATAAATTTAATTAACTTTAAGTATTAAATTCAGTGTTGCTTTTAATCTTAGTGAGAAAAGTGTTTTAGTTGAACTAGTAATTAGAAATAAGCTACATTAAGTTTGTAATTTAAAGCAAATCTAGAAAACTATATTCTCCTCTTTAATATAATTTCTCCTATTATCTTACCAAACACATCCTTTTTGTTAAATTTTTAGCAAGATAGCTTTTTTTGTAACATATAAAGTGTAAGGGGGAATGATAAGAGGAAGCACATGTTTAAGAGAGGAAAAAGTTCTTCTCCAGAATAGAAAAAGCAGAGACAAAAAAAAGTGAGACATTTCCAAAGAACACAGGCTTGAAGAGCAAGCCAAATAGCCTGTTTATAATAGGCTATAGAGCCGTATTCATCATTAAAATAAATATGAAATCTTGCCATATTTTATGTTGAATTCTTGTTATACCATAGTAGCAAAAGAAATCTGAGGTCACACACATATATATGAATATATATTTATGTATATATGTATGGTATATTTATGCTGTCTAACATGGTGGAAGACTTTTAATTATCTTTCCTGTATCACTTATCTGAAAAGATAGATTTTCTTAATATTTCAATTTTACGAGTCCCCATGAGTATGTTTTTCTCTATGTGTGCAAGTCTTACAGCAGAGTATTTTTATCCCTAAAATCATTATTTTAAATTCATTTACTGAGAATAATAAGCATCCAAATACCTCTTCATCTTAAAACAAAAGTATTTCATGGATTTAGCCTATATTATGTTGTTTTTTTTTAAATTTTATTTAAACACCTTGATTACATACATGATTGTGTTTGGGTTTCAGTCATGTAAAGAACGCCACCTATCACCAGTGCAACATTCCCACCACCAATGTCCCAAGTCTCCCTCCTCCCCACCTAACCCCTGCCTGTACTTTAAACAGGCTCTCCATTTCCCTCATACATTCTCATTATTAGGAAAGTTCAGAATGTAGTTATTTCTCTAGTTAAACTCATCACTCTTTGTGGTGAGCTTCCTGTGGTGAGCTGGAACTTCCAGCTCTTTTCTCTTTTTGTGTCTAAAAATTATTATTGCAAGAATGTCTTTCATTTTTCTTAAAACCCATAGATGAGTGAGACCATTCTGTGTTTCTCTCTCTCTCTCTGGCTTATTTCACTCAGCATAATAGATTCCGTGTACATCCATGTATAGGAATATTTCATGACTTCATCTCTCCTGACAGCTGCATAATATTCCATTGTGTATATGTACCACAGTTTCTTTAGCCATTCATCTGTTGAAGGGCATCTTGGTTGTTTCCAGAGTCTTGCTATGGTAAATAGTGCTGCAATGAATATGGGTGTAAGGAAGGGGTTTTTGTACTGTATTTTTGTATTCTTAGGGTATATTCCTAGGAGTGGTATAGCTGGATCATATGGGAGCTCGATTTCAAGTTTTTGGAGGAATCTCCATATCGCTTTCCATAAAGGTTGAACTAGACGGCATTCCCACCAGCAGTGGATAAGGGTTCCTTTCTCTCCACATTCCCGCCAGCACTGTTTGTTCTCATTCTTTGTGATGTGTGCCATTCTCTGTGGTGTGAGGTGGTATTTCATCGTTGTTTTGATTTGCATCTCCCTGATGATTAGTGATGTGGAGCACTTTTTCATGTGTCTTTTGGCCATTTGTATTTCTTTTTTGTCAAAGTGTCTGTTCATTTCTTCTCCCCATTTTTTGATGGGATTAGATGTTTTTTTCTTGTAAAGTTCTGTCAGTGCCTTGTATATTTTGGAGATTAGCCCCTTATCTGATGGGTATTGGGTGAATAGTTTCTCCCACTCAGTGGGTGGCTCTTGTATCCTGGGCACTATTTCCTTTGAGGTGCAGAAGCTTCTCAGCTTAATATATTCCCATCTGTTAATCTCTGCTTTCACTTGCTTGGAGAGTGCAGTTTCCTCCTTGAAGATGCCTGTAATGTCCTGGAGTGTCTTGCCTATGTGCTGTTCTATATATCTTATGGTTTTGGGGCTGATATCGAGGTCTTTAATACATTTGGATTTTACCTTCATACATGATGATAGCTGGGGGTCTAAGTTCAATTTTTTGCAAGCAGCTATCCAATTGTGCCAACACCACTTGTTGAAGAGGCTTTCTTTGCTCCATTTAGGATTTCTTGCTCCTTTATCAAAAATTAGGTGATTGTATGTCCGGGGAACATTTTCTGAGTATTCAAGCCTATTCCACTGATCGGAGGGCCTGTCCTTATTCCAATACCATGCTGTTTTGATAACTATTGCTTTGTAGTACAGTTTAAAGTTGGGGAAAGTAATTCCTCCCATATTCTTTTTCCCAATGATTGCTTTGTCTATTCGAGGGTGTTTATTGTTCCAAATGAATTTCAAAAGTGTCTGATCCACTTCTTTGAAGAATGTCATGGGTATCTTTAGAGGGATAGCATTAAATCTGTATAATGCCTTGGGGAGTGTTGCCATTTTGATGATGTTAATCCTGCCAATCCACGAGCAGGGTATGCATTTCCATTTCCACGTGTCCTGTCTTATTTCTTGGAGCAGAGTTTTATAGTTTTCTCTGTATAGGTCCTTCACATTTTTAGTCAAGTTGATTCCAAGATATTTGTGTTTGTGTGGCACTATTGTGAATGGGGTTGTTTTCTTAATGTCCATTTCTTCCTTATTAGTGTTGGTGTATAGAAAGGCCATTGATTTTTGTGTGTTAATTTTGTAGCCTGCCACCTTGCTATATGAGTCTATTGTTTCTAGAAGCTTTTTGGTAGAGTCTTTAGGGTTTTCTAAGTAGAGTATCATGTCATCTGCAAACAGTGAGAGCTTGACTTCTTCCTTTCCTATCTGGATTCCCTTGATATCTTTTTCTTGCCTAATCGCTATAGTATGTACTTCCAGTGCTATGTTGAATAGGAGTGGTGAGAGAGGACAGCCTTGTCTTGTACCAGAATTTAGAGGGAAGGCTTTTAGTTTTTCTCTGTTGATGATAATATTTGCCGTTGGCTTGTGGTAGATGGCTTCAACTAGATTGAGAAAGGTTCCTTTCATTCCCATCTTGCTGAGAGTTTTGATCAAGAATGGGTGTTGGACCTTATCAAATGCTTTCTCTGCATCTATTGATATGATCATGTAGTTTTTATTTTTCTTGTTATTGATGTTGTGTATGATGTTGATAGATTTACGGATGTTAAACCAGCCTTGCATTCCTGGGATGAAACCTACTTGATCATAGTGGATGATCTTCTTAATGAGGCATTAAATCCTATTTGCCAGGATTTTGTTGAGGATCTTTGCATCTGCATTCATCAGCGATATTGTTCTGTAATTTTCTTTTTTTGTAGCATCTTTGTCTGGTTTAGGTATCAAGGTGATGTTGGCTTCATAAAAGCTATTTGGAAGTGTTTCCGTTTGTTCAATTTCATGAAAGAGTCTTGCCAGGATTGGTAGTAGTTCCTCTTGGAAAGTTTGAAAGAATTCATTAGTGAATCCATCTGGGCCTGGGCTTTTGTTTTTCTGCAGACCTTTGATTACCATTCTAATTTCATCAATGGTGATTGGGTTGTTTAGATATGCTACATCCTCTTCCTTCAACCGTGGAAGATTATAAGAGTCCAAGAATTTATCCATTTCTTCCAGGTTCTCATTTTTAGTGGCGTAGAGTTTCTCAAAGTAGTTTCTTATTACCCTCTGAATCTCTCTCATATCAGTAGTGATCTCTCCTTTTTCATTCCTAATATGAGTTATCAAGTTTCTTTCTCTCTCTTTCTTTGTTAGGTTTGCCAGTGGTCTATCAATCTTGTTTATTTTTTCAAAGAACCAACTTCTGCTTTCGTTGATCTTTCGGATTGTTTTTTGGGTTTCCACTTCATTGACTTCTGCTCTCAGCTTTGTTATTTCCTTCTGTCTTCCTATATTTGGGTCCTTTTGTTGAGCATTTTCTAGTTCTATTAGCTATGTCATTAGGCTACTCAGGTAAGCTCCTTCTTCCTTCCTGATGTGTGCTTGCAAAGCTATAAATTTTCCTCTCAGTACTGCTTTTGCTGTGTCCCATAAGTTCTGATAGTTTGTGTCTTGATTGTCATTTGTTTCCAGGAATATTTTGATTTCCTCCTTGATTTCATCTCGGACCCACTGGTTATTGAGTATGAGGCTGTTTAACTTCCAGGTGTTAAGGTTTTTCTTCTGAGTCTCTTTGGAGTTCACAAATAATTTCAGAGCCTTGTGGTCAGCAAAGGCAGTCTGCAAAATTTCTATCCTCTTGATATTATGGAGGTATGTTTTATGTGCCAGCATGTAGTCTATCCTGGAGAATGTCCCATGTACATTGGAGAAGAATGTGTATCCAGGTTTCTGGGGATGGAGTGTCCTATATATATCCACTAGGCCTCTTTCTTCCATTTCTCTCCTCAGGTCTAGTATATTCTCGTTGGGTTTCAGTCTGGTTGACCTATCCAGTGTTGACAAAGCAGTGTTGAGGTCCCCCACAATTATTGTGTTGTTATTGATATTATTTTTCAGATTTGTCAACAGTTGTATTAAATATTTTGCTGGCCCCTCATTCGGTGCATATATGTTTAGGAGAGTTATTTCTTCCTGCTCTACATACCCCTTGATTAATATAAAATGTCCATCTTTGTCCCTTACAATCTTCCTGAGTATAAAGTTTGCATTATCTGATATTAATATGGCCACTCCAGCTTTTTTATGGGTGTTGTTTGCTTGGATAATTTTTCTCCAGCCTTTTATTTTGAGTCTATGTTTGTTCTGACTATTCAAGTGCGTTTCTTGTAGGCAGCAGAATGTTGGATTGAGTTTTTTGATCCATTTAGCCACTCTGTGTCTCTTGACTGGTGCATTTAGTCCATTGACATTGAGAGAAAGAATTGTCCTGGGATTTAATTCCATCTTTATATCGAAATTTGGTGTGTCTCTTGGTTAGTCTTGTCTTAAATTAGGTCTTTCAGTTTTTCTCTTAAGACTGGTTTGGAGTCTGTAAAGTTTCTGAGCTGCTTTTTGTCTGTGAAACCATGTATTCTTCCGTCAAATCGGAAAGTGAGTTTTGCTGGGTATAGTATTCTGGGTGAAGCATTCATTTCATTCAGTCTTGTCACAATATCCCACCACTGCTTTCTGGCATTGAGTGTTTCTGGTGACAGGTCTGCTGTAAATCTCAAGGACGCTTGCTTGAACGTAATTTCCCCTTTTGATCTTGCTCTTTTCAGAATTCTGTCTCTATCTGTGGGATTTGTCATTGTGACTAGGATGTGTCTTGGGGTGTTTTTTCTGGGGTCTCTTTTGGTTGGTACTCTTCGAGCATGTAGGATTTGATCACCTATATTCTTTAGCTCTGGAAGTTTCTCTTTAATGATGTTCTTGACCATTGATTCTTCCTGGGAATTTTCTTCCTGGGTCTCTGGGACTCCAATTATTCTTAAGTTGTTTCTGTTGATCTTATCATAGACTTCTATTTTCATCTGTTCCCATTCTTTGACTAATTTTTCCTTTGTCTGCTCATTTGCTTTAAGTTTTTTGTCCAATCTCTCCTGCTGTATGGAATTGTTATGTATCTCATCTTCCACAGCACCAAGTCTATTCTCAGCTTCTGATACCCTGTCTCAGAGCTTATCCATTTTGTCATTCACTTCGTTTACTGACATTTTCAGGCCTGTTAATTGATATGTTATTTCAGTTTGGAGTTTTGTGATTTCTGTCTTCATATTTTCTTGGTTCTTATTAGTGTTCTGTTCAACTCGATTCATGGTTTCTTTGAGTTCTTTGAACATATTCCATATTGCTAGTCTAAAGTCCTTATCTGAGAGGTTGATTAGTTGGTTGGCCATTATCTGGTCATCAGAATTGTCCTCTTCATTCTCTATGTCTGATGCTGGCCTGCGTTGTTTCCCCATTGTCACACTTGTATTTTGGGTTTTTCTACGTGTTGTGGTGGTATTCATTGGCTATATGATGTAGGCAGCACACTTCTCTGGCTCCGCCCTTTCTGGATGGGCTGACTTGTCTCTAAGGGAGGGGAGTCCGTTGTGGGTGAAGCCTCACACTGGATCAAATCTTAGGCCCAAGCATTCAACGGAGAAGACAGTCCGAAGAGGAATGCTTGCTTCTGTGTTATAGCTCAGTTCTTAGTGTGATTTTTTCTTCTTGTTACGATGGTGTTCTTTTCTTAGAAAGAGCGCACGGCCGCGTAGCGAAGCGGAGCGGCCGTGCTCTGCTGGAGCGTCTTTTGCCCCACTCCCAAGAGTTTCACGCAAGAGGACAGTAGAGAAACATTTACAAGGAGCACTCACAGTTGGGCTCCACTGGGCAGGTGCAGATTCGTGGCTTTTCCCTGCCTGATGTCCCAAACAGGGCAGCTGGCTTCTGCGAAATATTTTATGTTGTTTAAAAAGATATCCTATAGTGATGAAATATTCTGGATCCCTGCTTTTCAATATAGTGTTTGTGAGCTTCATGTGCTTATTGAATATACACACTGAAAAACTTTTTAATCAATAGTTTACTTTTAGACATGCAATTGTAAGTGATATTTACCATTTGTACAATGTAAGTTGATTATTCCAATATTTTAATATTAACTACCATAACTTATTTGACCTCCTCAAATTAAATGTCTGATATTTATAAAATTTATTAAAGTAAATGATTATATTCTGACCACAAAAGTTAGAATTAATGAAACTTCAAAAATCCTATGATATTGATAGCTTTTTCCTAATTTTCTTTCTATTTCTTATTTAAGACTGTCATGAAAATAAAATAGATTCAAAATCACAAACATTTATGTTTTAATAGTTTTAAAAGTTGGGCCAGAGAGGTGTCACAAGTGTTAGGGCATTTACCTTGCATGCTGCTGACCTAGGATGAACCATATGGTCCTCCAAGCCAGGAGTAATTTCTGAGCACAAAGCCAGGAGTAATCCCTGAGCATAACCGGATGTGGCCCAAAAGGCAAAACGAAACAAAACAAAACAATTAAAATAGCACTCTGTGATAAAAATCTAAGTGTTACTGTGAGATTAATTTATTATTATTTATTATTATAATGCTATAAATATTACATGTATTACATTTTATATAATATATAAATAATTTCAACAGTAAAGGACATCAATAGATCTATTATCAAATTTCTCAGGAGACACCCTACACACAAGAAATAATGGGATGATATATAAAAATCCAAAAGATAAAAATATTCAACCAGAAATATTCTACCTTAACCAAAATGAATGTATATATATGATGGAAAAGCATAGTATTTTCCAGGTCAGAAATATAATGGAGTTTACCATGCAAGACCTAATTTGAAAAATAAAGAAATTTGTACCAGTAAAGAAAACAAAGAAACAAAATTATAAAACATTGTTTAAGATGTTTTAATGTAATAAGTACCATTAAAAAAACCTGAAAAACAAAATAACTCAACGGCAATATACTAAGGAAGAAGAAATATCGAAAAGAATCTATTTAGTCTAAAGCTAACTAATCAATAATAGCACATATATAAAAAGAATGTCTTAGTTACAGAGAGTTTTCACGGCAAGCAGCAAATATAAATCTGGACCACATATTATTCAAAGAAAATTAAATGGAGAGAATGACCAGGAAACATAATAGAATAAAAACATGCTCCAACATAAACCAACCATGACCAACATATCCTATATGTGAGAGTTATCCTCATCAATCAATATACAGTTGATAAACTCAAAATAAGAATTCATCTATAGTATGCATATAAGAGCCTTAGAGTATTTAATAGACCAATATAGGCTGAAAACAACAGGCCAGAGCAAAGCATTTCAATTCAAGAATTCAGAGAATGGGTAGAAATAGTTAATTTCATATTTGATGACCCAAACAACTAAAGAAGAACAAAAAGACAGTGATGGATACAGGAGTGATTTCTGAGCCTGGAGCAAGGAGAAACCCCTGAAAAACAAAAACAAACGAATAAATAAAAAGAAAAGAAAAGATAAACTTAGAGAAAAATAAAAAATTTAAAATATGTCCAGAGAGGTTGTATAATGGGTGGGATGCTTATCTTATATGAACTGTTCTAGTTTCCTAGCCAGGTGTATTCCCTGAGCATCACCAGGGTGGGCCAGAAAAAAAATTAATAAGTTCTTTGCTAGAGACACAGAAAAACAAAGGAAAATTCTTTTTAAAAATTAGAAACTAAGACTGTCAAGCTACTTAATATCCTCAGAAATACAAAGGATCTTAAAAGACTACTAAGAACTTTCATAGGCAAGTTATACAATCCAGAAGCTCTAAGAACTCAGTAAAATCCATAGTATTGAGCAAAGTTCTAACATTGATGACAGAAAAATAATGTTATTTAGCAGAAAAATAAATAATATTATTTATTTCTACTAGGTACATAGATAATGTTGTTTTCTGATTTACCATTTGTAAGATGTAAAATACTCAATATCATAGAGAGAAAAAAGTAGCCTAGTGAGTTCTAGGAGACAGTGTGAGATAGTGAGGGATGCATGTATAATCAAAAGTTTTACTTTGGAGAAATTTAATGTTTCTGAAGATGACTGGTGATGTTCATAAAGAATACGAATGCAATCATTGCCACTAAATTCACAGCCACAATTATTTTTGTTTTAATTAAGCATATCACTATAGTATTGCATTGTTTTAAATGGGATAAAGTTAACATAACTTTTTTGTATATAATTAGCTTAATTATATCAATTCATTTAAATTTTGGTAAGTACAATATTGTTGGTTGCATATTGTTTTTTCTAAGGATTTTACTACACTTTCCATCAATGCAGTTTGAAAATAAATACAACTTTTTACTATTTCTTATCAAGAGCAATGTAAGTTTAATAATGGCTTCATATTATATTTTAGTAGAAATTTCTAAGCTTCTCTGTGGTTAGACTTGTCATCCACCACTGCAATCTATCACATTATCATTATAATTTTATCATTAATCTCTGATGTTTAATATGTCACTTGGCCACTGATATTTTATATTATTCTTATTACAGAGATCTATGTACCATATTTCAAAAAATTATTGAAATATATAAACTAAATTGATCCATTACAAACTAGTATCCCAGTTCAAAATATTTAGACGCAGTATCATAGTATAGGAGACATTTGTGCCTTGGATCAAACCTAGATCAACCATGTATAAGCAAATGCTGTGCCTGACGTAAACTCTCCAGTCCCTTAAAAGAAAATTTTAAGATCAATATAATAATGCCCTTAAAACTAATACAAACTAAATTTCTGTAAAAAACAATAAAAAATAAAATTTTAAGATAAGCGTTGAACTGTAAGTGTTGCCTGTACGTGTTTTTCCGCTGTCCTGTCTCCTGAACCGCTTGGGAGTGGGCCGAAAAGGGCGCAAAAAAATAGCTCTCCCAGAGGCTCTTTATAAACAATGAAATCCACCACAACACGCAGAAAAAAAAA